>NC_064286.1:42473331-42524654 GCF_019186545.1 Solanum stenotomum | reverse complement strand
GTTGATACATATATATCGTTATAAATTTCAGTTTTTATTTATAGGAAAAAGAATTGGGACGCACTCCCATTGAACCAGAGGTTTTCAAAAAGACTCATGTCAGGAAGAAAGAAAATGAGTCAGATCCGGATGTGTGGGTGGAGGAAAGGGCCGAACGAACTTTTGTAAGTTATTTAATATGAAAAATATATATCAATAGTGAATATATTTATGATATGTATATATATTGATGTCAATATTTGTATTTAATATGCAGAATGACTTTAATAAGTACGTCGCTGAGAATCTAGATAGTTCGGTTCAATTGACACCTGAATTGTCCACTCAGATTTGGAAAGAAAAAGTGGTAGGGGGGACACACAAGGGTAGATGCTATGGTCTAGGCTCTCGCAACGATGTTAGACGCCTTCAGTCAGGCTTAGAAGGTATTGGATCGTTACGTCAAGCTGAGGCACTTGACGGTGTTCAGATTGCTGCTATGTCGAATCAAATAACTAAACTTACAGCGGCACTAGCAGAGTCGGAGCGGAAAAGAGTAGCTGAACAACAAAGCATGAGTGAGACCGTTCAGCAAATCAAAGAACAAGTGATGAACCTCGCTCGTCGACCTACTACTTCGGCTCCCGATGACACCGACGATGAGAGTGATGAGGATGATTATGTAGATCTCACTCCCTAGTTTAGATCTCTGGACATTTATGAACTTTTTGTAACTTTAAAACGAATTTTAAAAGACTTTATAAGTCTTTAATTTATGATTTAAATACTTTTGAATGTTATTTTAAGTTTGTTATTCTATGTTTTGTTTAGACTGTTTATAATTGTGTGTTTGATTGGGCTGAATAGTGTAGAATTGAATTGAATTGAATTTGCAGGTGGGCAGCAGAAGCTGAGATTTGCTACTGTAAAAAATATTGCAGAAAAAGCGATGGACAGCGTGGTTTAGTCCGTCGCTTTTTTGAGTTTTAATTTTTTTTAAAATCCAGAAAAGCGACGGACAGCGTGGTTTTATCCGTCGCTTTTTGGGTTTTTAAAAATAAATTTTCCAGAAAAGCGACGGACTGTGTCGCCCTTTAGAAATTTTAAAAAAATGAAAATTAAAATAAACCGACGGAGTCCGTCGCTTTTTAAAAAATTCAAAAAAAAAATAGTCGAAAAGCGACTCAGTCCGTCGCTAAAAGAGACGCAGTCCGTCGCTTTCTTAGCGACGCAGTCCGTCGCTTTTTGAAAAACGACGTTATCCGTCGCTTTTTAGCGACGCAGTCCATCGCTTTTTGAAAAGCGACGAGCTAAAAAGCGACGGAAGTGACTGCGTCGCTTTTCCGTCAATTTTGACCAAAAAAGCGACGCAGTCCGTCGCTTTTGGCCGTCGTTTTTTGACAATTTTTTAGTAGTGACCCCATCTGAGCTAACCCATACAAGCTTTGCAATTTGACGGGTCAGGCCGGGCTAGCCCATTTTTTATGTGGGCCAGAAAATGGTCGGCCCAGCCCACAAATGTATGGGCTACGGGCTTTGCCGAGCCAACCCTCTTTCCTTAGAAGTATATTTTTTATAATTTTTAAAATTAAATTATAATTTAAAAATATTATTATAAATATCGACTAGTGTTACTACTTGTTAATCAAATACACAAATAATATTATGTATATAATATTTATTAAGTTTGATTTCAAGTAAAAACATAAATAGCTAAATAGAAATATTAACCTAATTGTTTATCAATGATCATAATAAAACACAAAAACTATGATAATATTTCATAGGCTATGGTCTATGTAGTGATTCCCTAGAAATTTTAGAAACTTTATTTTATGTAGTACATATTTTATAAACATAATTTGTATTTAAATTGTAATATTTCAAACTTTAAATAGATTTTGAGTGTAGACTCTTGTTATTTTTAATACTCTGTTTTATTTTGTTTTTTAATTAATTTTTATTTGGCCCACGAGCCGGCCCTATCCATATTCTCAAGCCCCACAAATCGATAGGCTTATTCAGGCCGGGCTAAAAAGTCATTTTCTTAAATGGGCTCCAAAATTGTAGCAAGTCCTATCAAATCACGGGTTAGGCCAGGCTGGCCCAACGGGCCTAGCCCATATTGACGGCTCTACTTCTATCCTTCCTTCCGCGTGGTGGGATTTGTGTCCTTTATTTAATTGTCCAGTTGAACTCTTGGTAGCTCTTGTACCTGTGTAGACTAGATCCATGGGAGTTGATTAAAATTACTTACAAGTTAACCAAAAAAGTGTGTCTAAGAGTATTATATTTATTTATGTTTTCTTTAAATTTTCGCATGTTTTTACTATTGGGATATGAGGGTTCTCCTACTTAGGTGTTAGAGTGGGTGCCGACACGATCCGGTGGATTGGGTCGTGACATTTGTAGATTAGTGTTTTGCAAGTATCAAATTTCAAATTTGATAAATTCTCCTTTAAGCATGTAATGTTGCACCCGTGTTGGCATGGATGTTGTAACTTTCTACAATCCTTTCTTCAGTGCCTCTTGAAGTGTTTGCAGAATACCCTAGAATGTCATGTTTATCCCCTATTTATAGTTGTAAGGGGAGGGCAAAGTTTCTTATAATTGGTCAAGAGACGTAATTTTGACACTTGACGGATTGTGACTAGTTCTTGAGTTTGACTGTGACTATCACATCATTTGGACATGTGAAATCATCTTGTTGGTTTTAAATGTCTAGTCACTGTTGTTAGCCTCTCAAATATACAACAAATGAATTTTGATAATTAACAATTAAACTGAATACTTGCTTGTAGTACCAACTGTTCTAAATTACTGAAGTCAAGCAACTCTATTCCTGAAATCAAGCAACTCAATCAAACCTACAATCTTCAAGGCCATAATTGAAGGGCAAGATCAAATCAGGAAATCCTCACAATCAAGCTGATGGACAGAGCTTCACCAATCAAGGAATCCTCAAGACAAGTTGACGGACTAAGCCTCACAAATCAAGGAATCTAGAAAGGAAGGCAAATCTCGTCAAGAAGGAAGAATATCGTGAATATATCTGATATGGACATGATCTCAATCTTCCCCAAATCAGACTCAATCAAGGAATCAATATAAATCCTTGATTGAATGAAATACTCTTGGGATTAACTTAAAAGAAAAAAAGAGCAAAACTATATAAACCATCCATAGAATTAGAGGAAGTCAGTGCACTTCACTTGAATAATTGTATTGTCTTTCTTTCATCTTTCATAAAACATTTGTACTTTTTGTTTATCAAATTGTAAGGAAAAGAGAAAGAAGAGATACACTAAGTTATACAGGTAGGGTTTGCGTCAAGAGATCAAAAGTTTGTAACGTATTAGGATTCAAAGTTGTTGTAACCACAAATCCTTCAAAAGCTCTTAAGGAAACCCTTGAAACCCAAGGAGACTGGACTAGACATCACACCGTTGATCTGAACCAGTATAAAACTCTATGTGTCATTTATGTGACACGTGGCATCATCTTGTTGATTTTGGATGCCTAGTCACCATGACACATGGCATGAGTTTGGACATCAAGGTGTAATGGACCTTGGACTTGAATTTATTGAAAATAGACTAATTAATATATAAAGTTCAACCTTAAGGTTGTGAGTTCGAGTCACTAGGAGAGCCAAAAAGGTAGAAGCTCCTGGTGGGAAGGGTAAAAAAAAAGGCAAATAAATTAATCAACCCAAATGAACATGAATTAAATTCAATACTAATGTGTATGAATTTAACCTAGTAAAATTTATACGTCTACAAGTACTAATTAGAAAAAGTCAACAATGTTAGTATATTTGTAATATTATATTAATGCTTTTTTTACCAAATTATTATGGGATAAGTTTTCATTAGATTTAAGTTACTCAAAAGTCATGCTCAAAATCTTGACATTTTTCTTTATGGTGATATATCAATGAAAAGCATTAACCTCTTGCAACAAAAGTAGCTATATATACAATACAATCACATTCTTGAAATTATCAAAAGAAGAAACAACATAAAAATGGATTGTCTAAGAAGTAGTTTAGTTGTTGTCACCCTCTTCTTGTTTTTGTCTTTCCAAATAAAAGCAGACATAGATATTGATGCAATCATATCCTTACTTAAATTAGGAGAAGCCAATGCAACAGCCACTTTTGAATATCTTTCTGAAGGGAACCCAAGAAATGCTTCTGCAGAGTCTAGAGCTATGTGTACAAAATGGTATAGTCAAGTTCCATACAAATTGCATGATTCTATAGATGATCTTAAGCAAAACAAAATCTCAACAGCTGCACATGATGTTGAAATAGCTGATGAATTCAACAAAAGTTGTCAAGATGAGCATATTGAAGATCCTACACTTTCATCAAGTATTGATTATATTAGAGATATTTGTCAAAAGGTTCTCAAAGAACTTTAAATCAACCTCTTGTTATTTGATATTTATTACTATGCTTGTATCTCTTTTAATAGTGATGATACTCATCAAATCTATAATATTTTATTGAAGAACAAACATTTATAGGCCAAATACATACACACTTGTCCTCATTTTTCATTTTGACATTCTATAGTTTGTTTCATTTTAACCTTTTAACTCTATTTTTTATGTATCGTTTAAACACAAAATACTAAATTTATAATTTCTTAATTATTTATTTTATGTGCTTCAATTGCATTCTTTTTCATTTTAAAAATTGACATTTGTCCATTAGTTTTTGTAAAAAAAACTAAAAATAACGGATGAACATTGTTTTTTTAAAATAATAATAATTTTCTTTGAGAGTTTCTCTATATTTTTGCGTGAAAAATAACCGATGAGAGTGTGTCAGTTATTTTCTTAAATGACAATTAAATTAAATAACATCACATACTTTTTCCATATCGAGGCTATCTGGATTTAACTCTAATATTAGCTTTCTACTTCATAATTCAACTCAATACGGGTAAAAATAACTCATCTTCAATACAAGTTTAAAAAAAAAGAGACTCTTGTTCATTGCTAATAACACTATTTAAAAAGGGTTAAAACTCGACAGCCTTTGTTTGATTGTCAATGTTTTTTTAAGAAAGAAAATCAACGCACTTTCATCGGTTATTTTTCATGCAAGAATATAGAGAAACTTACAAACAAAATTTATTATTTTTTCAAAAATAAATCAATGATAGTCTGTCAATTTCATTTTTATTTTTACAAAAACTCATGAACGGACGTTGATTTTTAAAATGCAAAATTGTAGTTGAAGAACATATATAAAATAAAGAAATCATAAAATTAGTATTTTGTGTTTAAGTGGTACATAACAATGATGTTGAAAGACTAACATGGAACAATGCTAAGATAGAATGCCAAAATAGAAAAATGAAAACGAGTTGGAGGGCCTATCTATGTATTTGGCCAAATTTATATTATTTGGAGGAAATACATCAAATCCCCCCACCCCACCCCACCCCCACCCAAACTTGGATGCAAAAAGTTACTTTAGCACTTTAACTATAAGGGTATTTAAGTACCCCTAAACATCTTTCAAGTAAATTAAATATCCCTTAATGGGTAATGGTTGATGTGGCAAATAAAAAAAGAATAGTGCGTAAAAAATAAAAAATTAAAGAGAAAAAAAACAATTGGGCTACTTTTATTTTCTTTTCATCCAATAAGAATTTTTTCCTTCATCTTCCTCACACCCTACCACCCCACTGGCCCTATCCACCAACAACCCTAGCCCTTCTTCCTCACACCCCACCACCCCCTGCCATCCTCAGCCACCACATGTACCACTTCCCCCTTCTTTCTCGAACCCCCACTTTTTTTTCTCTCTTCGAAATCTTTCACCCTCACCCTATATCTCCTTCTTCGAACCCCCCAACCGCACCCTTCTTTCTCCTTTTTTCGAACCCCGCTGCCTAAGCCACCATCTGCCTCATCCCTTTCTTCTTCTTCGACGAAGCCCCCTCTCCTCCTTCTCCTTCTTTGAAGCAGTCCCAGTTCTTTTCCATCAATAAATGAGAATTGTCTAAATTATTCTTACTTATTCTTAGATGTGATGAACAGGGAAAAAAGTGAAAAAAAAAAATCAACAATTTATTCTTGCTTTAAGATCACTTCTTATGGAGGTGTTTATTGATATGATGGACGTGAAGCTCTTTTTAATGAAAAAAATTATAATTTCTTCATTTCAAATTAAATTTTCAGTTGATATTATTTATTTATTTTGATAATGTGCCTTAAAATTGAATGTTTTTAGTGAGAATGGTCTTGAGAATTTTGGATATGTGGAGATTGGCCAAAAGATGACATTTTTACACTTGGCGGATTGTGATTAGTTCTTGAGTTTGACTGTGACTATCACATCATTTGGACACGTGGCATTATCTTATTTGTTTTGGTTTGACTATTCACTGTGACATGTGGCCGGCATCATCTTGTTGGCTTTGGATGCCTAGTCACCATGAAACGTGACTTTAGTTTGGACTTTAAGGTGTAATGGACCTTACACTTGATTTATTAAAAATAGACTAATCTGTATATATATATATAAAACAGAAACATAGGTTCGCTGATGTGACATCTCTCTTTGATCAGCATTTGCATTTTTATTTTTTCTCTTTTTTGTTGAAATTTTAATTATCATTCATTTCTTAAATATTATAACACAATATTAATCTTACTACTAGCTAATTAAATTAATAAAAGCCGTTTTAGCCGTTTCTCTAAACTGTTCGCTTTCTTAACCCCACGAATTAACAATTACTCCTCTTTACTACTAATAAATTGCATTGAATATATCAACCGATGCTTCTTTTCCATAGAAAAAAAATGATCACTTCTTCCCCTTAAAAGGAAGAGTTACTTCTTTCAATCCACTCATCTTCCTCATTTTCTTCCTTTCTTGGCAAATCTTTTTGTTTTGATAAAATCAGGGGCAAATATTGTATTTCAAATTCATGTCTATTAACAAGAGTATGTACAGTGCAAAGAAAAACACGACCCCTAAAGTTTTGCTATATATATATATATATTACTGATATTGTTCTTGTTTTCAAGCTTTATGGGCCAAATTGTTTGAGTTTTCGATTCACAACTCATTATTTAGTACATGATAGACTTTTTGGATGTTCTTGAATATTTATTTTGGTAAAAATGTTGCGCTATGTTTCTGTTAGCAAGTAGTGCCACAAGGAGATGACCCTTTAGTATTTTGAATTCAATTTGTTGTGGCCGCTATTAATTATTATAGCTATTTCGTAAAAAATAAATCTGGTTATCGAAGTTAGTTTGTAATAGACTGTTTTCTGTTGTTTCAAATTTATTGGATAAATTTTGTTGTTTTATTATGCAGAAACAAGACATTCATATGGTGTAGGCACAAAACAAGAGAACATCCATCTGGACTTCAACTCAGTCAGACTAAATTCCATAAATTTTGGTCATTTAGTTGCCAAAAAGGCCAACATATATATGTTGTCCATCACAGCAAAGTGGTTATCTATTTATTTGCCAACGAGGCTGCAACACATCCATAATATATGTGTGTTTGTACAGTCGAATACACATAGTTTCACAATACTCTTCAGAGAATATCTCATAAAAGTACACTACTCTTAGTTCTTTGTTGATTAACAAACTTATTGTAAAGACATTGGCCATTAAATAGTCATATCACATTCTCCAAACAAAGCTATGTAGTGACTAAAATATTTGGCTTGTATGTGTTGTTTGATTATTGCAAAGGATGAACATAGTACTCCACGTCTTCTTATAAAGGAGTAAGCCAGAAGTAAGTTGGAGGATGATGATGAACCTACTCAATTAACTTGATCATTTTTATGAAACGGTAAAATTGATTAGTTATTGATTTTCCATTTCATTTTAAACAGTTCATTTAATTAATTTTACATATTGCCTAAACAATGAAAATTTGTTTAACAAAGACATTTACTAAAGTGACAAACTTGATAGTTTTTCAATTACTTTTAATCCTTTCAGTACACCAAATAAATTATGGCTATTGAATTCAAAACCAACTTCTTATGTTCACATTAGTGTTGAATAAATAAACATTTGAATATTGCTACCTGATCTTTAAAATGAAAAGTATATGTAAGCTTAATTTTTAAGGTCACATACCAAAATCTTCTTCCAAGTGTCTTATCTTGAATTGAAATTTGACTTGATCGTGATTATATTTTTAATGAAAACGGGTCAAAATTGCTCTTGAACTAAGCGAAATAGACAACTTATACCCATCGTTACATATTGGAATAAAAATCCCCCCACCGTTATCTTAAGAGACCACAAATAACCTCAAGAGTTAACACCCCAAATTTTTAGTGACGTGGCAAGTCAAGTGGGACTAAACCATCCACCTAATCGTTGCCAACTAGGATTCACTACAAAAGAACTAGACCTTTAGCAGCGACACAAATCGCCACAAAAGTCCAAAATATCGTCACTAAAGGTTTTAACTGATTTTTAACATTGAATTCTAATTTTGTGTTTCTTCATTGTTTTTAAAAAATCACAAATTATATCATCAAGGAGGAGTTCGAAGACACTATATGTTTTATTTTTATGTCATATGTAAATGCATAAAATGTACAATGATGCATTATGAAGTAGGAGATTTGAATCTAGAAGTAATTTTGATGATTTTCGTAATAATATTGGATGTTTTTAATATTGATGTGCATGTTATTTATTTTAGAAAATTAGGTTGCAACCGAAAATTATCATATTTTTTTGTTGAAAAAATATGTTATACTAGGGAATGGTTGTTGCAGCCCTAGTCACCACTAAAAATCACTCATAACCTTTAGTGGCAATATTTTGGGATTTTATCGCGACTTTTATCACCAACTTGGGTGGAGGGATTAGTCCGATGTGGCTTGCCACGTCACCAAAAAATTGGGTAGTTAACTCTTGAGGGTATTTGTGGTCTCTTGGGATAATGGCGGGGGTATTTTTTATCCCAAAATGTAATGGAGGGTATAGTTGGTCTATTTTGCATAGTTCAAGGGTATTTTTTTTATCCTAATAAGAGGGTATATGTGGTCTATTTCGCATAGTGCAAGGGTATTTTTGATCATTTTCCGTATTTTTAAAAAGGTATAATACATAAATATGCCCTTTTATGTGACATTATTTCACATTTATGCCCGCCAATTTTGGGTGTGCACAAGTAGACACTTAACTTGTATAAAGTTGACCAAATAGACACGTGAGTCCTACGTAGTGTAATATATGTAGGAGATCATGTAGGACTCATATTGTCATATAGGATGTCACGTAGGATGCGTGTGTCTATTTATTCAACTCTATATAAGTTTAAGTGTCTACTTGTGCACATTCAAAGTTGGAGGACATAAATATAAGCTCAAGCCAAGTTAAAAGGCATATTTATGTATTATGCCTTTACAAAAAAGATAATTTTATGAGTCCATTCATGTTTTTTATAACCGCGCGAAGCGCGGCCAAGTTCACTAGTTAATTTATAAAGTCCAACCTTAAGGTTGTGAGTTCAAGTCACCAAGAGAGCAAAAAAGGTAGGAGCTCCTAGTGGGAGGGGTAAAAAAAGGCCAGATTAATTAATCAACCCAAATGAACATGAATTAAATTCAAAATTTTCTATGAATTTAACACAATAAAATTTAGCAAAAACTACATAATTAGACATACTTCACTACTATATATACTATTATTACTTATACTTTCAAAATATTATGTATCTTACCATTAATTAAGAGTTTTCTACATATCTTACACTTAAATACGTGTATTTTTGCTACCAAATATACAAAAATAGGAAGAAAGGCGAGCGAAATTCATATGTATCCCAGATACATGTGAATCACACTAGATACCCACTACATGCATGTATATGTATGTATCGAGAGTGATTTGCCCAAATACATGGGAGAGTGGTGAGGGAGATGGGAGAGAGGCGAGCGAGATTTGTTATGTATCTCATATGCATGTGAATACACTTGGATGCAATGTATTTAGCTAGAACAAATTATACATAAATTTGATCTCATGTATCCCATGTATCTAGACGTAACTGGAGGCACCAAAATCTGGTAAAATACGTAATATTACAAACTTCAGTATAACTAAATGATTAACTCCTAAACTAGTGAAATTTATGTAAGTTTTCAATAATTTATATGTCTATAAGTACTAATTAGAAGAAGTCAACAATGTTAGTATATTAGTAAATATTATATTAATACGTCTTTGACCAAATTATTATGGAATATGTTTTCATTTGATTAAGTTACTCAAAAGTCATGGTCAAATCTTGACAATCAGAATTTTCTTTATGGCAATATTAATTAATGAAAAGCATTAACCTCTTGCAACAAAAGTAGCTATATATACAATACAATCACATTCTTGAAAATTATCAAAAGAAGAAGCAACATAAAAATGGATTGTCTAAGAAGTAGTTTAGTTGTTGTCACCCTCTTCGTGTTTTTGTCTTTCCAAATAAAAGCAGACCCAGATTTTGATTCAATCATATCTTTAGTTGAATTAGGAGAAGCCAATGCATCAGCCACTTGTGACTACCTTAATGGAGGGCACCCAAGAAATGCTTCTGCAGGGAGTAGAACTGTTTGTTCAAAATGGTATAGTGTGGTAGTTGACAATTTGGACTTTTCTATAGACCATCTTAAGAAAAAGAATATCTCAGAAGCCGTAGATGATGTTGATACTGCTGATAGATTCACCTCCACTTGTCAACAACTACAGATTGAAGATGCTACAATTATATCAAGTTATAATTATATTAAAGATATTTGTCAAAACGTTGTCAAACAACTTCACAAGCTCGTATAATTATTTCATCTTTATTAATTACTTTGGTTGTATCTTTTTCTGTATTGATGATACTCATCAAATCTATAATCTTTTATTGAAGAATCAAAATTTATACTATTATTTTTAGCATAAGTTGATTTTGACTGTATCAGCTTTTGCACCATGACAATTGACAATTTGATCACTCGAATTACGGGAACCTATCTTTTAGAATGAGACAGCGAGTCCAGTCTAGCCTCATGGACTGAACGCACCCATCATTCACTTTAATAGGTGAGGAGGAAACAAAGACGAGAATTCTCAAACGGAGGGAACATGTTGAGACGACGGTGTGTAGATCAAAGATGGATGCCTTCCAAATAATATTAAACACGTTTTGGTTTACCTGGTCACTATGACATGTGGCATCATCTTGTTGATATGCCTAGTCACCATAAAATAACACTACTAAAAAAACAGCATTTAGCGACGGATATTAGTGACGAACACTATTCCATCACTATATAATGACGAATTTGCAACAGAATTACCATTTTGTTACAAAATTGACAAATAATTTTTTGAGTAATAATATAGCGACGGATTGACAACGGAATATTTATTTTGTCGCTAAATATTAGCGCGAAATTTTGGCGCCTAATTTTTCCTACAGATTTAGTAACAAAGTATGGGTGACAAATTTAATAAATATTGGGCAACGGAATTAGTGACGGAAAAAAGGTTGCTAAACTTTTTAATATATTTTTATAAAATTTATATTATATAGCGATGAAAATATCCGTCATTATAATTTTTTCTAAATAAATACATTAATTTGAAAGCGATGGATGTTAGAATCCGTCAGTCAATATGTTGCAAATATTTTTAAAGTCATATTATATTCTAGGGCACAAATTTATTTCCAGATTTTCAATCTCCCGCTCCAAAGAAGCCTCTCTCAAGCTCCATCTCCATTGAAGCTTTCCAAGTCTCGCTGCAAGCTCCATTGATGTTCTCCATCTCCTTTCCAAGTTTCCACTGCTAGCTTTCCAAGTCTCCACTGTAAGCTCAGTCTCTCATCTCAATTTCAATTTTGTTTAGCTCTCCATCTCAATGGGGCTGTGGTATTTTCAAAATGGGTAGTTTCAACTCTTCTTTCTGCAAAATAAGAACCCCAACGCGTTCCTGCATTTGGATGTTAGATTCGCTAGATTTGGGTATCAATGGCTTCAGTTGACTAAATCATTGTTTTCTAGTTCAACTCGTCTTCTGAAAATAGAGATTTTAGTGTTTTGGGTGTATGAAAATATGCTATTTTAACTCTTAACTCTTTCCATTTCATTTAGCTTGATTGCTTGAAGTAGGATTGGGATTTTCTCAAAATAGGGATTTTAAAAATTTAAGTGTTCCGAAAATAGGGTCTTTTTCTAGAAATTATGTTTTCTGGAAATACGGGTTAGGGTTCAAGCAAGCATTTGGATTTCAATGTTGAAATGATCATTGACTTTGGGTTCCACAATTGTCAATGAGAGTAGAAATTAATTCTTGTTGCGTCAATGGTACCTTGTCAATTTTAAACAAAACAATTATTTTTTATATTGGCTCACCTAATTAGATGGGATTCATGAATATAATTGTTGTGTAAAGTCTGAGCTATTGTATTGCCCAGAAATTGGCTCACTGATACACTTTTGGCAAGAGTCCCTTGAGGATCTCTGTAGTAATTGCTCTCTTTGTTTCCATCCTAAATAATACGGGGGAATGTCACGAGGTTAATAAAGAGAAGGAAGTTATATTAGTACGACGTACCTGTTGAGAATAGTTTTAGTACGACGTACCTGTTGAGAGTTGCCTTGAATATTATGAACTTTCAAGTATTTCTCTGATTGAAGAGATTGAGTAATTATCTAATGCTGATGCTTGCTGAAGTTCTTTTCCTCTGCCTGTTTTTTTATAAAACAAAACAAAAATCAGATTCATTGCCTACTGTATTAAGTGTTTAGTTTCTATTTATATTGTTATTGTTCCATGTTCTTGCTAATAACCAAGGTAATGAAATGTTAAAATGTTGCAGGCCCCTGCTGTTATAACATCATCATCAGGGTTTGGTTGATATTCGCTTGAAGTAAGCCTCACTCTTCATTTCTATCTCTGATTTAGCTCCAGATTTAATTTTCGAGGTATTTTGTTTATTCAATCTAACTATGATGAAGATTGTTGCCATTATCTTGAGACTATTCGAGTTAGAGCTTTTTTTTTTAAGAGGTTAGTGAAAAGTTTGGAGAATTCTTATTCTGTTGTTGTGGGTGTTTCTGTGATTAGTTCTTGCTGGAGAAATACATTCTAAATTTTAACTTGTTTGTTGATTTTATTTTCTAGAAAAATGCATTCTAGACTTTAACTTTTTCTTTGGTTTTATTTGCTAGAGGAATTGTTGTACTTATAAAGAAAAGTCATGTGATTTTCTTAAAAATTGTCTTTTTGAAATAAAGATTCTTGCCAACTGCTTGTTCAGTAGATTAAATTATTAACCAAATCAAATCAAAGCAACTACATAGTCATCAAGAACCTATAAGATTAAATTTATTAGCTAACTGCTTGTTCAGTAGAAAGTTTTTCATGTATTGTGCTTCTGTTTGTTGCTGATGAAATGTAGTATTGGCTCCAAATTCCTTTCTTGCTCTAGTTTTTCACACATTGGAAAGTGTTGTTTGTACTGTAAATTAACTGTAATGCTTTAATCCCTTTTGTTTGTCATCAATTTTGTGAGATTAATATAGTAACTAGATAGTTTCAATAAGTTCACTGTAACTAGAATGCTTCAGTAAGTTGATTTGAATCAGAATACTTTAATTGTTCTATAAGTTGACTAAAATTAGAATGTTCCAGCAACTGTTTTGTAAGTTGATTATAATTAATAATTGCTTTAATAGTTCGTAAGTTTTTCTAAAGTCTGCATAGTGAAGAACTTTAGAAATTGTTCTTGTTTTGCCAATATGTATGTTTTGTTCGAAATCGATGAATATGAATGAGAGTACCTTCTAGTCCACTGTTTGTGCTTGTTACTAATTTTTTTTTTTGTAAATTTAAACATTATTAGGAACATGAATAATCTAGAGCGTGGTTGGATGCATGATAGGTTGGATGGCCAATGGGCTATAAATTCTAGTTTCATAATTGGAGTGGATAAATTTATCCAATTTGCATGTTCGCAACAGAATCGCATGAGCGGTAATAAAGTTAGATTTCCATGTAAAAAATGTCACAACTTTAAGTTCATGGATGTTGAAACGATTAAGCATCACCTTTATAAGTTTGGATTTGTTGATAACTATTTTATCTAGAAGCATCAAGGAGAAAAAGATGTGATTAGTGAGATTTCTTCTGATCGGGATTTGAATGGTGGTGCTACACCTGAATTAGGATATGATAATCGATACCATCAAATGATTTTTGATGCAGCTAGTCCTAACTTTCCCCAAGGTTCAAGTTGGCAATCTTTTAGCAACATTGAACCTGAGTCGTCTCATCCTTGTGAACCTTCAATGGAGGAAGATCCTAATCCCGAGTCCCAAAAATTATGTGATTTGCTACAAGTAGCTGATACAAAATTATATCCTGGTTTTTCCCTCTCTCAACTTATTGTTGTCTCTAGAATATTAAATATTAAAATGGAGAACAATATGTCACAGAAAGGGTATAACCAAATGATGCAATTGTTGAAAGAGGCTTTACCTGAAGATAACATAGTGTTTGATAGCTACTATCAGACCAAAAAGCTAGTGCGTAGCTTGGGTTTGCCAGTTCAAAAGATTGATTGTCGTGAATTAGGATGTATATTGTATTGGGGTGATGATGAACACCTTACATCTTGTACATTTTATGGCCATGATAGATACAAGCGTCGTGTTGGCTCTCGTAAGAGGAAATTGATCCCTTGCAAGAAAATGTAGTATTTTCCTTTGATTCCTAGATTGCAAAGATTGTATGCATCCCATGCTACAGCTACCGACATGAGATGGCATCATGAACATATAAAAGAGGATGGTGTAATGCATCATCCATCAGACTCTGAGGCTTGGAAGCACTTCAATGACACTCATCTTTTTTTGCTGATGAACCAAGAATGTAAGGTTGGGGTTATGTACTGATGGTTTCCAACCATTTAGTCAGTCTGGGAGCAAATACTCTTCATAGCCAGTGATTGTCACACCTTATAATTTACCTCCAGGAATGTGTATGAAAGAGGCTTATATGTTCTTAACAGTCATTGTTCCGGGGCCAAACAATCCCAAACATAAAATTGATGTTTATTTGCAGCCTCTAATAAAGGAATTGACTTTGTTGTGGGAGACAGGTGTGCAAGCATTTGACATCTCAAAAAATCAAAACTTTCAACTAAGGGTAGCTTTGATGTAAACAATCAATGACTTTTCCGCATATTCTATGTTATCAGGATAGAGTATTGCAGGTAAGTTAGCATGTCCCTATTGTATGGAGGAAACACAATCCTTTAGATTGAACCATGGTAAGAAAACATCATGGTTTGACTGTCATAGGATGTTTCTTGACCAACATCACCCACTTAGGAGAGATCGTAAGAACTTTCTTAAAGGCAAGACTGTCCAAAGATCACCACCACCCTATAGAACATGAGAGGAAATATTGAATCAAATTTGTGATTTGGACATAAGAAAAGTAACAGAGTTAGATGCAGAACAAGTCAATTGAAGAATATGTAAGTCTTGCGGATGGAAAAAGAGAAGCATCTTTTGGGATTTGCCTTATTGGAGATCTAACATTATTTGACATAATCTTGATGTCATGCATATTAAAAAAAATGTCTTTGATAATGTGTTTAACACAGTTCTTAATTTTGATGACAAAACCAAAGACAATCCACAATCACGTCAAGATATGGTAAAGTATTATGATCGACCTCAATTGGCAAAGGATAGTAATGGAAAATATCCCAAAGCTGTATATACGATAGACAAGGAAGCAAGAGCTATCTTGTTCAATTGGGTGAAAGGCTTAAAGTTTCCAAATGGGTATGTTTCCAATTTGGGTAGATGTTCAGACACAAATGCGAAAAGGATATTTGGCATGAAAAGTCATGATTGTCACGTGTTCATGCAACGACTGTTGCCTATTGCCTTTCGCGAACTACTTCCTAGTAATGTGTGGCAAGCACTTACAGAATTGAGCTTATTTTTCAAAGATCTTACTTCTACAACTCTATGAGTTGATGACATGGAGAGATTAGAGAGAGACATCCCACAAATCTTGTGCAAGTTAGAACATATATTTCCTCCAGGATTCTTTGACTCAATGAAATATCTTCATGTACACCTTCCATACGAAGCAAGGATAGCTGGACCTGTACAATATTGATGGATGTACCCTTTTGAAAGGTAAATGTAAAAACTTTATATAAAATTCGTGACTAGTATGCTATATATTTTTATCTTCTAATGTAATGGTCCATACATGTTATATATTTAGGTATCTAGGAACTCTTAAAAGGATGATTGGAAATAAAGCTAGTGTTGAGGGTTCCATTTGTGAAGCGTACTTGATGACAAAGTCAACACAACTGTTTTCTCATTATTTTGAACCTCATGTCATGACACGTAATCATAACGTGGACCGTAATGATGATGGTGGGGATAAGGAAGATATTGAAGGAAATTTATCAATATTCTCCCATCCAGGTCGACTATGGGGAGAAGCAAAAAAAAGGGATTTATGCCTTGAAGAAATCAAGGCTGCCCAAACTTATATCTTACTAAATTGTGAGGAGGTTGAGCCGTTTGTGAGGTAACAAAAGTTAATTTTATTTTCTTAATAATATAAACATATCCTTATATCACGACTTTTCAATTTAACTTATTTTGTTGTAATGAAGTATGTTCATGCAACGTTTGCAAGAAGAATTTCTGAATCTATCTCAGGGTCAAATAGACGAGAGTCGTGAAGCAAATTTCTCTATTTGGTTCAAGGAATTTGTGAGTATTGTGAAATTATCTTTTATACAATGACATGTTTAAATTTAGTTTTAAATTTTACTAAGTCTTAAATTTTTAAAAAATAGGTCCAATGCAATCCCATTGAGAATGAATTCTTGCGTAGTCTTGCTCGTGGACCATTAATAGACGCTACATGTTATTCTGCGTATTTTGTTAATGGATACAAATTTCACACAGAATGTCATGGTATCACAAGATCAACAATGAATAGTGGAGTTTGTATCTCGGATCCAAATTTTGGTGATTATTATGGACGGATAAAAGAGATAATACAAGTGGAATACTGTGAAGCACCTTTAAAGCAAAATGTATTATTCAAATGTGAATAGTTCGACCCAACTATGGATGTTGGTGTTAAAAGGCACAATCAATACAAATTGGTTGATATTAACCATCATCGTCGATATAAAAAATATGAACCTTTTATTCTTGCAATGCAAGCAACACAAGTGTGTTATGTACCTTATCCTAGCAAGAAAAAGGGCAAGGATGATTGGGCAGATGTACTGAAGGTCAAACCTCGAAATGTTATTGAATTGCCTAATGAGGAAGTGACAACAGTTTCAGAAGTAAATGTTCCATTTCAAGTTGAAAAAGTTGAAGTCCATGAGATAGATATGATTGTTTCCATGGATGAAAACATACTCTTAAATTATCCAAAATGGAGATGTAATTGAAATGGATGAACCCATTGATGATGGATTATTGCAATAGAATCATGAAATCCACATAGAATCCACATAAGAAGAGTATGAAACTGAGGAAATTAAGGAGAATGAGGATGAGGAAGAGGAAGAGGAAGAGGAAGAGTTTGAAGAAGACAGTGACTAGTGCTTGATCATCTGCTATTGTATTTTCACTATATTTTGTTTGTTTCTAATTTTCAATCGAGGATAATCTATTGTAGTTTCTGCTTTTCAATTTAGGATTTTTAAAAGAAATAGCTCTTGGCTTTGAACTATGTGTGCTCTATTTCTAATTTCAATTCCTAATTAAATCTACTAATTGTTGCTTTATTAACTGTCATACATACCAATTAACTATGCATTCTTATAATTACTAATAGTTAATATTGATGCCTTATAAAGAAGTTCTCAAACAAGTAAGCTCTTTGGGAGACTTATTGTTATGTAAATTCTTGAGCTCAATATATCATTTCTTTTAAATGAATGACATTACTTGACTATGATTGTGTAACCATCAGGTTCTGGAGCCTTATCAGAGGCACATGATATGATGGTATTGAAAATCCAAGCCTCTTAAAAGGCTTCTCCCTTTCCTTAATCTCATCATCTGTGATTGTGTCCAAATTTTCAAAATATGTTATAGATTTCTAATGTTCATTCTTTGTGTAAAGCTTATGATAGAAGTTCATGATCCCTTTACTCTTGTTACTCTTGTTATAGCTAACTATGTTACTCTAGTTACTCTTGTATTTCCAGGTACCAATTTTTTCACTTGATCAACAAGCTCTTACAAAGACAGTTTTAATATTTCAGCATTATTCCACGTAATCTCATTATTATGGATTACGTTTAATTTTATTTTGTATCTGTCATGATCTAACAACAATGTTATATTTGTTTATAGGTATGGCTCGAGCAGAGGTCGTGGAAAATCCTCAGGTATGAGTAATTCTGCTATTTGTGTAAGCATGCCAACTATTCCTAAGCCCACAATAGTTTCTCCTCAGCAAGGTGGTACCCCAACCAATATTGAAACGTCAACTCAAAGTATCAACCCAACCATCTCTGAGACACCTCCAACTTCATCAAATCAGAGTAACCTAATAGGTCAGGGTTTTTCTACTCAGAGCAACCCAACAGGTCATACCAATACAGTTGTTGAAGGTGAATCTAACAATAGCCATACAAAGACCCTTGTCTTTCTAACTTCTGCAGGGTTAGTCCAATCTTTTGATTTTATTCCTAAACTTGTTTCCATTTACTATGTTGAACAAATTGAAGATATCTGGATAGGATTTCACTATCACATTACCAACTTCTGGTCCTTTAAACATAATATTTAATCTAGAGAACATGACCTCTTGTCTGTTGAATGTGCTAAAAAATGTTTATTTTTCTATTTTACTACATGTATATTTTGTTTATACATGCTGGAACCTTCTCAAATATGCTCTAGTTTCATATCCAAGTCTTTCAAAAGTGACGTTGATCCCAATGGAATCAATTGGAAAGGTGTCTCAACTGACGTAAGAAATGGTTATTTTGGAGAATTCAAGGTATAACTTTTCATCATAAGTGAGTTTAGCAAGTGTATTCACATATATAGATAGGACATTAATGTATTACTTTCAAAACTTATTTCAGAAAAAATTTTATTGGGATGTTTCCATTAGTGAAAACGAAGTGAAAAGACATTGAATGGTTAAGGTAGCACTGAAATACATAAATTTCAGTTCTAAAATAAAAAATGAAGGAGGTAGGCCAAGTTATGTACCAGAAAATGTGTGGGAAAGGTAGATGCAACTTTGGGGAAGTGAAAAGTGTATTAAAAAGTCAGAAATTAATTCAAAAAATCGTCGTGCCGGCCTTGAAACTACTGTTGGGACTCACACAGGCGGCTCTATTTCAATTGGAGAACATCGTAGGAAACTTGTGAGTATATATATTTTACAAACTCTATAACTAACATCTTCTATTGTATGATATATATAACGTGATTTCTTTTGTATAGGCTATTGAAAAAGGTCGAGATCCAACACCAATTGAATAACATTTGCATGTTCATACACATGGTCATGATGGAAAATCATTTGTTGGTGAGCGTTCTCGAATTGTCCATGCAAGTCTAAAACTTGGAGGTGTTTCGGTTCTTTCCTACTGTAGTTTCTGGTGCAATTTTAGTCTTGTTTTAAAGTGTATCTGTTGCTGCTGTTTGGTATAATTCTGGTGATGTTTTGAGACTTTTCGATGCAATTTTAGTGTTGTTTTGATGCGATTCTAGTGTCGTTTTTGTGTGACTCTAGTGCAGTTGTTTTTGGTGCAATTATAGTTCTGTTTTAGAGAGAATCTACTGCTACTGTTTTGGTGTAATTCAATTGCTGTTTTGAGGCTTTTTCGGTGCAATTTTAGTGTTGTTTTGGTGTGATTCTAGTGTTGTTTTACTGTGACTCTTGTGCAGTTGTTTTTTGTGCAATTATAGTCCTATTTTAGTGAGAATTCATTGTGTGCTGCTTGAGGCTTTTCTGGTGCAATTTTAGTGTTGTTTTGGTGCGATTCTAATGTCATTTTAGTGTGAATTTAGTGCAGTTGTTTCATGTAATTCTGATGTTGGTTGGGTAATTTTCGAGTGTTTCTGATGATGTTTGGGTAATAGAAATTAGTTTGTTTTGAAGTTCTGTGTGAGTTCAAGTATGATCTTTGTTCTGCAATTCAAACGAGTTCAAAATTGTAGGTCTAAGTTAATTACTACAACTTATAAACAACACTTCATAGACCAGCTAATAGAAGTTGCACTGTCCTTCTTTCATTGCATTTTCCTTGAAATAATTATCTACTAATACAAGGCACTAGAGTATTATATGCATATGGAAACCAGATAGCCCATCTTTCTGCAACAACACAGTTCTTTCTTGGGAAAACAAAAAACATGTCCTTTAAGCTTAAAAGCTTATGTATCTTTCTGCATTTTCCTTCAAAATTTGTTTTGTTCCCTATCTTTAATGTTTTCTCATTTTCTCTACTTATTATAGGAAAAATATGAAGAAATATTATGGGAAAACACAGTGTCTCAAACTGATATTGATCAACGTGAAGCATATTACCAAGCTGCGGGGGGGAGAAAAGAAAAGAAGAATATACAGTCTTGGATTTGAAGCAAAAAATTACTATGGGCAGAATCTTTGTGGCTCATCATCATTACCACCTCCATTTTCTCAATCAACACCGATAACAAATATGGACGAGTTTGTAAAGCAAATGATGTCTTCACTAACTAGTCATCTTGTTCCTATTATTGTTGAGCAGGTGCAAGCATCAATTAGTCCATCCGAGAATCCATCGATTGTGACACCCATAGTGCCTCCTCCTACTAATGTGGACGAGGTTGATCCCTCAATTTCAAGTGACGATCGTATCCCTTAGTCTCCCACAACTTTAGTTTTTGATAATGTAATACTTTTTGGAAACTACAAATTGAGTAGTAACATTTTGATGAGCGTAGGTTTATTTAAGAGTACTTGATAGTTTTCTTTGGATATATTTAACCAAAATTATGTGGTTTTGGAGTTTTCTATTTATATATTATGAATCGTCTATGAGTATTATATTATATGAATGTTTGTTATTTTTAGAGTATTTAGTAATTTTAATTTAATTTATTTCAGCAGTGCATATTTAAAATAACCAAATCAAATAATTTTAGAAGAATAATTTTTAGCAACAAATTTAGTGACTATTTGGTCGTTGCTATGAAAAGAATGTTGGCGACGGATTATTAAAGGCCTAATATGTTGTAACAAAATATGTTGCGACGGAAATTTCGTAGCAAATTTATCCAAAATGACGACATGAATTATGAAATTAGCAACAAAACTATATAAATACAATGACGAATCAGTCCGTCGCTAACAAGTGGTAACGAAAATCTTTCGTCACTATCACGTCGCTAAACTTGTGACGGAACTAATTTTTTCGTCTTAGAATTATGAAATTAGCAACAAAATTATATAAATATAATGACGACTAAGTCCGTCGCTAACCTGTGGCGACGGAAATGTTTCGTCACTATGACGTCGCTACACTTGTGACGGAACTCATTTCTTCGTCACTAAGAGCTTACTAACAAGCGTAATAGCAACAACCAATAATCCGTTGCCAATTCGTCACTAATCATGATTAGTGATGGATTTTCATTGGATAGTGACGGATTATGTCCGTCGGTAAACACTGTTTTTTTTGTAGTGAATGTGGCATGAGTTTGGACTTCAAGGTGTAATGGACCTTGTGTAAGAATAATTTCTTACTTATGGCCCAAGTTTACTTGTGAACCAAGTAATACAATAAATAATATTTAATAAAGAACAGATCTCGTACGTACATTGGTTACTTGATGGACGTACCAGATTAAATCTTAATCTCTATAAATTTGTCCTCCCTCCACCCAATTAGGGTTACCACATATTCTCTACATTATTTTCATCACAGAAAGTAGTGGTAACGTCAAATTAGGGAAAGTAGGTAGAAACCAATTTACAACTAACACTGCCGCTTTTCTCTGTGATGATGTCTTCTACATGAGGTATGTGGCCCTAACAATCACGATGTAAGATTATCATGTTAAAGATCCTGATGTGTATTAAAATATTTAAACTTACATGTGACATCCGAGCCTGGATTGTTTGAACTGATAATCTTCGTATATGAAACATTTTTCATCGTGCATATAATTAATAAACATTATCTGTTTGTTCAATAATGTTTATGGTGTTGACATATAACCTGCAAAACTAGAATGAAAGCTACTCAATTGAACTAAGTATGAAGTCATACACTTGTTAGACTTAACTGCACTAAGCAGTCCTTTGGTTCTATGACAAGTTATAAAAGGATTACAGTGGTTATATAGTGTAATAATCATCCACGAAAAAAATGAATTTTTGTAATGACTCTCTGGGCGTAAACTTCTGCTTGGGGACTAACTATTCTAAAATTTCATCACTATATAAGTTCTTGTGATATTTATTGAATTTAGTTTTGTCATTTAAAATTAATTTTTTGAAAGTTTAATTTTGTCAAATCAAATTATGTTCAAACTTATTGTTGAATCCTTTTCTAGTAGCGTAATTTTGTGCTTGACTATTTAAAGTGTTTGGACTCCTAAATTAATTAAGTGTCATTAGCAAAATTTAATTTGCAAAAATTCTGGAAATTTTAATCCTTCCATGATGTAATAATTATGTTTTGTTTTAAATTGTATAATAAATTAAAGTGGTCATTTGTCACGACCCAAAACGAAGTCGTGAGTGGAACCCACACTTAACCTCCTAAGTGGGCGAACCAAGGAATCTAACCCCAACATATATCAATAATTCAACTACGAATAACAATAAAAAATGCAGAAGCTCAAAACTTGTTAAAGTAACCAATCAAATCAACCTCTAAAGTCTATTACACATTATCCCCAAAACATGAAAGTCATCATATCAAAGACGTCTAATCTTCAAATACCGAGTCTACGAGTATTAAAGACACCAAAATAAATGAATAAAATAGTTTATGTCCGAAAACTAAGAACATCATGCCATGACCAAGAGAATCCAACACGAGCTGGAATGAATAGCTCACCCTGGAACCTGATGTGCTGGAGACTGGCTAGAGTTGAGGGCGATTCAAAGTCACTGATACACTCGCTGCACTCCTCAAAAAGAAAACAAAGAAAACACAAGTAGGGCTCAATACAAGGTAACATGTACTGAGTATATATCATCGGCCAACCCAAAATAGAAACTAATATGTAATGAATAATAGTATAAAATCAACTATGACACTTAGCAGGTGGCAAGCAACAAACACCTGAACCAGTGTCAACAACACTAAAGTAAGTACGTAATTAGTCAACAATATCAAGATCACACATGAGGACTCATGCCTCCAAACCAAACTAATTTGGGAATTGAGTTATTTGAGATTGAGTACATTAAGTTAATTCAATATATTTTTCCTTTAATATTTTTCGTGTCGGAACGTGACACTCCGATCCAATTATACCGTGTCAGAACGTGACACTCCGATCCAATAATACCGTGTCAGAACGTGACACTCCGATCCAATTATACCGTGTCGGAACGTGACACTCCGATCCAATTATATCGTGTCGGAATGTGACACTCCGATTCAATTATACCATGTTGGAACATGACACTCCGATCCAATTATACCGTGTCGAAATGTGACACTCCGATCCAATAATATCATTAATTTATCATTTTTTTTATCACCACTTTTCAATTCATTAACAATATTTCATCACGCCTTCTTTATTCAAGGCATCACTTCGATAGAGAGGGTTCAAGATCATAAATTTCACGGTCTCAGGATTTCAGACCAATCACAAACCACACAGCCAAGCTACACAATTACACAATCAAGTATATAGAGAACTTCACAATATCATTCAATGCATACCAATCACTATTAAGAGTCTATCTATCAAATAGAATAAATCATAACCTACTTCCACTGAAGAACCGAAGTAAGGCAAGCAACTCCGCCAATGCTTTTCCTTTCCTCAATGCCTCCGAACGTTTCCAATCGATCAAGTATGCATTATTTGTCAGTTAACGAGTCTCTAGGCACCCATGCTACTATGTGTCTAGCCTAGACCCAAAACTCACCCAATTCTATAATCAATTTCCTAAAGTTCAAACCTAAGGGTAAGTCTTAATTCCTCCAATTTGCATAACCTTAATGGTATTCAAATAATATACTACACTCAATATTTAATTATCTATCTCAATATATCAAAACTTGATTCATAATACGATAACTAAAAATTATGTACAGTCTCCAGGCCTTTACTTGCGTGCAACTCTATTCAATCTATATAATATAAATATATAATTGTAATAACTTAGTTCACTGCAAAGCATTAATTGGTCATTAAAAGATCATACCATAATTCCCAACTTAACCCACGTGAATGCCTAACAAGTTTTCAACCCAATTCTTTAATAAAATTACAATAACCAAAAACAGTCAAACCTATATTATCTAATCACTGAACAATCCGTGTAACCTCCATTCTTCTCAAATCAACAATTACTAACAATTTTCTACACCTTATATTATTTTATAAACATTAGGTTTTAACTCTTGGCCAATAGCTATGCCCTAAATGTCCATTACCATTTGTTAACAATAAACTAAGAGGAATCCTATTCTGCCCCAAATCTGTAACAAATGGTACTTAAATTCGTCCTGAATCGTCGTATAACAATACTAAAATTAATATGAACAAGAGTTGGGGTATTTGGACGAAAACTCTTACCCGTAGGACTTGCAGCCGCCCCTTCCAAATTTTCTTTCTTCACGACCTTTCGTCTCTTCAAATTTCTTTTTCTAAAACTGATTATTATTACCCTAATTATTATATGACTAATTATAAAAGTGGTAAAAATGACCCACTATTAATTTTAATGTTATTTTCTTTAACCACCAACTAATTAAATTATTAAAATTACCCCTTTAATTCTATAACGGTGGTTACGAATAGTCCAAAATACCCATTTCGAACCTATCGAAAGAGTTTTATGAAATAAAAAGTTTTAGTACTCAAAACGACCAAATGGGTCGTTACATCGTTATACTAAGCAATAAATAATATGTGTGTACTTAGTGCAAAATAGTTTGTTAGTCACCAAAGTGGCCAAGCTAGAGAAATTAACATCTACCAATATAATATTTATGATCACTTGATGCATGTATTATATTTCCATAGTTTGTTAGTCATCAAAGTGGCTCAACTAAAATGTATAAAATTATTCACATGCACAAAATTTTATAATATTATGTGTGCATTTGTATTTATATAGTTTGTTAGTCACCAAAGTGGTCAAACTAGTATAGTTAAGAAGAATATGCACTCATAAAATTGTCATTTATCTATGAAAGTTGATGAAATGCTTATATTGAAAATAAATAGATACATTAACTTTCACTATTGCTAGAACTTAAGAATTTACCCAAAGGTGAATCAGTCATTTTACGAATAGTGAACATTATGAGGTAAATTAATATTTTCAATCAAACATATATTGTATATTCAAAGATGTGGTATATGTTTGGTTAAAAATATTTAAACCTATTAAAGATTTTTTAAAATGGCATTTAAATTATGATAGTATGTCGTAGTATCTACCCAAAGGAGAATTAAGATGTACTTTTATCATTTTACTGAATTCACATTATTTTCTGATTTGTGAGCATGTAAATCTATTTTGCAGTTATTTCTTTTCGTTCGCATGCTTCGTTTGTTACTGTGTTAAACGGATTGAACTTATCTGAATGGCATGAACATGTCCAGTTCCACTTAGGTGTGGTGGATCTTGACTTGGCTCTGCTGAATGACGAACCTTCTGCCATTACTGATAAGAGTAGTGAGGATGAGAAATCTTTTTATAAATCATGGGAGCGCTCTAACAGATTGAGTTTTATGTTCATGCGAATAATTGTGCTAACAACATTAAGAGTACTATTCCACAAACAGAAAGTGCCAGAAAATACTTGAAGTTTGTAGAAGAACATTTTTGTTCTGCTGATAAGTCTCTCGCTGGTACACTAATGGACGACCATCAAGTTTGATGGGTCGTGTTGTAACACCCCGTATTCGAATCAGGCCAAAAATGCAGATATTGAGAAGTTATAGGTGCAACCCACGGTTGCCATCCACGGACCGTAGGTCAGACCATGGCGCGTGCTGGTGGTCCGTGGTCTGTGTCCGTGAATCAAGACCTTCTTTACCCAGCCTCTGACACGAACTACGGTCGACCAGCATGGACCTTCATTCAATCCATGGTCCGTAGGTCTGACCGTAGATGGGGTCAACAGCCAGTTAGCTGAAAATTTTGATGGGTCAACTTCAGATGGTCATAACTTTTAGCACAAAATGAATTATGTGTCCCATTACCTATGGTTAGATATATAATTGAATTATCTTTCCAACGCCACTAAGTTTGCTAAAATCCGACATACTAGTAAAACGTTATGCTTGTTTTAGTGAAGCCCTGTCGGGCAGACTCGACCTACGGATCCAATCGACGGACCGTCGATTGAATGACGGCCCGTCAGTCCAGTCCGTCAGTCACTTCGACAGCAGTTAAGTCAGGGGTCTTTTGGTCTTTTCCTATTTCTTTTAACCCCTAAGATACGTGGTTTAAACCCTAAATCATGAGGTTTTAATCAGTTTAAGCCTAGAAACATAACTAGAACTTACCTTAGTCAAAATCATTAATCAAAATTTAGAAAATTAGAATCAAGGGAGGACAAAAAGGTCACGAATCCTAATTCAAGAACGCAGCAAGGTTCCATCAGTTTCAGCCCTGAAATTGAAATATTTCTCCGTGGAATTCGTCACCATGTATGTATGATTTCACTAGTGGGTTTCTTTCGCCCATTAGGTCCCTAGAATTCAGTCAGATTCTTGATTCCATGATTATGAACAAACCTAGGGTTTCTAGAATTATAGTAGATCATCATAAATTAGTTATTTAGATGTTTCAAATCAGATTATCATGTTATTGCTCAGTTTATCGCATGAATTTCAGAACCCTAGCTATGTATTTCTTCAGTTCTTGAATTACACATGCTAGGTCAGATATTTCAGTACTCAGTTTTACATGCCTCAGTTTATGAATGCATCATTATCAGATTAATTGTTGCATTCTCAGTTTGCATGTTCAGTTTCGAGCTATTTAGTATTTACAGAAATTCAGTCATAACCAGTTAACCACTTAATTCATTGGGAGTAGCATAATACCGAGTTGGGCTAGGGTTCAGCGTACCCATATAATCCCAGAACTACGAGCCACATAGGTGTAAGTCCCCTCCGTGGGCAACATTAGTTTAGTGATCACACCAGCACGCCTCTATACCTCTGGCAGGGTATATTGGGTCCTCTCGATGGGGCGTATACATCGGACTCCACATTTAGCTCATGTGGTTTTATGTCGGTTATTAGTAGCTCCCACAGTTCAGTCAGACTCTTTTGCATTGACCATATTTCAATACAGTCAGTATTCAGTCTCAATATGTTATAAATTTGGTCTATGCATCAGTTAGCTCAGTATTCAGTATTTTCAGTATCTATATCGTGTTCAGATTATTTCATTGCTTTATTGTTTTGTTCAGTTATATGTTATTTCAGCCTTACTCTATCCTGCCTGCTCAGTACCTTTCAAGTACTGACGCATACGTGCGCTACATCTTCTTGTGATGTAGGTTCAGGTTCTCAACATCCAGATCACGCTTAGATCGGTTCCCGATCTTCAATTCAGCAGCATCAGTGGTGAGTCCTCATTCTTCGAGGACTAGTGACATGTTTATCTTTATCGCTTTTAGTGTTTAGTTTCAGTTTTGCTAGACCTAGTTGGTCCATGTCCCAACATTTCTAGTCAGTTTAGAGGCTTATTTCAGACATAGTTAGATTCAGTTTAGTATTTTGAGTTTGATATTTCTTTTGTATTAAACTCTCAGATTTGATATATTCAGTTATAGTATATGGGTATTCCCCATGTTTTTAGATTTATTTATGAATTATCTTCCGCATCAGTTTATTATCTTTAGTATGTTCATCATCATGCCAGCAAGGTTAGCTTGGAATCACTTGTGGTCTTAGGTCCCGTGTCCGCGTCTCGGGGGTAGCTTGGGGCGTGACAAACTTGGTATCAGAGCCTTAGGTTTAAGTGTCCTAGGATGTCTGAAAAGCCGCACTAGGTAGAGTCCTTTTCATGGGTGTGTAGTGCTCACCACATCTAATGAGAGGGAGGCTACAAAGTGTCTTAGGAAAAATCTTCATTTTCTTGTTACTCTTATTGTGCGTAAGTTATGATCTAATTCCATTCTAACTCAACGTTCTACGTTTCAGTGATCATGCCTCCTCATAGAGCTAAAGCCAGGAATGTGAATGCCAGGAATGCAAACGTAGCTCCTCCAGTTCCAGATCTGGAAGTCTCAAATGCTGAATTCAAGAATGCCATTCAAGTGTTGGCTCAGAGTGTCGCTAACCAGAACAATCAGCGAGTTCAAGCTCCTATGAATGCAAATGGTGGATCAGCAGCAGCAAAGGTCCGCGACTTTGTTAGGATGAATCCTCTAGAGTTCTTATGATCACAGACTGGTGAAGATCCCCATAATTTCTTGGATGAGATCAAGAAGATCTTAAAGGTGATGCAGGTCACTGGGAATGATCGGGTTGAGTTAGCATCTTACCAACTCAAGGATATAGTTCATATCTGGTATACTCAGTGGAAGGAGAACAGGGGTACAGATGTTGCTCCTATTACTTGGGAATGTTTCAGCGAAACCTTTCTAGACAGGTTTTTCCCCATAGAGTTGAGAGAAGCAAGGGTCGGGAATTTATGAACTTGAGGCAGGGTAACATGACTGTCCAAGAGTATGGGCTCAAGTTTAACCAATTCTCCAGGTATGCTCCTCACATGGTTGCTGATTCCAGGGCTCAGATGAATAAGTTTCTCTATGGAGTGTCAAACTTAGTGAAGACAGAGTGTAGAAATGCTATGTTGTCGGGAGACATGAATATCTCTAGGCTCATGACTCATGCTCAACAGGTTGAGAGTGATAAGCTTAGGGAACAAGCTAAGGAGACTAAGAAAGCAAGAACAGGTAACTATGAGTATTCCCAACAGAAAACAGGTAGTGGAAATCGCTCGCAGTTTCGGCAGAAGTCTTCGACTCTAGCCCCTTCATCAGCTAGTGTTCCATCCCCCAGGTTCCGTAATGATCAGAAGGGTAGGGCATCAGGCTCTAAGTCTCAAGGTAGGGTTTCAGGCACCAAAACCTACCCGACTTGCCCGAAATGTAGTAAGAACCATCCGGGTGAGTGCCTTGCAGGTAAGGAAGGATGCTTTGGGTGTGGTCAGTCTGGTCATAGATTGAAGGATTGTCCTTCAAGACAAGGTCAAGGAGGAAATAATGGTAGAGCTCAGTCTACAACTTCAGCAGCACCAGCAGGTTGCCTGACTCAGCAGGGTAACTCTTCTGGTACTGGTGGCGGACAACGCCAAAACAGGCTCTATGCTTTTCAGGCTCGTCAAGATCAGGAAGATTCTCCTGATGTAGTCACTGGTACGTTACGAGTCTTTGATCTTGATGTTTATGCATTGTTAGATCCAGGGGCTACTTTGTCTTTTGTAACTCCTTATATAGCAGTCCAATTCAGTGTTAGCCCAGAAACTCTTTCAGAACCCTTCTCAGTCTCTACTCCAATCAGTGACCCAGTTATAGCTAAACGGGTATACAGAAATTGCCCTGTCACAGTCTCTCAGAAAGTCACCTCAACAGATCTTGTAGAGTTAGAAATGGTAGACTTCGATGTCATTCTAGGATGGATTGGTTACATTCCTGTTATGCCTCAGTCGATTGTAAAACTAGGATTGTTCATTTTCAGTTTCAAGACGAACCAATCCTAGAATGGAAGGGTAGTAGCTTAGCGCCTATGGGTCGATTCATTTCTTACCTTAAGGCCAGAAAGATGATCTCTAAGGGTTATCTTTATCATCTAATTCGGGTTAAGGATTTTAGTTCTGAATCCCCAACTCTTGAGTCAGTTCCTATAGTCAGTGAGTTTCCAGAAGTGTTCCCAGAAGATCTTCCTGGAGTTCCTCCCGAAAGGGAAATAGACTTTGGAATTGATCTCCTTCCAGATACCCAACCTATCTATATCCCTCCTTACAGAATGGCTCCAGCTGAGCTTAAGGAATTCAAAGAGCAGTTGAAAAACCTTCTAGATAAGGGCTTCATCAGACCCAATATTTTGCCATGGAGTGCACCAGTGTTGTTCCTGAAGAAGAAAGATGGTTCTCTCAGAATGTGTATTGACTATAGGCAGTTGAACAAAGTCACAATCAAGAATAAGTATCCTATCCCCAGGATTGATGACTTGTTTGACCAACTTCAGGGTGCTAGTCATTTCTCAAAGATAGACCTCAGATCAGGTTATCATCAGCTTAAAGTCAGAGATAGTGACATTCCGAAGACAACATTCAGAACTCGGTATGGTCATTACGAATTTGTAGTTATGTCATTTGGACTAACCAATGCTCCTGCAGCTTTTATGGATTTGATGAACAGAGTGTTCAAGCAGTACTTGGACTTGTTCATTATCGTCTTTATTGATGATATCCTCATTTATTCTAGGAATGAGAAAGAACATGCAAGTCATTTGAGAGTTGTTCTGCAAACTCTCAAAGATCTCTAGTTATTTGCAAAATTTAACAAGTGTGAGTTTTGGTTACAATCAGTTGCCTTCCTTGGGCATATTGTGTCTAGTGAAGGAATTCGAGTAGATTCCCAGAAGATAGAAGCAGTGAAACAATGGCCCAGACCTACCTCTGCTACAGATATCAGAAGTTTCTTAGGTCTAGCAGGTTATTTCAGAAGGTTTGTGGAAGGATTTTCATGCATAGCCTCACCATTGACTAGGTTGACTCAGAAAAAGGTTAAGCTCTAATGGTCAGATGATTGTGAGAAAAGTTTTGCAGAACTGAAAACTAGGTTGACTACAGCTTTTGTCTTGACTCTACCAGAGGGTTCAAATGGTTATGTGATCTATTGTGATTCATCCAGAGTCGGCCTAGGTTGTGTGTTAATGCAGCGAGGTAAGGTTATAGCTTATGCTTCCAGACTGCTTAAGGTGCATGAGAAGAATTATCCGACTCATGACCTCGAGCTTGCAGCAGTGGTGTTTGCACTCAACATTTGGAGACACTACTTGTATGGTGTTCATGTAGATGTGTTCACAGACCATCAGAGCCTCCAGTATGTATTCACCCAGAAAGAGTTGAATCTTCGCCAGAGAAGGTGGCTTGAGTTCCTCAAAGATTATGATATGAGTATGCATTACCATCCGGGTAAGGCGAATGTAGTAGCAGATGCTCTTAGAAGATTATCCATGGGTAGTGTAGCACATGTTGAGGAAGAAAGGAGAGAGCTAGCAAAGGATGTTCACAGACTTGCTCGCCTAGGAGTTCGTCTTATGAGCATATCAGATGGTGGTGTGACAGTTCAGAATGGGGCAGAATCTTCTTTGGTAGTAGAGGTTAAGGAAAAGCAAGACAGTGATCCAATCTTGCTTGAACTTAAGGGTGCAGTCCACAATCAGAGAGTGGAGATTTTCTCCCAAAGGGGAGATGGTGTACTTCGCTATCAAGGTAGATTGTGTGTTCCTGATGTGGGTGAATTGAGACAACATATTCTCGCAGAAACCCACAATTCCAGATATTCTATTCATCCAGGCGCCACTAAGATGTACCGCGATCAGCGGGAAATCTATTGGTGGAATGGTATGAAAAAAGATATAGCCGACTTTGTGGCTAAGTGCCCCAATTGCCAGCAAGTCAAGGTAGAACATCAGAAACCAGGAGGTATGACTCAAAAGATTGACATTCCTACTTGGAAGTGGGAAGTGATCAACATGGACTTCATCACATGTTTACCTCGTACTCGCAGACAACATGACTCCATTTGGGTGATTGTTGATAGGGTTACTAACTCTTCTCGCTTTTTGGCGATCAAGACTACAGATTCGGCGGAGGATTACGCCAAGCTTTACATTAATGAGATTGTGAGGTTGCATGGGGTTCCTTTGTCTATCATCTCAGATAGAGGTCCTCAGTTTATCTCTCATTTCTGGAAGTCATTTCAGAAGGGTCTTGGTACTCAGGTTAACCATAGCACAACATTTCATCCACAGACGGATGGTCATGCAGAGCGTACCATTCAGACCTTAGAGGACATGTTGAGAGCTTGTGTGATCGACTTCAAGGGTAGTTCGGATGATCACCTTCCTCTGATTGAGTTCGCCTACAACAATAGTTACCATTCCAGCATTCAGATGGCCCCTTATAAGGCATTGTATGGGCGTAGATGTAGATCTACAGTTGGTTGGTTTGAAGTAGGTAAAGCAACCTTGATAGGACCAGATTCGGTCCTTGATGCTATGGAGAAAGTGCAACTCATTAGAGATAGACTTAAGACTGCTCAGAGTCGCCAGAAGTTTTATGCAGATGTGAGAAGAAGGGAACTAGAGTTCCAATTTGATGATTGGGTTTTCCTGAAAGTGTCACCTCTGAAGGGGGTAATGAGATTTGGCAAGAAAGGGAAGCTCAGTCCCAGATATGTAGGCCCTTACCAGATCTTGAAAAGGATTGGTAAAGTGGCTTATGAGTTAGAGTTGCCAGCAGATTTAGCAGCAGTGCATCCAGTCTTTCACATTTCTCTTTTGAAGAAGTGTGTGTGTGATCCAGCATCCATAGTGCCATTAGAGAGTGTGGCCGTGAAAGATAGCCTTTCTTATGAGGATGTACCAGTTGAGATTCTCGATCGTCAGGTTAGAAGGTTGAGAAATAAAGAAGTCGCTTCAGTCAAGGTTTTGTGGAGGAGTCGGTCTGTAGAGGGAGCTACTTGGGAAGCAGAAGCAGCCATGAAGTCCAAGTATCCTCACCTCTTTCCTTCTGATTCCATTCCACTTTGAGGTAATAGTTCCTCTTCAGTTTTTCAGTCATTCATGCGTAAATTCAGTCTTAGAATCATGTTCCTTCAGTTTGTACTTGCATTTTCAGCGTATTTGCATGTTCTTGGAACTCAGTTCAGTCAGAAATTCAGTTCTCAGTGTTTAGTGGTAGGGATTGCAGCCCTCTCCCTCTATTTCAGCTAGTTTAGTCTTCATTCAAGGACGAATGGTCCCAAGGGGGAGATAATGTAACACCCCGTATTCGAATCAGGCCAAAAATACAGATTTTGAGAAGTTGAAGGTGCAACCCACGATTGCCATCCACGGACCGTAGGTCAGACCACGGCCCGTGTTGGTGGTCCGTGGTTCACCACTGCAACCCCTCCCCAGCTAGCTCAGAAAAATTGGCTAAGTCTCAACTCACGGACAGACCCACGGTCCGTAGATCAGACCATGGTTTGTGGTCTGTGTCCGTGGATCAAAACCTTCTTTACCCAGCCTTTGACACGAACTACGGTCGACCAGTACGGACCGTCATTCGATCCACGGTCCATAGGTCTGACCGTAGGTAAGGGTCAACAGCCAGTTAGCTGAAAATTCTGATGGGTCAAATTCAGATGGTCATAACTTTTAGCACAAAATAAATTATGTGTCCCATAACCTATGTTTAGATAGATAATTGAATTATCTTTCCAACGCCACCAATTTTGCTAAAATCCGACATCCGAGTAAAACGTTATGATCATTTTAGTGAAGCCCTGTTGGGCAGACTCGACCTACAGATCCAATCGACGGACCGTCGATTGAATGACGGCCCGTCAGTCCAGTCCGTCAGTCACTCCGACAGCAGTTAAGTCAGGGGTCTTTTGGTCTTTTCCTATTTCGTTTAACCCCTAAGATACGTCGTTTAAACCCTAAATCATGAGGTTTAAATCAATTTAAGCCTAGAAACATAACTAGAACTTACCTTAGTCAAAATCATTAATCAAAACTTAGAAAATTAGAATCAAGGGAGGACAAAAAGGTCAAGAACCCTAGTTCAAGAACGCAACAAGGTTCCATCAGTTCCAGCCCTGAAATCAAAATATTTCTCCGTGGAATTCGTCACCAGGTATGTATGATTTCACTAGTGGGTTCCTTTCGCCCATTAGGTCCCTAGAATTCAGTCAGATTCTTGATTCCATGATTATGAACAAACCTAGGGTTTCTAGAATTACAGTAGATCATCATAAATTAGTTATTTAGATGTTTCAAATCAGATTATCATGTTATTGCTCAGTTTATCGCATGAATTTCAGAACCCTAGCTATGTATTTCTTCAGTTCTTGAATTACACATGCTAGGTCAGATATTTCAGTACTCAGTTTTACATGCCTCAGTTTATGAATGCATCATTATCAGATTAATTGTTGCATTCTCAGTTTGCATGTTCCGTTTCGAGCTATCTAGTATTTACAGAAATTCAGTCATAACCAGTTAACCACTTAATTCATTGGCAGTAGCATAATACCGAGTTGGACTAGGGTTCAGCGTACCCATATAGTCCCAGAACTACGAGCCACGTAGGTGTAAGTCCCATCTGTGGGCAACATTAGTTTAGTGATCACACCAGCATGCCTTTATACCTCTGGCAGGGTATATTGGGTCCTCTCGATGGGGCGTATACATTGGACTCCACATTTAGCTCATGTGGTTTTATGTCGGTTATTAGTAGCTCCCACAATTCAGTCAGACTCTTTTGCATTGACCATATTTCAATACAGTCAGTATTTAGTCTCAATATGTTATAAATTTGGTCATTGCATCAGTTAGCTCAGTATTCAGTATTTTCAATATCTATATCGTGTTCAGATTATTTCATTGCTTTATTGCTTTGTTCAGTTATATGTTATTTCAGCTTTACTCTATCCTGCATGCTCAATACCTTTCAAGTACTGATGCATACGTGTGCTACATCTTCTCGTGATGTAGGTTCAGGTTCTCAGCATCCAGATCACGCTTAGATCGGTTCCCGATCTTCAGTTCAGCAGCATCAGTGGTGAGTCCTCATTCTTCGAGGACTAGTGACATGTTTATCTTTATCGCTTTTAGTCTTTAGTTACAGTATTACTAGACCTAGTTGGGGCATGTCCCAACATTTCTAGTCAGTTTAGAGGCTTATTTCAGACATAGTTAGATTCAGCTTAGTATTTTGAGTTTGATATTTCTTTTGTACTAAACTCTTAGATTTGATATATTCAGTTTTAGTATATGGGTATTCCCCATATTTTCAGATTTATTTATGAATTAGCTTCTGCATCAGTTTATTATCTTTAGTATGCTCATGATTATGCCAGCAGGGTTAGCTTGGGATCACTTGTGGTCCTAGGTCCCGTGTCCGCGTCTCGGGGGTAGCTTGGGGTGTGACACGTGTAGTATACAAAATCATATCATCGAGATGACTAACATTGCAGCAAGACTTCGGACCTTGGGGATGAAAGTGGATGATACCTTATTGGTTTATTTTACTCTAAACTCATTGCCTCTTAAGTATGGACCATTCCAAATCAACTATAACACTATTAAGGATAAGTGGGATGTTAATGAATTATCCAGTATGCTTACCCAAAAAGAGTCAAGACTTAAGAAACAAGGAGGTCATTCCATTAACCTCATGGGTCAAGGAGCTGGTAAAAGGACTTAAAGTGAAGGCCAACTAGTTTAAGAAAAAGAGAGCACCTGCTAAAGTTCCACGGGATGCTCATAAGGAACTTGAGGCTAATGTGTGTCGTTTCAATAGAAAGGAAGGACACTATCAGAAAAATTTCCAGAACGGTAAAGCTTGGTCTGAAGAGAAAGGTACATTTAATGCTTTTGTATGTTTCAAATCAAATTTAGTAGAAGTTCCTAATAATATTTGGTGGCTTGATTATGTTGCAGGAATTCACTACGATCCAAACTACAAATCCAAATAAGGATTTCTTGTTCATGAAAAATCGTACGAAGGCTTAAATTGAAGGCATATGAACTTATAGGTTGATCTTGGAGAATGGACATAACCTTAGTCTATTACAAACTCTTTATATTCCTTCAGTTTCTAGGAATTTGATTTCTCTTTCAAGACTTAGGGCCTGTCTGGAAGGACATCCTGGTAATTGGATTTGGTGTAATTGGGTGTAATTACATTGTCTGTCCTGTTTGGTTGGACAGGTAATTACTTGGTCAGCAGGTAATTTGTGTAATTGGCAGGAGGTGTTTACAATCTACAATTCACAGCCTTTTGGTAATTACATGGTGTAATTACCAGCAGATTACTTATTAATTTCTTTTTTTTTTTACTTCTATCATTTTAAGTTTTTTTTATTATTATTCTAAAAATTTGTAAAAGTTTATTTTTTATTTTATATTATCATATTCATTTTCTTCTTGTTCTCAACCTTACTTTACATGATTATATGCAAATTTTTTGTATTAACTATTTCTTTATGCCATGCTTATTTTCTCATTAGCATAATTTTATTAGTAATTTAATTTTTAAATTAAAATATAATTTATTGTTAAGTAAGGTTATAGACTTACGTTTTCTTTTTTAAGAAAAAAATAAAATAAATCATATTTATGCATGCTATGTTGAAATTTGCTATAAGAGTATTATGTTAAATTTTTTGTTTTAAATTTATAACATATGTTATATTTTCAGTTTCATTTGTTTTAGTAACATTGAATTCACATTGCACGTCATTTTTTAATTAGACTTGATAGATTATATTTTAGTCAAACATTTAATAATTTATGACATTTTATTTATATATTAATCTTTTTATCAAACATGCATTTCACGATGTTTGTAGAAACTTCATACTTTTAGTCTTTACGACAAATTCAATTGAAATATATTAATTTGAAAAAATATAAATCAATTATTTTTTCATAATATTACTTAAAGAAAATAAGTTTATTAATTAATATATTTTCAAAAAAGAATAGATATCTTAAATATTTAATTTAATGTCATTTATAAAGTTTCTTATTTGTCTAGTATAAATTTAAAATAATTAATTTGTATTTTTAAAATTTAATATAATTTTATGATTGCAATTGTGCATCCAAACATAACATGTATAATTACACTGTGACATCCAAACAGGACATGTCTAATTACAGTATAATTACATTGTGGCAACCAAACAGGTCAGTGTAATTACTAGACAGTGTAATTACAAGGCTGGTAATTACTACCCTAGTAATTACACCAATTCCAATTACCATGTGGCTTCCAAACAGACCCTTAATGTTTCTGGATTTGATTTTACGTTTGGACATGGATGTTTTAATTTATATAAGAATACTATTTTTTATGGTTCTGGTGTTCTTATTGACAGCTTATATAGATTGAAACTCGATAATAATTTTTCTGAATCCCTTTTACTATTCATCAAAATGTTGGAATTAAATGTAGTTCACTAAATGAAAGTTCTGCTTATTTGTGACATAGACGTTTGAGTCATGTATCCAAAGAAAGATTAGTAAAGAATGAGATTTTTCTGAATCTGAAATTTGTTGATCTTGATATATGTTTGGATTGCATTAAAGGAAAGTAAATCAGGCATACCAAGAAAGGTGTCACAAGAAGCACTCAGCTTCTTGAAATTATACACACAGATATTTGCGGGCCCTTTGATATTTCATATTTTGATGGAGAAAAATATTTTATCACCTTTATCGATGATTTTTCAAGTTATGAATTTATCTATTTGTTGAAAGAAAAACCTCAAGTAGCGTACTCTCTCAAAGTGAACGTTAATGAAGGTGAAAGACAATTAGATAGGAAAGTGAAAATAATTAGGTTAGATACAGGTGGTGAATATTATGAAAAATATAACAAATCAGGAAATGTCCAGGTCCATTTACAAAATTCATCAAAGAACATGGCATATGTGCACAATATACTATGTCGCGAGCACCTCAACAAAACAGTGTTGCTGAAAGACGTAATAGAACACTTATAAATATTGTTAGAAGTATGATGAGCAATTCCTCATTGCCCAAATAATTGTGGATGTATGCTCTTAAAACTACTATATATTTATTAAACAAGATTTCTAGTAACGCAGTTCCAAAGACCCCTTTTGAACGGTGGACAGGAAGAAAACCTAGTTTAAGACACCTATATGTTTAGGTTGTTCGGCGGAAGCTAGATTTATAATCCACATGAAAATAAATTAGATTCTCGAACAGTAAGTGGTTACCTTTATTAGTTATCCAGAGAAATCTAAAGAGTATAGGTTTACTATCCAAATCATAGTTCAAAAATTGTTGAAACCGATAATGAAAGATTAATTAAGAATGGTGAAGATAGTGGGAGTGTTTAACGAAAAAGTGTGAAAATTAATGAGGTAAGGGTAAATATTCCATTGTCCATGAATGTACCTATTTCCGCACCAATAACAAATGTTGTTCTTCTTGTTAAAGAACACTTTAATAATGTTAAACAATATTTGGGTGAAACACTTCAAAAAAGAACTAACTCACAAGTATCTGACACAAATGAACCATAAATAGTGTCGTTAAGAAAATTTCAAAGAGAAAGAAAATATACAATTTCATATGATTATGTGATTTATTTGCAAGAGTCATATTTTGATATTGGACTTAATAAAGATCCAGCTTCATTTTCACAAGTCATAGAAAGTACTAAGTATGATAAATGGATTGATGCCATGAATAAAGAGTTAAAATTCATGGAATACAACAAATCGTGGGATCACGTTCAATTACCAGAAAGTTATAAAAGAATAGGGTGTAGATGGGTCTTCAAGACAAAACACGATTCAAATGATAATATTGAACGATATAAAGACAGGCTTGTTGCCAAGGGATACACCCAAAAAGGAGGCATTGATTATAAAAAGACCTTTTCACCAATCTCAAAGAAAGACTCATTAAGAACTTTTTTGGCTTTGATAGCTCATTATGATTTAGAACTACACCAAATGGATGTAAAAATTGTCTTTCTTAATGGAGACCTCGAGGAGAATGTTTATATGGACCAACCAGAGGGTTTCAAAATTAAAGAAAAAGATCAAACAGTGTGTAAGCTAAAGAAGTCAATATATGAACTCAAACAAGCCTCACGACAATGGTATATAAAGTTTAATGATACCATAACATCTTTTGAATTTAAGGAGATTACCGTTAGTCGGTGTATATACCAAAAGATCAGTGTGAGTAAGTTTATATTTTGAATCTTGTATGTTGATGACATTATACTTCTTGCTAATGATTTAGGCATATTGCGTGAGACGAAAGACTTTCTCTATATGAACTTTGAAATGACGGATATGGGTGAGGCATCTTATGTGATAGGGATAGAAATATTTTGTGATAGATCACAAGGATTATTGGGACTGTCTTAAAAAGGTTATATCGAAAGAGTTCTAGAGAGATTTAACATGAACAATTGTTTAGCAGGAATAGTTCCTATCGAGAGTGATTCGCCCAAATACATGGTAGAGTAGCGAGCGAGATGGGAGAGAGGCGAGCGAGATTTGCTATGTATCTCATATACATGTGAATCCACTTGAATGGAATGTATTTAGCTAGAACAAATTACACATAAATTTGACCTCATGTATCTAGACATATTTGGAGACACCAAAATCTAGTAAAATACATAATATTGTGAACTATAGTATTTCTAAGTAATTAGCTCCTAAACTAGTGGAATTTATGTAAGTTTCCATGTCTACAAGTACTAATTGATTAGAAGAAGTCAACAATGTTAGTATATTAGTAAATATTATACTAATACATTTTTGACCAAATTATTATGGAATATGTTTTCATTTGATATTATTTATTTATTTTGATAATGTGCCTTAAAATTGAATGTTTTTAGTGAGACTGGCCTTGAGACTTTTGGATTATTTATTTATTTTGATAATGTGCCTTAAAATTGAATGTTTTTAGTGAGACTGGCCTTGAGAATTTTGGATATGTGGAGATTGGCTAAAAGATGTCATTTTTACACTTGGCGGATTGTGACTAGTTCTTGAGTTTGACTGTAACTATCACTTTATTTGGACACGTGGCATCATCTTATTTGTTTTGGTTTGCCTATTCACTGTGACATGTGGTATCTATCATCTTGTTGGTTTTGGATGCCTAGTCACCGTGAAACATGGCATGAGTTTGGACTTTAAGGTGTAATGGACCTTGGACTTGATTTATTAAAAATAGATTAATTAATTTATAAAGTCCAACATTAATATTGTGAGTTCAAGTCACCAAAAAAGTAAAAAAAGTAGGAGCTCCTAGTAGGCAGGGTAAAAAAAAAGGCCAGATTAAATAATCAACCCAAATGAACATGAACTAAATTCAAAATTTTGTAAGAATTTAACCCAATAAAATTTAGAAAAAACTACATAATTAGACATACTTCACTACTATATATATTATTATTACTTATACTTTCAAAATATTATGTATCTTACCATTAATTAATAATTTCCTACGTATCTTACACTTAGATATCTGTATTTTTTCTACCAAATACACAAAAATAAGGAGAGAGGCGAGCGAGATTCATATGTATTCTAGATACATGCGAATCACACTAGATACACACTAAATACATGTATATGTATGTATCGAGAGTGAATCGCCAAGATACATGGGAGAGTGGCGAGCGAGATGGGAGTGAGGCAAGCGAGATTCGTTATGTATCTCATATACATGTGAATCCACTTGGATGCAATGTATTTAGCTAGAACAAATTTACACATAAATTTAACCTCATGTATCTAGACATATCTGGAGACACCAAAATCTGATAAAATACATAATATTGCGAACTACAGTATATTTAAATAATTAGCTTCTAAACTAGTGAAATTTATATAAGTTCCCAATAATTTATGTCTACAAGTACTAATTAGAAGAAGTCAATAATGTTAGTATATTAGTAAATATTACATTAATACATTTGTGACCAAATTATTATGGGATATGTTTTCATTTGATTAAGTTACTCAATAGTCATGGTCAAATCTTGACAATCAAAATTTTCTTTATGGTGATATTAATGAGAAGCATTAACCTCTTGCAACAAAAGTAGCTATATATACAATACAATCACATTCTTGAAAATTATCAAAAGAAGAAACAACATAAAAATGGATTGTCTAAGAAGTAATTTAGTTGTTTTCACCCTCTTCTTGTTTTTGTCTTTCCAAATAAAAGCAGACATAGATATTGATGCAATCATATCCTTACTTAAATTAGGAAATGCCAATGCAACAGCCACTGTTGAGTATCTTAGTGAAGGGAACCCAAAAAATGCTTCTGCAGAGAATAGAGCTTCTTGTTTAAAATGGTATAGGGTGACTTCAATCAATTTGAACCATTCTATAGACCAGCTTCAGAAAAAGAATATCCCAGAAGCTGCAAAAGGTGTTGATGTTGCTAATGCATTCATCTCCACTTGTATAGAATTTCAGATTGAAGATGCTACAATTTTATCAAGTTATCATTATATTAAAGATATTTGTCAAAACGTTCTTAAACAAATTCGTGACAACCTCTTATAATTATTTCATCTTTATTAATTACTATGGTTGTATCTCTTTTTATATTGATGATACTCATCAAATTATAATATTTTCATCTCAAATTAAATTTTCAGTTGATATTATTTATTTATTTTGATAATGTGCCTTAAAATTGAATGTTTTCAGTGAGAATGGTCTTGAGAATTTTGGATATGTGGAGATTGGCCAAAAGATGACATTTTTACACTTGGTGGATTGTGACTAGTTCTTGAGTTTGATTGTGACTATCACATCATTTGGACACGTGGCATCATCTTATTTGTTTTGGTTTGCCTATTCACTGTGACATGTGGCATCATCTTGTCGGCTTTGGATGCCTAGTCACCGTGAAATGTGGCATGAGTTTGGACTTCAAGGTGTAATGGACCTTGGACTTGATTTATTAAAAATAGACTAATTAATTTATAAAGTCCAACCTTAAGGTTGTGAGTTCAAGTTGCCAAGAGAGCAAAAAAGGTAGGAGCTCCTAGTGGGAGAGATAAAAAAAAGAGCAAATTTCACATATAGCAAACATAAAAATCATATTTGTATGTTATAGCTATAGTTTGCATAATTGCGCTCCATAGCAAATTATATGTTTGCTATGGAGCTTTTGATTTGTACAATTCACTATAAACATCCAATTTTATACAAATTGTTCAGTTTTGTATAAATTCATTTGTACATTGTAATTTGTATAATAAGATTTGTATTTGTATAATTATAAGTCTATAGGACGAAAATATATGTATTTGTATTTGTATATACACTTTTTTCTCGCTTTATACAAACACAAACGCATTTTATACATTTTATACCGAAAAGTATAAAACGGCTAATTGTATACCGAAAATGGCTAATTGTATACTGAATCAGATGGCAAAAAGAAGGAAATGTTTGCTGCGAATTACAATTAAAATAACCTATGGCTATAGCATATAGTTTGAATTAATAGATTGTTATTTCATAAAAAATTCCCTAAAAAAAGGCAAGATTAATTAATCAACTCAAATGAACATGAATCTTTCACCTACTCAATTGGAATGACTCTTACCCTTACTTATCTCTTTACTTAGAGAAGTCCCTCTCGGAGCTATAAATTCAAAATTTTGTATGAATTTAACCCAATAAAATGGAGGAAAAACTACATAATTAGGCATACTTCACTACTATATATACTATTATTACTATAACACTCCGTATTCTACATGTATGTAACAGCCCGTATTAATGCATATGCTTGTTCTATTCTTGTGATACTTGACATAGCCTTATAGTATAGGCGAGGGACCATGTTTCTTATATGATTAGAGTTGGTTTAAACTAGCTCGGAAGGTGATGTGATGTCTTGCACGTTTCAGCATGTGTACTGCAAGTTAACTCCAACGGGAGTATTTAAACTCGAGACAATAAGGTGGTAATTGAGCTTAAAGTTGAAAGTTAAGTGCTAAGTTAAAGCAAAAGGGATTAATATTTAGAAAATGGAATAAAATAAGTGAGTTGCTTGCTTGACTTAACTAAGCTAGTAGGTGAGAAGTAGGTGCATCACCTACTTTGACTTATTGACCAGTCCAAAGGACCAAGTAGGTGCATTACCTACTTTACCTTTATGGATCTAGTTAAAAAGGCCAAGGTTTGTGGATCATATTTGTGCCTATGCTAATGGACTCACTTGAGGCCCAAATTAAGTTGAAAAACAAGGAAAATGAAACTAAATCCCAGCAGCCAAATCTGTCAAGGCCTTATATATTTAAGCCCAAGTGAAAAGCAAGTAGGTGAATCACCTAGTTTGACCTTTTGAGCTGCTTGATGTACATAAGCAGGTGCATCACCTACTTGACCAATTAGTGGCTGAAAATGGACCAAAAAAAGGGAGGCTCTAGAGGATATTCTTAAAGGTGAAGAAAGCTCAATATAAGATATATTGGCTGTTATTCTCACTCATTTTTAACACACAATATTGAGAATTAACTCCAACTCTCTCTCTCTCTCTCTTTTCTCTTAAAGATTAAAACAACAGTCTTAAAGCTCCTTCTAGGGTTCTTGAAGAAACCCTCATAGCTGCAAAACAAGGTAAGAGAAACACTTGTGGATTTAGCTTAATTCTCCCATGGAAGACTAGAAAACATGTTATTCATGCTCAATTATAAGTAGAAGGCAGAAGTTCCCACAAGCTACTGCTCACTTTCCTTAATTATTAACATATTTTTCTCTTCTTCTTTGGTTTAAGTGTGAAGGGAAGTTGAAGTTCTTAGAGGAATTCAAGTTATAAGGAAAAGTTGCAGAAATTGAGGTAAGGTGACTGCTCCATTTTCTTCCTCCTTATGTATGAGTTTGAGTGAAAAATTATGGGTGTGTTGTCATAAAGAACTCAAGAGGGTGGTGAGTTCAATAATTGGTTGTAGGATAAAGAATATTTGAAGCTGTTTTAGGTGTATTGTTGTTGGTGCAGCTTGGGTAATCTTGGAAAATGATATATAATGTATGTATTGGGCAGAGAAGGAGGGTGTGATGATACACATTATTTTAAGGGTTGTATGGGCTCATTATTCGTCAATGTTAGCTACTGTTTTACGGGGCACACGGTGTGATAGCTGATAATTTTAGTTTATCATGACTTATATTGTAGATTAAAACCTAAAAGAGGAGGCTGAATCATGATAGTTCTATTGGTCAGAGGATAAGGTATGTAAGGCTATTCGATTTCCTATTTCTTTGGCATTAATCCAACACTTGCATTACAAAAAGTAAGCTTTTTAAGTGTCCTTGGTAGTGACTGATCCATAGTTGTAGTTCCTACTCCCTAGAGCAGTGAAGTGAGTACTCTAATATGAGTTTGTTACTAAATGTACGTGCTTACTTACCAAGTATTAGCATGCAAGGTTTAAACTTGTTTCATCATCAAAGTACCCTTGGCACGTATTTCCCTTATATAAACCAAAATGATCCTAGATTACACATGGTACACATGTTTGTATGTTGGATATACAATCTGCCCATATCATGCCAACTTGTTTCAATTATCTATATATATGTCATCTTGTCCCATGTTTATATGTTCCCTTTATTAGTTATTACTCCCATTGTGTTAGACTATAATGTTACCTCACAAGATCCCTACTTGCTCTATTGTACATTTTATATGAACTTACTTGGAATATGTATCCATCCTAAAGTTAAAGCTGTCCACGTTCTCCTTTGGTTCCACATTCACGTATATATTGTATTTGATATTAGTTAGTGAGTATTTGGCTATCATATAGAGTTCAAATCTCTTAGCTGAATGTTAAATGTCTTCACTTGATATGTGCTTCAATTTGAGATGTCAAAATGCTTACTGAGTCATATAAGCTCCTAAGTATTACACGTTCATGTCACATTTGCTTCCCATGTCATTGTTATTATCGTAAGTCCATATTCATATGTCTTCTACTACTGGTTCATAGTTCCAAATCTCAACAATGATTATGACCACCAAAACAACAATCTCAAAAGAGTTATGATCAGCAAAAGAACAATCTCAAAAGAGTTATGAACATCAAAACAACAAGCTCAAAGATTAAAGAATCTAAGTGAAGCAATTTGTATAATTATGGGTGGCAGCCCAGGGGCAAATGCCTAGCATGGGTCGATCCCAATTGGTATGGAAGGGTGGCAGCTCAGGGGCGAAAGCCTAGCATGGACCGATCCCAATTGGTATAAGAGGGTGGCAGCTCAAGGGTGAAATCCTAGCATGGGCCGATCCCAATTTGTGGAATTATGAGGACAGCATCCCAGGGGTTAAAATGCCTAGTATGGGTCATCCTCTTCTACCGCTGATCAACTGGTGTATCATGTCTTATAAACATTTTAATGGAAAGAAAAGTAAACAAAAGAATGTAACATACACGATTCCACAAGTATAAAGCAAAGGTGGTCTCTAATCCTTATCTATTGGTATTTGGTTTCACTTGAGCTCTCATTTTACATATGGTTGTATTATGTCTTACATATTCAGTACATTCTTTCGTACTGACGTCCCTTATTGGGGACGTTGCATTTCATGTTGCAGGTACAGGTACTCAACTAGTAGATCTCCCCAATAAAAGCACATGATACTCTGCGGTTGTTGGTGCTCCAGGTTGATTCTGGGCTTTGCCGAGTCTTTACTTGCATAGTTCATAGTGGTACAGTCATGGATTCCAGTAGAGGCTTTGTAGACCAATATTGTAAAGCTATCACCTGAATTTATAGTTTCACTTGTCACATGTATCGGTTCAGCTAGTCAACATGTGTTGTAGATGAATTTTCTCATAAGTAAATATATCTGCATAGTAGTAGTTTACTTTCTCATCATAAGTGACTTGTAAAACATGTGTTCATATGGTACTTGTCCGCCTCACCTAGGGTTGGGGTGTGACAATTACTTATACTTTCAAAAGTATCTTACCATTAATTAAGAGTTTCCTACGTATCTTACACTTAGATACCTGTATTTTTGCTACCAAATACACAAAAATAAGAAGGCAGGCTAGCGTGATTCATATGTATCACAAATACATGTAAATCACACTAGATACACACTACATACATGTATATATATGTATCGGGAGTGATTTGCCCATATACATGGGAGAGTGGCGAGTGAGATGGGAGAGAGGCGAGCGTGATTTGCAATGTATCTCATATGCATGCGAATCCACTTGGATGCAATGTATTTAGCTAGAATAAATTACACCTAAATTTGACCTCTGTATCCCATGTATCTAGACATAGCTAGAGGCATCTTGTAAAATATGTAATATTACAAGGGGAAACTTACATAAATATATTATATTAAAAAAAATATTTACCATTTATAGCAATAACATTTTTTTTCACTTGATTACTTTTAATGCATTTATAATATAGTTTTAATACATATTACAAAGAAAATTTATTATTCACATATAATACAAGTTTTATTGATGGATAATACATTTATCACACATTTTAATACACTTATAATACAATGTATCATTTTTTATCAAACAAGCATAATATGTTAAAAAAAATAGTTATAATACATATATATTGCATACATAATTAACTTTTAATACATATTGCAGATTTTATATTGCATACATAATTCACTTTTAATACATATTGCTGATTTAACATAGTATTGTTATGTATTGCTATAAATGGTAATAAATAAAAAGTATCGCTAAAATCAGTATTTATTTATTAAAAAGTACTTATCCAAGTAATTTTTCCTATTAGAAACTACAATGTAATTAGCTCCTAAACTAGTGGAATTTATGTAAGTTGTCAATAATGTATATGTCTATAAGTACTAATTAGAAGAAGTCAACATTGTTAGTATATTAGTAAATATTAAATTAATACATTTTTGACCAAATTATTATGGGATATGTTTTCATTTGATTAAGTTACTCAAAAGTCATGGTCAAATTTTGACAATCAGAATTTTCTTTATGGTGATATTAATGAAAAGCATTAACCTCTTGCAGCAAAAGTAGCTATATATACAATACAATCACATTCTTGAAAATTATCAAAAGAAGAAACAACATAAAAATGGATTGTCTAAGAAGTAGCTTAGTTGTTGTGACCCTCTTCTTGTTTTTGTCTTTCCAAATCAAAGCAGACATAGATATTCATGCAATCATATCCTTACTTAAATTAGGAGAAGCCAATGCAACAGCCACTCTTCAGTATCTTAGTGAAGGGAACCCAAAAAATGCTTCTGCAGAGAATAGAGCTTCTTGTTTCAAATGGTATGAGGTGACTTCACTCGATTTGTACCATTCTATAGACCATTTTAAGAAAAAGAATATCCGAGAAGCTGTAGACGGTGTTGGTGTTGTTAATGCATTCATCTCCACTTGTGTAGAATTTCAGATTGAAGATGCTACAATTTTATCAAGTTATCATTATATTAAAGATATTTGTAAAAAAGTTCTTGAACAATTTCGTGACCTCTTATAATTATTTCATCTTTACTAATTATTACTATGGTTGTATCTTCTTTTTTTATATTAAATGTTACTATCCTTGTTAATTATAAAATGTGTTATATCTTTTTTGAACTTTATAAATTTGCTCGCCGTTTAAAAAATAAAAAATAATTAATTATAAAAATATGATATAATTGTTTTTTTATCTTAATTTATAAATTGAAAATCAATTTAGAACAACTATTTTTAATAATAGTGTAGGCAATTAATATGAAACAAATGGAATAGTATTTGATAATAATAGTAAAATAAATATCAAATAACTTACATAAATCTCACTAATTAAGAAGTTAATTACTTAGATACACTCTAGTTTGCAAAATAACGTATTTTACCTGATTTTGGTGCATGCAGATACGTCCAGATACATGTATCTTGGATACATGAGGTCAAAATTAGGTGTAATTTGTACTAGATACATTGTATCCAAGTGGATTCGCATGTATCTAGGATACATAGCAAATCTCTCTCGCCTCCCTTGCCTCTCTCTCATCTTGCTCACCACTACTCTCTCATGTATCTGGTATACATGTGAATCACTCAAAATACATATAAATACATGTATCTAATGTATATCTAGTGTGATTCGCATGTAATTGAGATACATACGAATCTCGCTCGCCTCTCTCCCTACTTTTATGTATCTAGTAGCAAAAAAACATGTAAGTGTATTTTCTTCAATATATGGCAGAAAACTCTTAATTATTAATGAGATACGTAGTATTTTAAAAGTATAGATAATAATAGTATATATGATAGTGGAGTATGTCTAATTATATAGTATTTCCTTTGTAAATAAGAATAATTTTAAAAGAATAAGATCAATTCTATCTTAAAATTCCAAAATATTACTTATTTTAAAACAAAAAAGAAATACCACATACTTAAAAAACGGAGGGAAATTTTGTTTGCGTGTGAAATGGTGAAGGGTTTGTTTCTTTGTTTGGTGTTTTTAAAGTTTGTAGGGAGCTATTGGATACGTATATGTCTATAGCGTTTGACCTTGTTGCATGATCAAATTAATTACAAGTGTCAAATTGACCATCGGGTAACGTATCGATGAATTAAAGATATTTTTATATTGTATGATCGTTCATCAACATAATAGCCATCAAATATATATAATTGTTTTGGCGACCCTAAATATGTAACTTTGCCTAATTTAAAGTGTCAAATCGATAGCTTGGATAGAATATAAATGTCTATATATTTAGATGCACAGGTCCAACATGATAATTTTATTTGTTATTTTGGGGTCAATAATTTTGATTGCATCTTTCCCAATATATTCATGTTTCGTAGACATCAAAGATTTAGATTATTTTTTTCAAAAAAATAGTTTTATATTTGAGAAAAAAAAGCTCTATTTTATAACAGCAATAATTTTGTTTCATACTTCTTCTTTCTGAAAGATTTTGGTATAAAAGCAAAATACTGCTTTTCTTCAAATTTTCAATATGCTTTTAAAACATAAAATTATCAATAATGTTGTACTTGAACCACATTTTCTACACCAGCATTTGATATTACAGGTAACAAAAATTATTAGAAGAAACACATTTTAACGTTTTATTCCTTGTCATCAATTAAGCCCTTTTGGAAAGTACTCTCTCCAAAAGTGGTGCGTACTTTCAATTCGACACGTCTCTTAAGAAATCTACTCACTCATAAAAAGAAAGAAGTGATTTTACAAACTTAATTAGTTGTTGCAATTCGATGTTGTATTATTTAATTTAAAAGTAAAGTATTTCTGTTCTCACAAAAGCAATCTCTCCTACTAATAGCTATAAGTTTTGTCTCGAGTCCTGAGTATTAAAAAAATCTTTGGTAAAGAGCGCTTCATAGCGTTAATATATATATTAATACGCTTATTAAGTACAAGAAGGGGTGGTGGCGCAGTTGGCTAGCGCGTAGGTCTCATAGCTTCTGAGTAATCCTGAGGTCGAGAGTTCGAGCCTCTCTCACCCCAACTTTTTTAACACTTTATTTTTTATAAATAAAAGAACAGTTTTAAATTCTGACATTGGAAATATGATTCTACTAAGATTAATAGTAAAATTCTCCTCGTCCTCCTCTCTTTTTAATCTCTTATACTTTTTCATTTATTGCTTATTTCCGTTTTTTTTTTATTCGATTCTTGTTGTTAGTGCCCGCAGTGGCGTAGCCAGGAATTTAATGAAGGGTCAAACTTTTAATAGTAATTTTTTTAAAAAAAACAACGATTTAAATTACCAAAACAAATAATCAATTAAGCAATATTTAATATAGGAATATTTTTAATAGAATTACAAGTGTATAATTTAAAACTAACATAAAGAAATAAACTACTATTGAAAACATAATTTAAATATATTATTACAATTGTACTCGACGAGGTTTCATATCCTGAAACGTTTTTATAATAGACACATTAGAACAAGTAAAACCATATAATCTAGAAGACAAACAGTTAACAATAAATTATGAAAATAAAAGAGTAATAATAAAAAGGACTTTAGTATAGTAAAAATATGAAAATATATATACTTGCAAAGATAATAATAGAAGGATATTACAATCGATATTATACACCAATAATAGATACGGGCGCAGAAGCTAATATATGTAAACACAATTGTTTACCATGAGATAAGTGGGAAAAAATAAAAACATCGATAGTAGTAACATGATTTAATAATGAAGGAAGCATGATTACATATAAGGCAAAAAATATAAAAATACAAATATGGGATAAGATATTAACTATAGAAGAAATATATAACTTTGAATTAACTACAAAATATATGCTATTAGGAATGCCATTTTTAGAAAAATTATACTCACATATAATAACAAAAACACACTGGTGGTTCACGACACCGTGTAAACAAAAAATAGGAGCAAAAAGAGTAAATAATAAAAAACGAAAAACAACAGAATGGATAAAAGGAAGTGAAAAGATTACACAAAAATTAGAAAATATAAAAGAAGAAGACCCCAAAATAGAATTAATTATATTCTCTATAGATAAAGTAAAAATAATTCAAGATAAGTTAGAATTATTATATAGTGAGGATCCTCTACAAGGATGGGAGAAACATAAAACAAAAGTAAAAAATGAGTTAATTGATAATAATAGTATAATAACCCAAAAACCATTAAAGTATAATTTTAATGATTTAACCGAATTTAGGATACATATAAATGAATTACTAGAAAAAGGATATATACAAGAAAGCAATAAGATTTTATTGTAGTATTCTTTTGTTAAGTGTCTTAATCTTGATATTTCTTTAATATTAGGTGTGAAATTCATAGTAAAATATAATAATATTTATTGTAATATTCTTTCGATAGTTATTTTAATCTAAATATTTCATTAATATTATTTATGATATATTCTAGATATAACATATCTTGGGTTCTTTGGTACATACATAAATTTTCCTCCATTAATTGTTCTAATAATTTTATATCTTTCATAGATTCTGTCCAATATTGTAAATATTCGTAGTTCATTTTAGTCTGAATTTATTTCTAAATCGTACCATTCTATTCTTTCGTAGTCTAAATCATGTAAGTCTATTTCATACCATTGTTGGTTTAATATATCTTCCGATTCGTTATCATTAAATATTTTTTCCCATATGATCCTTCTTAATTCAATTATTTTTATATCTTTAAGTATATATAATATTAAAGTTTCGTAGTTTTTTATCATTTCATTATGAACGTAAGTAGTCATGTTCTTTATCATG
>NC_064286.1:42448221-42472898 GCF_019186545.1 Solanum stenotomum | reverse complement strand
TATTAAATTTAAGGAAATCTTATTCTACAAGGAAAAGATATTAAAATTTAAGGAAATAATTCAATTTTAATTGAAAAAAATCCACAAGAAAAAGTATTAAATTTAAGGAAATCTTATTCTACAAGGAAAAGATATTAAAATTTAAGGAAATAATTCAATTTTAATTGAAAAAAATCCACAAGAAAAAGTATTAAATTTAAGAAAATCTTATTCTACAAGGAAAAGGTATTAAAATTTAAGGAAATAATTCAATTTTAATTAGAAAAAAATAGTTAGTAGAGGAGGGATTCGAACTTGAGTCTTGGGAGACCTTCATGATACTATTAACCACCAAGCTACTAAACTTTTATGGTAAAATCACACATGTTTATTTACTTAATTGAATTCAAGAAGTCAAAATAATTACAAAAAAAGAAAACAACCCTGCGGGGAATTGAACCGGGATAAAGAGTTGGATTGCACAGGCTATTGCCAACTCCACTGCGCATCACTTTGTTATTTCAAGGTGTCCAAATTCTATATATACCAATATAAAATCAAAATTTTACGTGTATATATAGTATAATTTTTCAACAAAGGGTGTCCAATTGGACACCCTGGAGCCTACGTGGCTCCGCCCCTGAGTGCCCGTTCTCTGTCCTCGTACGTTATAGCATCTGCAAGAGATAGACTCCGAACATTCTCAGCTTTACAGCGAGACGAGACAAGTGCGCTTTATTATGCTTTAGAATGCACCCATGCTAAGCCAAAATAGTACTATTTGACATGATCACTGGAAGAGGATGCACCTGGTAGGTGAACCATCTCCATGAACCAGCCTCAAAGGTAGACAGTGAATTGTGTAAACTCCTGGGACTGCATCATCGAGGTTGAGACCTTCCACAGGAATAATATCCTGATGCATATATCGAAGTTAGTAATCAAGTAAAAACATAGGTAAACACAACAAAGGACTCAAGTCTCCATTAAGGATTCTGAGAAAGTAAGAGCAGTTAGTAGATAATTGGCAGCTAGTACTAAACTAGAAACTTGTTGACAATTCTTTAACAAAGGGGTTTTCAATCTTACTGGTAACCACATCAACTTTTTAGGTTTTATACACTGACGATTTAGAAGATTTTCACTCCATCACTTCAGTTTAACCGACTACCAACTACCAACAGGTTATTACTCTATTTTCCAAATTATAGATTAGACTTGCTATATAGAGTTATTTGTATATAGGTCCAACTTAACTTGATGATATAGAAAGAATCTATATGTACTTAACAACAACAACATATCCCGTGAAATCCCACAAGTGGGGTCTTGGGAGAATAGAGTGTATGCAGACGTTACCACTATCTTGTGGAGGTACACAAAACAAACTCAATCAAATTTGGCAAATGGACTTACTTTAGGATCCAGAAGTAGTTGATGAACTTTAACGAGCTCTTCCTTGGGATTGATGGCAACAGATAAGTAATCAACACCAACGAGTTTGATGTCAGTATTCTGGACCATTTACTCTGCTCCATCTGAGGTGAATGCAGCATAGGAGGAATCAAATTATTTCTTGTACATCAGCTTCCTGTTTATGTTCACAATATTACATCCAACACAAAACGACATGACAAAATGAACAAATTAAACAACTTATGTAAGTAGTTTTTAGCAGGCTTGAAAGTTGAAACAAGTTAATGCCTCCAATGGACAAACGAACAAGTACCTGTCTGTGTTTAGTGTTCGAAAAAGAACACGTTTGACTCCCCCAGGTATGTTCAATGACCTCATAACTTCAGCTGATGAACAAAAAGGCGAGCAATGAGGTTTATATCATGTGGTGTAAAATAGTTTTTAGGGAGACAGAACTGGACCTGCATTAACAAGAAAATAAGCAAGTAGCCAGGCAGGTATCATCCCAAAAATTAGGAACATACCTGTAATATTCTTGTCCCGTGGTGTGTCCACTACAAGAACTGGACCTGCATTCACACCAAAAATATGCCATTTTTTCAAAAAGAAAAAGAAAACAAAATCCCGCTAAATTGCAGGTAAGACTAGTATATATATGCAGAAACCACAAGTGTATTCAGTATGTCGAACCTGAACAACAACATATCCAGTATAATCCCATTATCTATGTAGAGATTGTTCCTGAAAAATCCTCGACTCAAAAGAAAGAAAGTCGAAACATGTTTACAAGGAAAAAGAATATGACTACACACTAACAAGATACAAAGCAACTAAACCGAGATATCAAGGAAAATAACGGCACCAAAGTGGTAAGATACATCTACTAGTAAGGAGAAAAAGGAAAGAGAAGACTAGGCCTACTTCCCACACTACAACACTCGGCTACCTACTAACTTTGTGCCCTAATTCTTAACCTCCTAAATTTCCTATTTAATCCGCAAATACTTCTTCAGCCTATCTCTACCTCCCCTGAGCTGCAGCTCCAAATACATGAAACTTACAAATTAGATGCCAGAAACATTACCATTCAAAGTTGGTAGATGGAGGGAAACAACGTCATAACCCGACTCGAATAAGGTCTGATTGAAATGTCCAGGAGCATCAACGTGTGTACCAGAATGAGTAGCAAGTTTAAAGACGGAATAATTAGAGAGATCACCCAACTTGATGCTAGTCTCAAGTTTTATGAAGTTCCCCCAGCCCATTTTTGGAACCATAAGCAGGCAAATCAGGAGTATAATTGTGGCCAATGTCAATTACTTTCTTTTTCATGTAATTTCTCTCTTCTTCCATTATTTTCTGGAGATCGGAAGGGCTCACTGCCCCAACGACGCTGCTCACGGAGAAAAGAGCCAGTACGGCAGCGAGCGGCCGGCAGCAGGGGCAGTAGAGTGAAGTGTTGTGATTAATCATTGGAGAAGAGTAGAGAAGTGGAGAAGAATGGAAGGAGAGAACAAGTGAAGACTGAAAAGAAACAAAACTGATGAAATAGTGACTTGTATCTTTTTTATGTAACGGCTAACTTGGCAGTTGCCAGCAGGTGTGGATAGGGACCGAGGCGGATTTAGAGGATAGTCAGAGTCATTTGAACTCCCATGTAAGAAAATATATGATATATTTTGTTAAATTTTAAGTATTATAGATTTTGAACTTTTAAAATATAAGATTACAATTTGATTTAGTGGTTCAAAATTTACTTTGAAGTTCTAAGTTTAAATCACAAGAACTATATTTTTAGTTTTTGAACCCCTTTAGTAAAAATTCAAGATTCATCCTTCAAAATATTTTTATTTGATAAAGATCTCTTTTAAATAAATTTCACTATTTTTTCTAATAAATAAAATTTAGGATAAACGTGATTGAAAATTAATTATTTTCTTTAACTTTTAAGTTTTCCACTAAGAGAGTAGGTTAAGAACGATCTAAACGATCTAAATTATATTGCTCTTTCCGTCAAACTATTGTTAATAAAAAATATCAAAAAAAAGAACGATCTAAATTATCACCATTTTGCTAGTTTTATATCTAAACATATTGAATGTACATGTTATCATGGACAATAAATCTCTTTAGATTAAAAAAAATTGATTGTATATATGACAAAATATTTAAGAAAACTTGTTGAGAGGTGCATAAGAGATGAAAAAAGTCTTGTAATGAAACCATGTGAAATTTTAAGAGATTTTGTGTAGATTCAATAATTTAGGTATGGAATTTGAAAAAATAGTGATATTTTATGCAAAGATGAGGGTAAACCTAGTCACTCAATTATTTTACATGTATTGTGACATGGAACTTCTTTGAATGGACTTTTGGAGCGCGATGTTCACATAACATGTCATATCCCTTCAAAGGTAATTTAATATGAGTTCTTGATAGTTTAAGGAAGTTTTGTAAGCGTTCATCGTTCAGTGACTTAAGTATAGACAATAAAAAAAAAGACTTAAGTATAAAACTTGCAAAATGGTGATAATTCAAGATTTTTTAATCTATTCAATCATTCCCATTTAATATCATTAATTTATAGCTACATAAATATTATTGCAGATTTAATATTGCAAGTTTCAAAGGCATAAAATCATATGAATATTATGATATATTTAAAATCATAAATTCTAAAAAAAAAAATATTTTAAAAAAAAATTATGTTTAATCAACGATAACAAAATATGTTAGAATAGAGGGAGTAATATCTCTACATAAAAATTACTAGTAAAATTTTGTTATTAACATTAGTGAGTTAGGTTAAAGAAACCAGAGGAAGTTGCTCGAATGATAAGCACCCTTCAAATCTAATCATAAGTTTGTGAGCTTGAGTCAAACCATCCCCAATTCACCTCTATTTTACTCTCCATTCTCTATATTTGGAGAGTAAAATAGAGAAAGGGCTCCAACCCGTCTTTATTTTAGACTCTATTCTTCGTTTTTAGAGAGTTGAATAGGACTTTTCCAAATTTGGAGAACTACTATTCCCACTCTCTATTTCACTTTTTTCAATATTTTATTATTATTTCTATTATTTTTCTAATTAACATATTATTTTACATATAATGTCATTAATTAAATATCTAATATTCATAATTCTTTTTAAATGTAATATAATATTTTTAAAAATATATTATTTAATATATACTAATCCTAAATTAATGATATTTCAATTTATTTCTAATTTTCGTGATTAATATAATTTGATTTTATTATTAATTTTTGAACATGCATTCGGAGTTTTGCAATCACATTTTGCAGTTATTGCAGGACTGTCACTTTTTGGAAAAAGAAAATGTTACATGATATAATGACTACATGTATTATACTGCACAACATGATAATTGAGGATGAATGTGATCTTAATGCACCAATTCAAGATGTCGTAGAGGCTCCCACTCCAACGACATAAATGGTGGTAGATGAAAATCTCCGGTTTGAACAATTTTTAGCTAGGCATATAAAAAAAAATTAAGGACAAAAATGCTCGTATTGAAATCAGTAATGCATTAGTAGAGCATTTATGCGAACAATGTAATAATTTTGAAAGCTGAGTGTTTATGTAATGTTTATGTAATTGTATTTTACTTTTATTTGAATTTGTCCATTAATTTGTATATTATACAATATTTATTTGCAATTTATGTTATTTAGAAATTTAGAATAAAATAAAATTTTATATTAAATAAAAAATTTGAAAAAATAAAATTTTATATCACATGAAAATGATATAAAGTGATTATTTGGGAAAATGAAAAAAAAATTATATTATGAAATAAGAAACAAGAATAAAATAAAAATAATAATATAATATTGATGAGAGAGAAAAAGATCATTTTTTAGAAAGTAAAATAGAGAATTGGGTTGGAGTTGGTTGTCTTAAAAAATAAAGAATTATATATTTGGAGATGCCTTCATCAAAGAAGCAAAAAAGATGGAAGCTCTTGAGAGGGGTAAAAAGAATTTACGTTAAAGCGTTAAATTAAGGAGAGGCATTTGAACTTTCAATAAACAAGAATTACTTAAATAATATTGAATTATATAAAATGTTGACACAACACAATAAATTCTAAAAAAAAAACTTAATTTTGTTATGTTACTGTAAAATACTAGTATCACTATCCAAACTTTTATAATATGTAAATAACAATATTAATTATATTTTGTTATTTATAGCGGATATATGTGTGAAATGTGAAAGTTTGTAAAAAAATAAAAGTATATGTCAGGAAAAAACATCATAGGTAAATAATAAACAACATTAAATTCATGTCTCACATTATAACATATCATTAACTTACATAAATCCCATATTATAAAGATTAAATTACATCATATCCTTACTCTTTTTCTAATTACTATAATCCCTTAAAATTTGTACCTTCCGGATACATAAGTCACCATCCGGATACATTAATTCTAATACAAAAAGAATACTTCTGTTGCGCTAAAAAGGAATAAAATCTTTGCTCGTCCCTCCCCTCGTTCAGCGAAGAAACCTTTCAGATTTGATTCAAAAACTTTTGTCGAAATTTTGGGTTAGAGATGTGAGTTATGAAGGATACAAAAGTGATGGAAAATTAATTGTTGTTGGACAAACGATTTCCTTTTGAATCTTCAAGTTTATCGAAGATCCTTTCTATTTTGATTCAAATTGTTTGGATTTGTTTTGTATACCCTTTGTTTTTTAATTGTTGAATTTGTATATTGATATATAAGTCGTGATACATTACTGGTTTGATGTACATGTAATGTGTTTTTAGATCCCAAATTTTTTCTTTCCATTCTTTCAAAAAAATTCTCAATTTTTGAATCAAACTTGTTGACAAATTGTACTGATACGACATGAGCATGTCGATCTTGTTGAGACATTCCAGAATCTGAGAAAGAGAGGTGAGGTATGAACGATACAAAAGTGATGGAATTGTTGTTGGTCAAAATATTGGTTTGTGAATCTCAAATCAATCATTGCAACTGAATTAGAGATCGATGAGTTGAGAAAAAATTGAAAATCTGATACATCGTTGAGGTGAAGAAACAAGAGTTTGGATTTTCAATGTATCTGTTATGCATTGATACAACAAACAAAAAGGCTGAAGAGATGCGTAGCTTTGATGGATCGTTCATACCTTTTATAATGTTGTGTAATCAATTTTTTGAATTTTATTTCCAAGATGGATAAATTTATCAATATATTACTATTTATGTATCTTGTTTAAATTGATAAGTGTTGTATTTTTACTAGATACATTAAATAAGAAATTGTTGCCCATAAGATGTTAGGTTTGAGATCGATACATTACTGTTTGGTAATTTTTATGTATCATATACATTTAGTATAAATACGAATTTACGTATCATGCCTAAATAATAAGTGCATGATACATTATTATTTATGTAACTTATTTTGTTTGAGAGGAGAATCCATATGTATCAGAAACTTGTAGATGAAAAGGCTGATACATGATAAATGATACGTTTGGTAGAATTTTTGTATCAAGTATCAATACTAATTAAGGTTATGTATCAAAACTAATAGTTGAACACGATACATTGTGCATGACATAATTGTAATGCATCATAATGTTGAAACGAAGGCAGTATACATTAGTTTAAGAAACAAAATCAATTAGATACATTAAAAATCTGAACCTATATGTATCAGAAAAGATGAACAACTAAAAAAAAGAAAAAAAAAGTTAACAATCTAATCAACGTAAAACAACGAAGATGTATCTTTCTCGGACTAATTGGGCAAGCCTAATACTGATACATCGAACCAATGGAATGAAGTGTATCAAGACTGCCATTAGAAATTTCTGGAACAATTCCAAATGCACTCCAAGATGAACTCTCTGCATTAGCAATGTTTTTCACCCCTCTTCCAGTAAAGAGATCTAGACAACAAATTTAATAATTTTTTAAGATGAAAAAACTAAAAAAATAAATAAAAGAAATTGAAAATTGAAGTGATGGAAAGAAATCTACCTCTTAAAAATGTTGAAATCATTAATTGGAAAGAGATTTGTGGCTTGAAAAAAGGAAAGAAAATCATGGGTATGAGATTTCAAATTAATGTATCCGAAAAAGGGGATGATGGGAGCGAAATAGGGAATTTTTGATATTTTTTTAAATGATAGGGAAAATAAGAAAAATTAATAATAAATGGTATGTAGTTAGGTAATTTTTCCTTATATTTTATTAAAAAAAACATAGATCACAATACAATATTGTTAAGAGATATATTATCATAATATTAACTTAAAAACCCAACCAATTAAATCATAAATGGTGTGGTTGAAGAAATCATTCGAAGTACAAATTCAATATCTTTTACTCCAATAATTGATGGCAATTTGTTAATCTTCTCAACCAAATCTTTTTCAAATTTTTTTATTTTTGTATTAATTGTTTCTCACTTTCTAAATTAGTCCCTTAGAATTTTTTTGATATAGAGTGCTCAAAATTATCTTCAGTAGCCTTTCCTTTTCCTTTGTCATCGATTGTCTTCTTTTTCGATTTGTTCATCTTCTCATGCTTTTGTGGTCACGAATTTTTTCAATTGTCATCCTACAGCTTGAAAAACACTCAGTTGATGATTTTGCCAGCAAACACAAACGACAATCTATTATGACTAGAATACTTGAAACAGTAAGGAAAAGGAAGCAAAAAAGTAATAACAAGAGTTTTGTGGGACAATTTTCTGATTTATAAGAATGGAAAATACGAATACAACTAAATGAAATTGAAAAACATAGAAACGAATAGATGGTTCTCCATTGATAGTTCAAACCTATAGATAGAAGGGAAGATTAAGAGAATTTAGAAGAAGAATAAGGACGAAGATAGAAGAGAAGAGAAGAGTGAAGGAGAGAAGGAAATTGATACCGGATTTCTAGATGCCTCTCTCCTCTGCCAATTATGTTATTTATAACCATCAAAGTCATCTCAGCCATTGAGCCTCATTAAACTATAATAGATCCTGGCCCTTTATTTTAAATCATGTTATTACTGTTCACTCCCTTGACTTCTTTTGTTTACCCTATAACCTTCAGTTCACAACATACCCTTGGCCTTGAAAACATCCTTGTCCTCAAGGATTAAAATCATGAAATTGAGCCTTAATATAGTCGTAATCCTCCCATGTTGCATCTTCTGGTGGAAGGTTGGACCATTGAACTAGGATTTTGACAGCAACAATATTTCCATTGCGCACCATCTGTCTCTGCAAAATGTTAACTGGAGTAACTGAGAATTAACCATCATCACCAGTAGAGGGCAAACAAGTCTGAACCAATATTTTATTTCCCACTGTCTTCTTAAGTAAGGACACATGGAATATAGGATTAATCTTGGAAGTAAGTGGCAATTCTAGTTTGTGAGCAACATTTCAGATTTTCTGCAAAACCTTAAAAAGGACCATAATACTTAGAGCTTAACTTCAAGCTCTTCCATAGAGCCAAGGACTATCTATAGGGCTGCAACTTCAGAAACACCACAGACCCTTCCTGAAACACTCTCTCAGTCCTATGTAGATCAGAATAAAGTTTAATCCTCTCTTGAGCTTTGATGAGGTTGTCCTGAAGTAATTGTTGCATTTGTTGTCTCATCATAATAGCATCTTCCGCAGTTGGAACTATGGTCTCTATAGTAGGCCCAAGTGACAAGTGAGGAGGGAAGTAACCATAGAGAGCCTTAAATAGAGTACACTGCAGTCCAATGTGAAAATTGGTGTTGTACCACCACTCTACTAGTGGTAACCACTGCTTCCACTGAATTGGCTTGCTAAATGTCATGCATCTGAGGTAGTTCTCAATGCACTGATTAACTCTCTCTGGCCATCACTCTGAGGATGATATGAAGTATTGTAATGCAACTGAGTACCTAGTAACCTGAATAATGCTTGCCAAAAATTACTAAGGAACAACTTGTCCTTGTCAGTCACAATAGACTCAGGTAAGCCATGTAGTGTGTGCACATGTTTAAGGAACTTGTGAGCCACAGTGATTGTTGTAAAAGGATGAACTAGAGTCATAAAGTGAGCAAACATAGTTCTCATGTCCATAACTACCAAAATGGTCTCCTTGACCTTGGACTTGGCAGACCACCAATGAAATCCATGCTAATGTGACTCCAGGCTTGATCAGGGATGGGAAGTGGTTGCAATAGTCCAGGGTAATGAACATGTTCCCCTTTGTTCCTTTGATAAACTTCACAAGCAACTACATACGTATTAACCATTTGTCTCATACCTGGCCAATAAAAGACATGGGCTAACTTTCTAAAGGTGTCAAGTTGGCTTGCATGTCCCCCAACAGGGGAGTCATGAAAGATGTATATCAATTGATGTCTCAATTCCCCAGTACCTCCAATGAAAGGTTTTCCCTTATTCCTTAAGACTCCAGATGAGTACTGATAAAGGTGGGGTCTTAGTTGATCAGTGGTAACTTCAGCAATCATAGCCTCAACATGTGCATCCCCTTCATAGCCACTACTGATCTCCAACATCCATTTAGGCTCTACAACACAGAGACCTAACAATTGTCCCTCAGCTGGTTGGAACCTGGTGTATCACCATTCTCAAACGGCCTAGACAATGTATCAGCCACTCTATTCTCAGTCCCTTTTTTTGTATTGTACTGCATAGTTCAAACCCAACATCTTTGTGAGTCCCTTCTATTGTATAGTTGTGGTAACCTTTGTTCTAAAAGGTACTTTAAGTTATGATGGTTTATCCTGATAATAAATTTTTTATACTAAAGATAGTGTCTCCACTTATCAATGGTACTTAAAAGTCAATTACTCCTCATAGATAGATATACCTCTATGCCTAGGAGCCAATACCTTACTAAAATAAGAAATAAGTCTATCTTTTTGCATCGACACTGCACCAATCCCGTGCTGACTAGCATCTGTTTCAGCAACAAACTCTTTAGTGTAATCTGGTAAGGCTAGAACAAGAGTGTTGATCATAGCTAACTTCAACGTCTCAAAAGCTAGGCCAGACTCCTCATTCCATCTGAAAGAATCCTTTTTCAGTAACTCATTAAAAGGTCTACATATACCACCATAATTCAATACACATTTCCTATAATAGCCAGTTAAGCCAAGGAACCCCCACAAGGCCTTGGTTGTGGTATAGGCTTTGTCCAATCAACCATAGCTTGAATTTTGCTAGGATCAGTAAACACCCCATGATCAGAAATTACATGACCTAGATATTTTATCTTTGATTGTCCAAAGGAACACTTGGACCTTGTGGCAAACAAGGAATGCTCCTTCATGATATCAAACACTTTTATAAAATGCAGTAGATATTCATCAAAAGTCTTGCTATAAATTGATATATCATAAAAAAAAAAAACCAAAACAAACTTCTGAAGCAAGGATTGGAATACCTGATTCATCAAAACTTGAAATATAGTTGGCGTATTAGTTAGGCCAAAGGGCATAACCTTGAATTCATAGTGCTCAATGTGAGTTCTAAATATTGTCTTGTAAATATCTTCTAGCTTCATTCTAATTTAGTTGTATCCAGCTTACAAATCCACCTTGTAAAAGATCACAGACCCTTGCAAGTCATCAAGTAAATCATTTATGATGGGAATATGATATTTATATTTGAATGTTAACTCATTAAGGCCCATGTAATCCACACAAAACCTCCATGTGCCATCCTTCTTTTTCACTAACAAGGCAGGGGAAGAGAATGGGGACTGACTATGTTGAATGATCCCATTTGTCAGCATTTTAGTGACTTGTTTCTTGAGTTCTTCCTTTTGGTAAAAATTGTATCTATAGGGCCTTAGACTTACGGGTGATGTCCTTGGTTTGATGGGAATTCTATGGTCTAATTCTCTTGGTGGGGGTAAGGATTTGGGCTCTGCAAACACCTCTTTATAACCATATATCAATTCTAGAATAGCAATGCCAACTGGCTCCTGGTCACAACCACTACTAGCCTCTATTAAAAATAAGTGAGCCATTATCGTTTGCCCATTTTTCAATAGTTTGCCTATGGTACTACCATTGATTAGGCTGAGTTGACCATTCTCAGGAATAGCATGCAAGACAACCTTGTTATCCTTCCTTCCAATGGTGACACACCTCTTCTCATAATTAAATTTAGTAGGATTGAACTTTTTCATCCAATCATTGCCTAGTAAAATATCACACCTCCCTAGCTTGAGGATCCTGAGATTTTCTTTAATGGACTTACCCCCATCTTCCAAGTAAAACTAGGGCAACTGGTGCTGCATTACATGTAATTGCCATCAGCTACAATGACTTGATGGGAGTGGGGTAAATAACTTGGTAGCCAGTTTCTTGTACAGTCACTTCATTAATAAAGTTGTGAGTGCTGCCAAAATCAACAAGCACTGATAAGGATCTCTTCTTAACGACCTCACTGCCTAGGATAGTGTTAACCCTATTACAACTTCCTGATAATGCACTCAAACGCACATCCTCTTGGATATTCACTCTTTTAGCTATCTCAATTTCTACTGTTTGTGCTAAGCTCTCTGAGTGCTCAGGTACCTCTGCATCAACAGCTATCAAATCTTGCGGGTCGTGATGCAGATCTTCCTCGGTGCCAACTATACAATGTAGTTGTTTCATTTTACATCGGTGACCTACCTGGTACTTTTCACCACACCTAAAACATAGGTGATTGGCCATTTTGTGTTCATAAACTTTCGGAGTCAACCGTAGTTCCAACCTTCTGGACCCTATGGCTGGCAGAAGAGCCAGTGGCCACACCATGATGAACTACAATCTCAGCTTTCCTTTGAGTAGCCTCAATGATTTTCTCCTGCATCCTAGTCTGTTGAATGGCATAACTCAAGGTGGCAGGCTTAAACATCTTGATTGCGAACCTAATTTCTTCCTTGAGAGCCCCCATGAAACTAGACAAGAAGTGAGCCTCATTGAGAGCAGGATTTTAAATTATCATCTGAACCTTCATATCTTCAAACTTAATCAAGAATTCCCCAACACTTAAAGTTTGTTCAAGCTTGTTAAATTCTTCTACTACTTCTTCCATCCACACATCTTAAACCACACACATAACTCCTTCTTAAGCTCTACCCAATTAACTGCACATCTACTCAACACCAACGAGTTGTACTAGGTTTCAGCATCACCATTTAGGTATAGTGCAGCACCCTACACCTTCATGTTATCTTGCACTCTATAAAGGTGAAAATACCTCACACTTTCAAATCCAAACTTTGGGATCCTAACCTTCGGCAATTCTCATTTAAGCGGGAAATATACACTGGTGGTCTAACAGCCCTACCATCAAAACCAGGTACTGGCAAGAGCCCATCATCTCCCAAAAAAGCACCCTCCTGACCTCGCAGTGGTCTTCTTTCCAGATTCATCAACCTATCCAGAATCAACTCAAAGGTACCTTGAATGTCAGTTTGAGTTGCACACATACCTCTTTGTTGTTCAACTATCTCATTCAGTAATTGATCATGTTGTTGTAACTTTTCGTCTATGGTTTTCATTCGTGTTCCTTATGTCATGGACATAACACAAGTCGCAGATTCGAGGCTCTGATACCAATTTATATGACTAGAATACTTGAAACAGTTAAAAAAAGGAAGCAGATAGTAATAACAAGAGTTTTGTGGGACAATTTTCTGATTTATAAGAATGGAAAATACGATTACAACTAAATGAAATTGAAAAACATAAAAACGAATAGTTGGTTCTCCATTGATAGTTCAAACCTGCAGATAGAAGGGAATATGAAGAGAATTTAGAAGAAGAATAAGGACAAAGATAGCAAAGAAGAGAAGAGTGAAGGAGAGAAGGAAATTGTTACCGGATTTTTTGATGCCTCTCTCCTCTGCCAATTCTGTTATTTATAACCATCAAACTCATCTCAGCCATTGAGCCTCTTTAACTATAATAGATCCTGGCCCTTTATTTTAAATCTTATTATTACTGTTCACTCCCTCGACTTCTTTTATTTATCCTATAACCTTCAGTTCATAACACAATCAATCCAACATCTAGTTTACCAAATATAATTGGTTCACCTGCAATTGAAAAACTAATAATAGCTAATTTAATCCCACACAAAACAAAAAGATATGTTGCTTGCTTATAGAGAGCTTTTTGTTTGTTAGAGAACGCGGTCTCCTCACGACGCATATCCTTTGTGAAATTTCTTTCACTTTTTTCTTGCACGTGAGAGTTCTTTCTTATCATGACTACTACAATAAGATATATAATATATAAATTTCTTGTTGATTAAGTGTATGAATCTCAAAGTAGTATGAGTACTGACGAGAACAAATATGTATATTTATAGCCACTTAGGACTGTCCAATGACCTGTCAAGCCCCAAAAACCTGGCTTAATGAAACTTGTATTTGTTAGCAATATCTGGGCATATCATGATTGTTAGCATGATTGCATAGATTAATGTAGCATATTTTCAGAGATATTACAATTATGAATAACATATATTTAGGGATATATAGAAAATTTTAGGCTTTTAAATTAGAATTCTTTCTATTTAATGGAAGAACTCTCATTTGAGAGTACTCATTCAGCAAAATTGACATGGTATTAGAGCCTTTTTCAGTGCTTTGATTTTTAATGTCTTTCATCTGTGGTTCCTTACATAATTTTTTTTTTTTAAATTTGGTTTTGCTTACTGTTTTTTCAGTTAATCCTAAGTATCTTGGAATTTTAGGCATCTTGGAATCTTAGTCTTGGTCATTCTGGTTATTTTGTATTATTGCATTTCTATCTTCCTTAGCTTGTCAAGAACATGGCGTCATATCAGTTTGAGTCCTTCCATGTTCGTTTCACAGGAAAAAATTACTCTTCCCGGGAATTTCAATTCTAACTATTTGTCACCGAAAAAAGAATTATGGGGACATATAGATGGAAGCGATCCTACAAAGCTCGATCAATGGAAGGTTAAAGATGCTCGGGTGATGACATGGATTTTAGGGTCAATTGACCCTCTTATTGTTCTTAATCTTAAGCCATACAAGACAGCAAAGGCCATGTGGGATTAGTTACAAAAGGTTTACAACCAAGTCCATAGTGCAAGGCGCTTTCAGTTGGAGCATGAAATTGCTATGTATTCTCAAGGAGGTCTCTCTATTCAAGATTATTTCTTTGGATTTCAGAACTTATGGGATGAATTTACCGACATCGTTTATGCTAAAATACCTTATGAATCTCTTTCCATCATTCAAGGAGTTCATGAACAAAGCAAGCTAGATCATTTTTTGATGAAATTACGATCTGATTTTGGAAGTATTCGCTCCAACTTGATGAACTGTGATCCATCTCCCTCGTTGGATGTCTGTTTTAGGGAATTACTTCATGAAAAGTAGTGTCTCTTCACACAAAATGCTTTTCATCAAGGAAATGTTGTCACTGTTGCATTTGCAGCTCAAGGGAAAGGAAAGGGCATGGATATGGCAAGAACTCAATGCTACAGTTGCAAGAAATATGGTCATATTTGCTAGCAATTGTGGCAAGAAGTTTTGTAATTATTGTAAACAACAAGGACATATTATCAAAGAATGTCCCACACGTCCTCAAAACCGTAGGGCAAATGTTTTTCAAGTTGGGATAAATGGTTCCACTATAGATAACTCTTCTTCGGTAGGACAAGTTCTTACTCCTGAAATGGTACAACAAATGATCTTGTCAGCATTTTCAGCTTTGGGGCTGCAAGGTAATGAGGTAATATATAAATTTTGGCTTGTTGATTCTGGCGCTTCCAATCATATGACCAACTCAACTAATATACTCAAAAATATCTGTGAGTATAATGGTCCAATACAAATTCAGGTTGCCAATGGTAGTAATTTACCCATTACCAAGGTTGGGGATATTATTGAAACTTTCAAAAATGTAATTGTATCACCAAAGCTCTCCACTAGTCTTATTTCAGTTGGCCAATTGGTAGATAACAATTGTGATGTGATTTTTTGTCGTAATGGTTGCCTTGTGCAGGATCAGGTGTCGGGGAGGATAATCGCGAAGGGCCCTAACGTTGGAAGATTGTTTCCTATGCACTTTTCTATTCCTCGTGTTCTAGCTTATGCTTCTACCACTACTAAGAATGAGGTTTGGCATAAACGTCTAGGACATCCAAATTCTATTGTGTTGTCTCATTTGTCCAATTCTGATTTATTGGGAAATAAAAATCAATTTTCAGCTGCTTCTTTGATTGTTCTACTTGTAAATTAGGCAAAACTAAAACTCTTCCTTTTTCTAATTTTGGTAGTCGTGCTGCAAAGTGTTTTGATGTCATTTATAGTGATGCTTGGGACATTTCACCAGTTATTTCTCATGCTCATTTCAAGTATTTTTGTGACATTTATAGATGACTATAGTCGGTTTACATGGGTGTATTTTCTTCGATCTAAATCTGAAATGTTTTCCATATTCAAGAAATTTTGGCTTACGTTGAGACTCAATTTTCCACATGCATCAAACTATTAAGATCTTATTCTGGTGGAGAATATATGTCTCATGAATTCAATAATTTCTTGCCTGAGAAAGGAATTGTATCACAACGCTCTTGCCCATAAACACCACAACAAAATGGGGTTGCTGAGGGTAAAAATCATCATTTTTTAGTTGTCACTCGTACTTTATTGATTGAGTCCTCTGTTCCATCTAAATGTTGGGTTGAAGCTTTGTCTACTGCTGTCTATTGATTAATAGACTTTCATCTAAAGTGTCCATATTATCGTCTTTTTCACAAGCATCCTAGCTATCATAGTTTTCATACGTTTGGTTGTGTTTGTTTTGTGCACCTGTCTCCTTCTCAACGCAATAAACTCTATGTTCAGTCTATTAAATGTGCTTTTATGGGCTATAGTACTTCGTAGAAAGGTTTTATTTGCTATGATCCAAGTTCTAACAAATTTTGTGTTTCTAAAAATGTTATTTTCTTGAAGAATCATTATATTTTTCCTACTCATGTTGAGTTCTGTTTCTCCTTTTCTTCATACTTTTGAGGATTTGTCATTGTCTTCTAAGCGGTTCAAACCAAGATTTGTGTATGAACGACGTCGGTCAACTTTACCCCATCTCGAAATAGATCCGCCTCCTGAGACTGCTCCACAACCAGAATTTGAGATTTCTTCAAGGTCTGCTCCTCTTGAGCCTCCTCGGCGATCTACTAGAGTGTCTCAAACTCCTAAACAGTATGGTTTTTCTTTTACTTTATCCACCATCTCTATTCCAATAGGTTACTCACAAGCCTCCAAGCTTGAATGTTGGCAAAAAGCAATGGAGGAGGAACTTTTGGCTCTTAATAAAAATAACACATAGGACGTTGTTCCTTGTCCTCCAAATGTCCGTCCAATTGGATGTAAATGAGTTTATTCAATTAAACTTCATTCTGATGGAACTCTTGATCGGTATAAAGCTCGATTGGTGGTCCTTGGCAACAAACAAGAGTATGGTGTAGACTATCAGAAGGCTTTTGTACTTGTAGCAAAAATGACTACGGTGCCAACTATTATTGCTTGCTGCATCACAAAATTGACCTCTTCATCAAATGGATGTCGAGAATGCTTTTCTTCATGGTGATCTCAAAGAAGATATTTATATGAAACCCCCACCTGGTTTGTTCTCATCACCTACATCAGATGTATGCAAGTTGAAGCTGTCTTTATATGGATTAAAACAAGCTTCAAGAGCTTTTGACAAGTTTCGATCTACTTTGCTTCAATTCTCTTTTGAGCATAGCAAATATGATTCGTCTTTGTTTCTTCGAAAAACATCTACAGGTTGTGTTCTTCTTTTGGTGTATGTAGATGACATTATTATCACAGGAATTGATTCTTCACTAATCACTAGCCTCCGGTAGCAACTTAAGGATTCTTTTCATATGAAAGATCTTGGTACTCTTACATACTTTTTGGGGTTAGAAGTTCATTATAATTCTTTAGGTGTGTTCTTGAACCAACACAAATATACTCAGGACTTGATTGCTTTGACTGGTATTCAAGAATCTTTCTCTGTAAATACTCCATTGGAATTAAATGTAAAGTATTGTTGTGCGGAAGGAGATCTTCTTCCTGATTCAACTTTGTATCGGCAATTAGTTGGGAGCCTAAATTATCTTACTATTACTCGACCTGATATCTCTTTTGCAGTTCAACAAGTGAGTCAATTTATGCAGGCTCCACGCCATCTACATTTAGTGGTTGTCCGTCGCATCATTCGATATCTCTTGGGAACATCTATTCGTGGATTATTCTTTTCTAGTGGTTCTGAGATTCAACTTAATGCATTTAGTGATTCTGATTGGGTTGGATGTCCTGATACTCGTCGCTCCATCACGGGTTGGTGCTGTTTCTTGGTGATTCCTTGATATCTTGGAAGAGCAAGAAGCAAGACCGTGTATCAAAATCTTCCACGGAATCTGAATATCAAGCAATGTTTACTGCTTGCTTTGAGATTTTTTGGCTTCGTGGTTACTTGCAGAAATTGGATTTCCTCAATCTAATCCCACTCCGCTCCATGCTGACAACACAAGTGCTATTCAAATTGCTACTAATCCAGTTTATCATGAAAGGATCAAACACATTGAAGTGGATTGTCATTATATCAGAGAACCTATAGATAAGAGAGTCATTACTCTTCCACATGTATCTAGTGATCTTCAAATAGCTGATGTGTTTACAAAGTCTATGGCATGACAACGTCATCAGTTTATGGTAGGCAAATTGATGCTTTTTGATCCACCGACATCAATTTGAGAGGGGATGTTAGCATGATTGGACAGATTCTAAATATTTGGACATATCTATATTATAACTCTAAATATTTGTGTAATGATGATAGGAGATAGCATAGATTAATGTAGTATATTTTCAGAGATATTACAATTAGGAATAGCATAAATTTAGGGATATATAGCAGATTTTTAAGCATGTAAATCAGAATTCTTTCTATTTAATGGAAGAACTCTCATTTGAGAGTACTCATTCAGCAAAACTGACAGTCTTATCCTACCAAGACAGGTCAGTCTAATCAACCCTCGACAAGAGTAAAAACAAAAATAAAGACAAAACTTGAACTAAACATAACATATACAAGCGAAACTCATAATATAACTCAACAATCCCCAAAACCTAGTGACGTGTACAAGATTCGAAAGAAATACAAGTCTGAATGTCTTCACATCTAGAATGGATCAAGGACATAAAGAAAGAGCAAGTGACATCTGCCAAAAACGACAAGCAACTAACTCACGAACTCCAAAAGCAAGCCTCAGACAAAGATGAGATAAAGAGATCAAGACAATCCGAGCTCGTAACCTACACAAGTGTACAAAGCAAGGGAGTGGGTACCAAACAACAATGGTACTCAGCAAGCATCCCTAGCTAACCTCTGAATATTAAACACAAGCACCCTATCCCACCTTCCGAACCTCCTTATACTACAATGTTCATTAGAGATCAGAAACAACCCATCCTAACAGTTTCACAATTAATAGAGCAACGTGTTTCAGGTAAATCATTGAATTTTACACACCAGAGTATCAACAATATCATCAAAACTCTTCAAGCTCAATAGCCATGCAAACATACAACTCACTCACAAATATCAAGAATGATGATGACGTGCAAGTGCAATGCAAAAAATTGTATAGAATTTAGATATAAAAGATTGCATAAATACAGTAGCTTTGTACAGTGATTAATCAATGACAAATACAGAAAATTTCCATACATTTTCTTTCAAGGTCTGTTTTGAAATTTCTTTTATAGACGGGTAGAATCTGAGAGCTTACGCTCACTTCAACAATTTAGATTATGTACATTACAGCTACCCAGCCTAAGCTTGCCAAAGTGATAAGCAGCATTCCTTTCGTAATTTGGTCCCTTGTGTGGTGCTTTACTCCACTCCAACATATCTCTGATGCTTCCTGCTACAAATTATCAAGCAAATTAAACATGAAAAGGCAGCATATCACTTTCGGAACTTGCGACCCACACAAATACTCCAAGTTCGTAGCTACAAATGTTGCAACCCACTCATTATTATATCAAATATATCCAAGAACACAACTGACCGAGCACAAAAAAGGAACCTGACTCACGCACAACTTTAGCATAAATGAGAATGTTTTTCACATTGAACTAAACAGAAAAGAAGTTAAATAGCACACTCTGCGCAGAGTACTGAAAGATGTACCTTATGGTTGGAAAAGTTTACAAGGAGAGCATCACTTAATTAATATACACCTAACAGGTGATCCCTCGGCACCAAGCATCCTTAAGGGCAGGCAGTGTACAGTGTATATTCCAGGTTTTATATCATCAAGCTTCAATGCTTCCACGACAATGATTTCCTAGAGCATTTCAAACGTGGTAAGATTTGAACAAGAGTTCTACAGGCATCAAAACAAGTAAATGTTCAACAGAATCACCAATAAATGTCATAAGACTCTAGAAAACAATGATCAGTAGAAATGCCAACTACAATTTGCTCATCTATTGAAACGAAAATAATCTAATAGGCATTGGCATGTAAAACACAAAGATCACAATCACATCATGGGTCATTATTCATTTACAACATATTTTCCAAGAAGTATATATAATTGTTACAATCTATATTAAAAGTTCATTCTATTCCATGTATAGTCCTTTTTTGGATAACTAAAATGTGAAGTTCCATACTTGGTCTTTTTTCTTCATTGGAGGAAATCAGACAAGGAGGGAGAAATTATTCTGTGTATTGCATCCAAAGGCCTTCAGTACTCAACGTTGCAGGTAAAAGAAACTCTGACAAACATACATGATTACAGACAACACCTAACTCGAACTCATCCAGTATAGAAAAGTCAGAGACCTCCAATAATTGCTCAAAGCCTCAAATTAGAATCCAACCGCAATCAATGGCCTCCCAAAAGGCTATTTAGGCCCTCGCCTGATAATTTTTTTCAGTTCGATCAAGGATCAAACAAGGCCAGCAAATTTCCTGGTAATTAATAAGTTTTACATATGAACTTCAGAATCAATTCACCAATGAAGGAAAACCTCTTCAATTGGTCATTACTTCTCTCTTCATGCTAATAGACACTTAAATGTAACACCTTTCTTCAGCAAATCGCGAATCTTCGTTCTCCAGACAACAAAGTAAATAGGTAATTCCTAATACTTAGAATATCAAATATTCTTTTGTTTAACCATTGCTTAGAATCTCAATTTTTTGCACCTTGAAGAAGAATTTAAAAGAGAGAAATTTAAACAACTGAGATAACACCACATCTCCTCCCACCCTCTTTCTTTCTATGGTCCCTTAAAGAAAAGGGGAAAACAGTTCAAATTAGCCTATCAAATACCACTTACCCTGCTTTTGAGGAAAACAAGATGAGCAGGAATCAAATCATCATACGCAGCAATTGACAAATAATCAATTCCTGGAAAATATACGAGAATGTTACCTAACCATTCCTTTACAAGAGAAAAAATGCTTGAATAGAAATCAGGTGGTAAAATAGCACCATTTAATTTGACATCAAGGAAATGCTATTAAATCACATGCAGGTCCAACAACTTTCTCATCCCAGAAAAATAATGCAGATTTTCTCATGTGATGTTCCACTGAACATAAGGTAGAGAACCTGACCTAATTCATAATAATCAATGGATCTATCTTAAGCTTGTTGCCACCTCCATTTTCTTTTTGCCTTTTTTTGTTGATAACCAAGAACATGACCTTAGATAGGAGGTATGAAGGTGCAGATTAGGGTAGAAGGTTAGTAGGTAATTGAGCGTTGTTTTTCTTTTCGATGGGATTAGGCTAGGTGGTAATCTAGAGCACCGTGGTTGTCGTATTATTAGCCTTATTCATGTAGTTTCTTGCTATTGTTATATGTTATTGTCAATTGTTTATTATGTTTAAGTGATCACACTTTTGTTGATGTTACTGTTCCTTGCCTACATGCTCTTCACTGCTTTCCTATTAGTTGTCAAGTTTTCTTCACTGACGTTTCTCCTTTCAATTACTACTTTGATTTACTTCATTTGAGCCGATGGTCTTTAGATAACACCGAAACAATCTCTCTAACTCCACAAGGTAGGGGTAAGGTCTACGCGCACTCTACCCTCTCTAGACCCCACTTGTGGAATTTCACTGGGTATTTTGTTGTTGATAACCAAGAAATCCCCGAGGACAGGTGTATACGGTTTGAAACTCGGGGAATAATGGGCCCGCCCCTCTACTATTCTCAACTTAATACTAGGCTCTTGTCTTCTGTAGGGTTCGACCTCATGACGTGCGTCTAACCCACACATCACAAGTTACGTACTTACCACTAGACCAAAACCATGGGGGCTACCACCTCCAAGTTATATGCAAGATTTAAATTACAATGGACAATTTTCCACAGAGAATTGTAAGCAGACTGTCTTCTTCATCATCAGTGTTTTCATGTGTCAACAAAGTTTTATAAACAGAAAAGTTTAACATTAATGCACAAAGGAACATGCAAACACACTCTTTGGTTGCAGATGGCAAGCTAAAAAAGACCAACTGATATGTAACAATAGGCAAAGGATGCAGACAGTGACTCAACAATGAGAACCATACTAAACTGTATGTGGATGTGAATGGAAATGGCATATTATGACCTCTTCTTAAATAGACTCAGATCAAGATATCACATGGGAAATGCAGCTGCTATACAGAAGTCTCTTTAAAGTTAAAAGATTTGCAGAAACGCTGGCAAAGTTGGGAAAAGGAAAGAATAAAACCAGAGCACTTTACAAGAACCACGGCCAATCAAACATGTTGGCAGAAGGCAAGAATGGAACCACTAGTAACAAAAAGATGAGGCTACACAATATACACGAACCATGACCTATGTGAATCCAATATAGGATAAAGCAAGACACATGGAGTCATGTTTCAGAGTAGATATTTGCCTTGAATTTTCTGACCACCAAATCCTAGTTTTGGCATTACTAAGAGGGGCATGGCACATAGTAGACACCTATACGATATGCATGTGTACAAATATACTTAAAAAAGTGCTCTACAACATCCTTTTGCTTTAAATAAATTTTGTTGATTTGGTCTGAGCGGTCAAATTGGCTCCCCTGCTTGCGCATCTCATGCACGTGCCATTGATCTATCTGATGGGAGAGATCTACCAATTCCTTTATTTCAGTGTGTTGTATCCTCAACAGAGAAGGAGTACCCCCTCTATTCAATATATGATTTCTTGCTCAAAGGGAAGGTCATCTATATGGAATAACTGAATTTGCCAAAACAGCATTTTCTAAACATTTCTTTGGTGAGTCCCTTCTTGACACGTCATTCTGGATTTGAAGAAGGAGAAATAAGAGTCTAATTTCACTAGATTTCATTGTTCAACCTTCTCATTCTCCAATATAGTGTATCTGATGCATAAATTATTGATTAGATCTATGCAAAATAATATTACCTAATTCAGAATAAATATATACAATAAGGATACTTTCACACCAATAATTAGGACACACTGGAAAGAGCAAGCTGAGAAAACACTTTGACCAATAACTTTAGGTAACATAAAGGAAGAGGTCATACTTATTGAGGTACATGAAATACATGCAGACACCAAAATGAGGACAACCCTCAGGACTACACAAAAGAAGTAGTAGATTGAGATAGTAGTGAATAATGTTAGGTGCAACAGGAAAAAGAAAAACCAAGTGGGTGTCTTGAACTCATTTAAACCAGTTAAGGTAAAGCACTGCTCCACAAACATTCGAGTAACCAGTAATCCACAACTTCATTCACAAATAACCAGGTCAAAGCCAATCATTTCTTTCCTTCAAATATCATCTTATGGCAAAAAAATGTGGTATTGCATGTCTAACCAACAAGTTTGATGTCAGTGTTATCCACCAGCCACTGTGCACCATCCTTCATGAATCCCACAAAGCTTGAGTCTAACTTCTTTTTCCACATAAGACGCCTAATGGAAGTTCAAGGGAAAAGAAACTGTGTCAAATATAACAGTATATCCAAGTAAAATCAATAAAGCCACATCCACTCTTGGCTAAAGAAAGCTAGCACGTCATACTTTTTGCAACCTTTTTCTTTGTTTGGTATGTGGAGAATGGAGATGCATTTATTGAATGGTTGAACTATGAAAACTAACTATAGGATGTCAGTGGTCCACAAGAAAAAAGATCAAAGCAAAGATGCTCAACCACAAATCCGAGCTCCGACCACGTGTTTGGCGAGGTGGGGGACAGTACCTAGCCATTTCATTTAAGGGAGAAAAAAATTCTCATGAAGAATATTAGGCTTCTGAATGCAGACCTCATTCTTTGCCACTGAATGTGGTAGACGGCAGCCTCTTTTGCTTTGAGCATTTTGTGGCCATTGCTTGCCTTAAATAGGCAGCTAAACAATAAAAAAGGGATGCTCATAGCTTGGAGGGTCTCTAACTTCATGATTAAGGATAATATGGGCCTCAGAAGTATATTCAGATGGATCATGCATATAAGAGGTTAGCTACGTGTTTTATCAAAAAAAGTGGTCAGCTAAGTGTACGGCTTATTGGTTGAGTGAGGGATTTCCTACTTAAAGTCAAGGACCCTAGTGAAATTTTGTTGGTTGACTAAACCCTGAGAAGTGCTTGGCTTCTGCTTGTTCTATATAAATATATGCTAGAAAATGAGACTGCAGACTATACCATGGACTTATCCTTCGAGGATGTGCAGAAATGTGTAAAATCTATGGAGATAATCAAATTGCATTGAAGAGAAAGGAAAAGTAATAACCATAACTTTAGTACAAGCAACAACTTTTTAAGAAGCAGTTATTTTCTTTAACACGTAGTATGAACAATGGCAAAACAAGTTATGATGTAAAAACAATGAGTAGAGCTCAGATCAATCATATCCATACTTAAGCAGTCTAAAGACAATTTTCCATTACCTGTCGGTATTTAGGGTTCTGAAAAGTACTCGCTTCACTCCCTTGGGAATATGTAAGGATGTCATAACCTCCGCTAAATAAAAGACACCAGTATATAATCACAGTTAGCCAACATAACATAGGTAAGAGAGTATTCTCATTGCAGTGGCACAAAACATAATGTTTGCAAGCAAGAGAAGATTAGATTTTACACCTCAACTCGATCAAGTCTACTCATACACTACTGCAGTTACAAATTCAATAATCAAATAAAGTAAGATAGTAAAGCAGAAAAATCCACTCCCCCCCCC
>NC_064286.1:42403284-42448209 GCF_019186545.1 Solanum stenotomum | reverse complement strand
CCCCCCCCCCCCCCAAAATCAACACCATACAAGAGCGTTCATGAAAGATCTCTACACCAAAACAAAACCTTGATCATCTCTTGTCACAGAATTGGGCAGGGAACAAAATATCCTTCACTCGTTTACTCTTTAATGCTAGACTATTATTGTAGGCATCAGTTATCTTGACTAGCCCTAATGAACTTTATTTCACAAGAATGATCATGAATATTAATCATAATTTAACTCCATTTTGCCCATGATTACACATGTATGGTCTCAACTCTCATCCTCACTCTTCTAAATAATAATTCCATTCTTTGTCCCTTCACTATAATCTTAGAACCTGAAGATTTTGCTTGATCCCCAGGAAAAATACAATTCTTGTCAACCAAAGGAGAACGTCAGATTCCTCCATATAATATCAAAAAATCATACATGATATCTAAATTACAAGACGACTTGCATCATAACATAGGAGAATCTAGCTAAAAATATAATCTCATTTCTGCACACTAAAAATTCCATTATAGTTCCCCCGTGTTATGAAGCTATTGCATAATCTCAACACCAAATCTGCGAACAATAAAGATGTACATCTCTTTTTCGAGACATGTGGTAGAAGTACCAGAACTACATGGTGGCGAATTACTGAATCACAGTTTCAGGAGTATGGAATTCAGCATAGAACACAAAAAATATGATCACCAAAGATATATTGGGCACGACAGAGCAGATATACCTGTTAAGTTCTAGTCTCTTGGAACATCGACCAACAATGCAGGTCCTGTCATTAAGTGAAAGAAATTATCACTAACCTGTTAAAATGTGCCTATTACCAATCAAAATCTATAGTAACAAATACCTACTAAAAGAAAATTAAGGAAGATGAGCAAAAACATTGAATACATAACACAATATATAGGAAGTTGTGTAAATGCTGAGGAGAAATGAGAACCAGACATCAAAATGCAGAACAGACATTTTGACAGGATGCTCAAAATTATTTTTTGATATAGAATTTGTTTAAAATTTATATAAGTCAACATGTAGGAGACAATTCCTTAACAGCTGCTAATCAATTAATGTTTTTGACATTTCTTATCATGCATACCAAGTCAAACTAGGACTACCCAATTCGGAGGAATCCTCCCAACGAAGAAAAACAAAAAATGGTCACTTCTTCATTCTAGAAAAACTTACATGAAAAGGAGACTAGTTTCAGCTTTATCCAAAGGGAAAAAAGGGTATAGTTTCAGTGCAAGAATTATATAATACTAAAGTGTATAAAAATATCAATGTCAAGACTACTAGAGAGAACCCATAAAACTTGAATGTAATATGTATCTAAAAACAAGAAGCAACAAAGTGAATAGCTTTGTCACATATCAAATATAAAAGATAATACAAATCATGACATCCATTATAGGATAATAACTTGCCATAGGTACCCAGTGGATTAGCGGAGGTTCACAAAAGTGCCCAAGCATCACTTTATCTCCCATCCCGTCAAAATTAAAAAGGATAACTCTAACAACTGTTTTAAGAGTTCTAGACCAACTAAATATATTCTCAAACCAAAAACATCAAAATATATAACATACACTAGTTCCAAGAAAGAAATGAGATTATCTTCCCAACTAATTAAAGAGGTCGCTACTACTAGTTCACTAACAGAGGGGCAATACCGCAATAGAAAAACCTTCTGAACGAAATCAAGTTGACATTTTTATTTCAGAATTGTAAATAATTAATCAAATTTACATTCAAACACTAGAGAAATATTTTCATATCAAATACAAATTTCGATATTCCTCAAAGGATGTATGTTTTTACTATTACAAAAATGAAGAAAATATATAGAACTTTAAGAAAATCTTTTTCTTAAAAAAAATACTTCTCGGAACAAATAATAAGACAATCATTACAATTTCAGAAGTTGCCACATGTTTACTAAATACTCATTCAGGACGGTAAGGGATTCTGAAAAGTTATACTAAATACGAAATTCTGATGGTGATCTTTGCATTTATATACAACAAATCAATCAACAATGGCGAATCACAAAACTAGTTTGGATCAACTATATGAATCCTTTGTACTCATTCCTCTCTATTAAGACCTTGATTTTATCTTTTTAGTCTTCTATTACATAGGGGAAAGGGAAGGTGGAAGGAGAAGATGAAGAATTGAACTCATACTTATTGTGTGAGAGACTCCCACTGAAATCACTAGATTATAAACCATGGTCGTATTTCATTTCAACACTAAAATCCCACAAAAGATAATACAGCATTTGGTTAGCTGCTGAAGAAAAAATACACTTGCTCCATGGCTAATGCAGCGTGTGATCGGTGGTGTTAAATACTACATGTTCCATAACTAATGCAGCATGTGATCGGCAGCGTTAAATAATGCCAACATTACGTTATGTGGGATTCTATGTATGTGAAATAAGAATATGTGTATTAATATTGCAGGGAGTACCATATTTAAAGACAAAAATGCATTTTAAAGTAAGTCATTCATGAACAATAATCTCCTCATTATTAAGCATAGATCATCAACCCCCATAAATAATCCCAGCATACTTTGACTTTTAAGCCAGATAAAATGTTATCAAACTCACACTTATTTCCAAAAAAAAGAACATACAAGTAGTCAAGTACTTAACCAGAATAAGAATACTCCATATTAGTTGCTCTTGAGTCAAACAAATCTATGAAAAAGCTTAAGGAAAACAATAAGCGGTTAACACTTAATCAGAGTAATAAGACTTCAAACATTTCAGACCTCAACTTAGGGGAAGGGCGGAGCCAGCTAGGACCTAAGGGTTCATCCAAACCCCCTTCGGTGAAAATTTACATGTGCCAATCAATTGACAGTGAAGCAAAGAAGGAAGAGTTTTGATCACCCATCCCCAACTGAGACCACTGGACCGATTTCATCCACTTGAAAATTTGTGTAAAAGTGTCTAATTCGACTTTTGAATAGACTTGTTAGTTCCGCAGCTTGGGAGAAAGTTCCATAATGAAATGGTTGGTAGAGAAAAAGGGAGAATGCCGCTGACAAAGAGGAGCTATACCCCTCTTTATATAAAGTAGACATTGTGTGTTACTTCTCAGTATATTAAAATGAAAATTTTGGCTCGGAAAATCAAATTGGGAATAAAAAGTGTATGAGTGCACTAAGAGACAATTGATAGTTACAATTGAGAACCTCTAGGTCAAGGGTATCAACATCAAACCCAGCATCATAGTAATGATCAAAGACATGGCAAGGAGCATCAATATGGGTGCCTGTGTGGGTGGGTAATTTCAAGACAGAGTTATTAGCTAGGGATCCATTCTTCATGCTATTGGGTAGCCACAAGAACTGTCCTAGCCCCTCTTCAGAGCCGTACGACGGCATATCAGAGGTTATTCTGTGAGTAATGTCAAAAATCCTTCCATTTCCGTAGACTTCCCGGCGAACGGGAAAAGGGCCATCGGAGTCGGAAATAGAGAAATTTGGGTTGAGCAATAGTTGCAGTAGCGTGAATAGGAGGAGGAAGGAGGAAACAATCCTCATCGGAAGCTAATGAAATGTGTGTCAAATCATAGTCATAGCAAGGAACTGAGATCAAAAGCATGGAATACCATATCATGAGTTCTTAGTAATTGCTGAAATGATAAGCATTAAAAATATATATATATATTACCCTTCACAAAGAGTAAAGGGAAAAGGTTATGATATATCCTCAACTTTGTCATTTGGAATTGATATGTTTTCGTTATGAAAATAGCTCATATATACCCTTATTGTTATACAAACGGCTCACATATATTCCTACCGTTATAAAATTAGCTCACATAGACCCTTCATTTAATGGAAGTGAAAAAATTAGTGTTATATTTTTTATTTTTTATTTTCTTAAAAATTATTTAGGAGTATATATGATTCTTCTAGCAAAGTTCAAGGTATATTTTAATCTTTTTCATACATAAATTATTTTTTGACTTGTTTTATTATAATTATTTGAGTTTCTTATTCTTATTTTACTTTTTTTTCTTTCATTCCTTAGTGTAAAAAAAATTAACTATTTTTTTGTGGCTCTATTATAATTTTAAACTATTTTTTTTGTCTATATTGTAATTTAATTTTTGTATTTGAAGAAAAAAAATTGGTCTTCTAAATAAGCTTTACAAGAATATTAGTGAAATATAAATAAATTTGACCATCAAAATAATAAATCTAAATTAGTCATTAAAACAAAAAAAAAGTAAAAAAAAAATATGTTTGAGGAGGATTAAATATACTCATATGAGATTATATATTATTTTTAAAAAAATAATAAAAAATTAAACTAAAATTAATTTTTTTTCATTTCCGTTAGAGGAAAAGGGTATATGTGAGCCATTTGTATATAAGTAGGGGTATATATGAGTCACTTTCATAACGAGTGGTATATCAGCTCTAAATGACAAAGTTGAGGGGTGTATTAGACCCTTTTCTCAAGAGTAAAAGAAGTAACTAGAATTCAAATTATTACTCTCTACCGATTCAATATATATGACGCTTTTTAAATTGAAATTTTGAAACAATATTCAAACTAGTAAGAGAATAAAGTTGGTAGAGTTAAATCAACAAAGTTGCTTTGATTTGTCATGATAGACATAAAATTGTTAATCAAGTAAAATGGTACACTTAAATTTATATAAGGTTATAAATACATGTCTTATAGTTTAACTCTTTTTAAGTATATTTACAAACGATTTGGATATTTAAAGATAACAAATGAGATTAAGTAAAACAAGTAAAGAGTAAAGAATATAGATCGGAGTCGTAATCAGAGTTGAATTTATATTTGATGTAGGAGGTATACATGCACCTGTTAAATAAGTATCATATAACTAATTGTGCATCCTGAAACACATAAGCTAAGTTGGTGCATTGCTCCAACACTAATTAATTATGTATACATATTATATAACTCTATGAGAGAGAAATACATAATTATTGACCAAGGTTTAATGAAGATAAAAGATATGAGAGATAATGTAATTCTTAAACAAAAGACATAAAGTCACTATTGAAGTTGTCCCGAATTTTCAAAAAGACACTTAAATTTTGCGGGAGTCCTATTACCCCATCATTCTTATTTATAATGAATTTATTGTCCCATTATGAGCCTAGTGTAACACCCCAAAAAAATTTTGAGCTAAGATTCAAACCATTCTTCGTTGTGAGTAAGATTTTTACTGAGGAATTTAAATTTTCTTAAGCGTTAAGGTCACTAGATGTAGTACCTTAAGTTCCAAGAAGAACTAAAGAGAATTCATTCAAGTCATTCGTAAGTTCTTCTAAGTTTTGGGTCAACTTCAAATGACCATAACTTTTAGTATAGGATGAGTTAGGGGTAAGTGTGGCAGCAGGACCGGGAGGTGCCGGTACCGGTACCGGTCCATTACTGGTCCGGTACTGTTTCGTCCCGATCCAGTACCGTTTCGGCAGGATCCGGTGAGGGCCGTTACGAAGGGGAACCAGGTTATATTAGTAAGTACCGGTTCCGGTCCGAACTAGTCAGGTCCGGTTCGTCTTAATTAAATTTTTTTAAAATTTAAATTGTAATATAGTCGTTGGGTAATGGGTATTGGGCCCCACCCAACGGCTATTTCACCAAATAACCCCCCAAAACACCCCCCTACCCCCCAAACTTTTTTTAATACCATAAACTTTTAAAATTTATATTTTTATCCTATTTTTTAACTATAAATACCCTCAATCTTTCATTATTTTTACTCACAAATATTCTTCATCTTCTACTCTCTCAGCTCTCAAGTCTCAAGTCTCTAATCTCTTATTCTCTTTTAAATTACAAATTATATTAGTATGAAAGATTTGGTGGATTACGAATTTGGTTTTTGGAGCTTCAAAATTCAACTTTCAATTTTCGGCTTTCGGTCATACACGTCTACTTTTTTAAGTAGACGTTTGGTACATTCGTTCCAACTCACTTTTCATTTAGTTATTTATTTGTTTGCATTTATTTATTTATTTTGTGAGTAATTAGTCTCTAGTCTCTACTTATTTAGTTATTTAGTTGTTTGCATTACACTTTCGTATTATATATAATTTACTCACTTTTCATATTTTAATATGGATTCCGATAAAAAAATGTTGATAAAGGTAAAACAATTGTATATGATTCGATCACTAATTTATTTACCTCAAATTCCAAGAAAAATAAAAAAATCGGTAGTTCTTCTAAATCTAAAACTAGACAAGTAGCACAAGTAAAAATAAATACGAAAGATTTTACGCATGTTGATGAAACCATTTTTAATATCGATAGTAATATTGGATTAGATCCTTATCATGAATATTTACAAAGAAGGTTTGGTAATTTTGATGAGGAATTAGATGAAAATGATGAACATGATAATGTTAATGATTATATTGATACTTTTGATGATGATGATGATGACGATGATGATGAAACAGAGTCAATTACGGCTACTACTCCCACTCCCAATCCCACTCCCTTTCGTTGTCCTGCTCCCATTCCCCCCGTACATCCTAGGCCTAAGGTAGAACGTGCTAAAAAATCAATTATGTGGTAATTTATGACTCAGAGTGAAGATAAAACACAAGCTATTTGTAATAAATGTAAACATAAAATGAATCATAAAACTGTGGGAAAATAGGGTGGGACGGGACATTTGAGTAATCATTTAATGGGATGTTGTAAATATGAATTTTTGCATGCTAAAGATGTAGCAGAAGCTAAAAAGAATCGTACCACCCTTCCTAGTGAAACTATAGGGTAGGGGGCTCTAATATGATCCAAACACAATTAAATCCTTCTAATGTTTCTGGCCCTAATACACAACACTCATATAGTAGAGAAAAAGATCTTGAAGAATTAACTAAAATGATTGTTGTTATTGGCTTGCCTTTTAATTTTGCTGAAAATTCCAATTTTATTCATTATATTCAAATTGTGTATAATCCACATTTTAAAGGTTTTACAAGAAACACAATTAAAAAGGCTATCTTTGATTATCAAGCTCAACATTTTCAATATCTTTGTTGTTTATTCTATTATAATACTTGTAAAATAGCTATTACTTCTGATATGGATCGTAGTGTAAATGGTAATGATTATTTCACTATTACTGCATATTGGATCGATGAAAATTGGATTATGCAAAAAAAAATTTTAGGTTATAAATGTTGTGAAATGCATAAAACCGGTAGTTACGTAGCTCAAACTATTATAGATGTTTTACAAAACTGTGGAATTTGTGATAAAATAATTAGTGTCACCTTAGATAATGCTTCTAATAATACATCTGTTGTTGAAATACTAAATTGACTCTTTGCCCTGTTTATATTGATGGTTTTCATATTAGGTGTGCTGCACACATATATAATTTTATTGTTAGAGATGATATAACAATGTATAATGATGGTTGCATAAAAGTTGAAACTGCATGTCATTTTATTTTTAAATGTCAAGTTAAGTCTAGACGTAGAGAATTTGAAAACATTGTCGTGAATTTAATCTTCCACCTAGAAAAATTCCAAAATCAGTGTGTACTAGATGGAATTCTTTATTTGAAATGCTTCAAGTCGCTTATGAGTATAGAAAACCTTTACAAATGGTTTGGAATGCTCATAATTCAAATGTGAACTATAGACTTGATGATAATGATTGGAATGACGTAAAAGAACTTATAGAATTCTTAAAAGTTTTTAATTTAGTACAAAAAAATTATGTGGACTTTATTATCCAACTATTTGCTTTGTTTTACCAAATATTTGTGTTATTTTTAGTAAATTTTATAAATTTAAAAATAAACCAAGATTTGAAGATTTTGTTGAGAAGATGATTGAAAAATTTTAAAAATATTTTACTCTTATTCCTCAAATTTATTTAACCGCTTGTTTGTTAAACCCACATTACAAAGATGAAGGTGCATCACGAATGGTTGATAAAATATATTTCAATTTAGAAATTCAAGATGATGAAACACCTAGTTGTCAAGAAGTTAAAGATAATATAAAAATTGAAGCTAAAAAATTGTATGACTTGTATAATTCTCATAGAAGAAATGTAGTACGTAATGAAGAACCTCAAAGTTCTAGGTGTAGATATAATGAAGATGATTGATGATATGCTAGATTGTTATCTTGAACTTTCTCATAATGACAAAAATGATTTTGATGCATATATTAATCAAAATACGAAAACTATTAAGGATTCACAAGGTTTACCTGATCTTCTAGGTTGGTGGAGCAATCGCGGCAAGGGATTTACAAAACTTCAACCGGTTGCTCGAGATGTGTTAGCTATTCAAACATCTTCAGTAGCTTCGGAAGGCGCTTTTAGTGCAACAAGATTTCAAATTGGAGAGCATAGATATGCATTTGCAGCAGATATCTTAGAGATATTGGTACTATTTAGAGATTGGATTAATGGAGAGAGAAGGAGTTATGGGCATCCATCTTTACCTACCAAATTTGAAAATGATATTGATGAAACGTTGCAAGATTTTAGTGACGATGACATTGATGCATTGGAGGAACTAGCCGATCAACCAATTCCAGATCATGTTACTAGAGAAATGTTAAATGATTTAAGAAAGATTGGCTTGGTAGCATGAACTATTAGTATGAGTATGATAATTCAAGGTCTAATTCAAACAGAACCCTTCCTAGAAGGTAATTGTGTACTGTAGATTAGGTCCTCTAATCCTCTAATATTTTGTAACTCATATTGTACTATTTAATTAATATTAATAAAACTATAGGTTATTCACCTTAAATATTTATTATTATTGTCTTCAATTTTAATACAAAGTTTGAAATTTAAACTTATATAACTTTTAAATTTTGAAATTTATACTTTTAAAGTTTGAAATTTAAACTTTTAAAGTTTGAAATTTAAATTTTTAAACTTTTAATGTTTGAAATTTAAATTTTTAAACTTTTAAAGTTTGAAAAATTAAAATTTTATACTTTTAAAGTTTGAAAGTTTTAAAGTGTGAAATTTAAACTTTTATACTTTTAAAGTTTGAAAGTTTCTATTTTAAACTTTAAAAGTTTAAAAGTATAAATTTCAAACTTTAAAACTATAAAAGTTTTAATATTATTTGATTAATTTTCCTAATTTTTTAAATTTTAATAAGTAATTTTTTTAAAAAATATAGTCGTTAGTCCCGGTTACTAGTACGGTCCGATCCCGGTACTGTACCGATCCGGGACGGAATATACTATATTTTTCGAAACTACCTGTTTCAGTACCTTTCCGCTTATCGGACCCCGATTTCGATCGGTGCCGGTCCGGTAGGTCTATTACTGGTACTGTTGCCACACTTAGTTAGGGGACCCATAAGATATCAAATGAAAGATCTTTGAGTCCTCTTTCCAATGCAATCAAGTTCGCTAAATTTCGAGTTCGGATGAGGGACATATGACCGTTTAAGTTCAGCATGTCCAGAAAAGAAAAGTTACCCGAATTAATGAGGGGTATTTTGGTCTTTTCCTTACCCCCACTAGTCTAACTCGTTTTAAGTAATTTTTTAAGGGTCTAAACTGATTGGGATCAGGTTTAGTAATTCCTAAACGCGCTTAGGGTTTTAGAGAGAAGTTCAAGAGGAGAAAAAGGGAGAAATTTTCAAGCGTTCAAGATTCTTGCGATCTTCGAGGGATTTTGCTAAGGATTTGATCCTTAAGAGGTATGCAAGTTTTCATAGTGTTGGGTTCGTTCACCCACATGTCAATCATGATTTACTTTATCGAATTCATCTATAAAGATTGAGAAGTTAAGTTCTAGATGAGTGTTCTTGAAGTGTTGCTCTCCATTCTTGAATTTTGATGTTTGGTTGAGCTCTTGAGGCGAGGATTTTGTTAAGGAGTTGAGTAAATTGATATTTCTTGGGTGGGTTTCACTGAAATTGTTTTGGGTTATAAGAATTCGAGAGTTTTTACCTTAGAATTTCAGTGGGCATAAGTTGAATTGAGTTTGGGAGAGGAAGAAAAGAACGGGCAGAAATAGATGCCAAGTCCGCATCGCAGACATGCTCCCCAAAGAATTTCCTCTCTCTCCGCGTAGCGGAGATAACGCGGACTCCACTGTTTCAAAAATTATTTCACGACAAAATATTTTAATTTATCTTCGCGTCGCGCCCTTGCTCCCCAGACAGTGTTTTCGATCGTTTCTTATTATTAACTATCTAAAAACTCATTTAATCATCACTAGATCTTTCATATCATAAATCATAACTCTTGAATTCATAATTCAAATTCAAGATCGAGATAAGAGTCAAGTTTGAGAGGAGTAGCATCATCGAGTTCTAAGTCTTTGAGCATTAAGTTCCTAATCCTTTTTAGATTATATTCCTGATTATGGGACTACTACAGGTAACCATGAAGGTCCTTGAGTTGAGTCGGTCATGCCCATAATTCTACATAACCCTATGAGATGAACATTCTTAAGATGAGTAGTATCATTGAGTCCTTGAGTTCTGAGTACTGAGTTTCATATTGCAATTAAGATCCCTGAGTTGAGTCGTTCATGTCCATAATTCTACATGAACCCTATGAGTTGAGTTATGAGTTTTGAGGAGTTTTTTAAAGACAACACTTGAGTTCTTAAACTGAGTTTTGAGAAAGTAAAGATGAGTTTTGAGAAAAGAGTTTTCTTAAACATGATTAGTATGACAATCGAGTATGCCATCAATGTTTTAGCAGTATGATATCTAGATATACCATCAATGTTTATGAAGTATGACTTCTCGATGATCATATTTTAATATGATTTTGATATATTTTTGAGAAAGAGTTTTCAAGTATGAGTTGAGTAAGAGTATAGGGGGACTATGTATTCCAGAGGTATCGTTTTTTACATTGATATAAGAGAAACTGAGATTTCTAAATGAGTTATGAGTTTAAAAGATTTTTTTAAAGAGCAGTTACCTCTTTTAAGAGGGTATTTTGATCAATTATCTCAAACCAAAGGAAGAGTTATATTCTTAAACATATGCGCATGAGCTATAATATTTGGAGTAGTATTGAGCATCGATATGGGCAAGAGTTCAGGCAACTCATAGCCCCAATAAACCATGTATGCGGGTAGAAATACTCATACTTGTTAGATGATTCCTTATTTATTTTTAAGCATAGCTTAGTGAATCCACTTAGTGAGGAGTTCTATACCCCGGCAAGGTATAGGACAATTATGGTAGCGTGGGTGAGACGATGTATCATCACATAGCTCATAGTGATGGTTGTCGGTTAGAGAATCTCCCAAATTGAGCTATTATTGTATTTTTACATACAATTGAGTTATTATCTACTATTTTAAAAGCTTTCCAAATATTGTATTCTTTATTGTTGCTTTATTCTTGAGTATCTTGAGTTGAGTATCTTGAGTTAAGTATAATTATTATTAAGTTGAGCCCTATTTCATTGAGTTGAGTGAACTATGTTTCACTGAGTTGAGTATCTTATTGTTGATTTGAACCCTATTTCATTGAGTTGAGTACCTTATTACTAAGTTGAGTATCTTAGCCTTGAGTACTTCTGAGTTGAGTAAGTTTTAGTATCTTCGAGTATCCTTGAGTATTCCTTGAGTTGAGTGAGTTTCAGACAAGTTAAGTATGTTTCCTTCGAATTTAGTTCAAGCGTATGTTATGCTTTAGATTTCCCCTTGCATGCTCGTACATTCAATGTACTAATGTCATTTGGCCTGCGTTGTTTTATGATGTAGATACAGGAAACCAGGGTCATCAACAGGCACTTCGTTGATACCACTTGCAGTTCGAGTTAGCTTTGGTGAGCCTCTTTACTTTCAGAGGATTCCATTTACTTTCAGTTTTGTTAGGATGTCGTGGGTCTTGTCCTGACTTCCATCTTTGTCATTTAAAGGTTTCATAGATAGACAATAGAGTTTGAGAAGTCTATTTCATTTATTTTGTTAAATGTTTTAAAGACTTGAGTTGCCTATTTCTAGGTAATTGAATATTTTATTATATTCAGAGTTAATCATTTGAGTGCTTTGTATTTGAGTTCAATAAATTTAATTTAGTTTTAAGCTGATGTATGCTTGAGTTAGTCTTCCTGTAACACCCCAGAAATTTTTTTTCGAACTGAGACTCAAACCGTTCTTCTTAGTGAGTGATATTTTTGCAAGGAATTTAAAATTTTCTTAAGTCTTAAGGTCACTAGAGGTAGCACCTTAAGTTTCAAGAAGAACTTAAGAGAGTTCATTCAAGTCATTCCTAAGTTTTTCTTAAGTTTTGGGTCAAATTCAAACGACCATAACTCCTAGTACAAGAGGATTTAGGTGATCTACCAGATATTAAATTAAAGCCCTTCGAGTTCTCTTTCCAACGCCACCGAGTTTGCTAAATTCTGAGCTCTAAGTAAAAAGTTATGAGGGATTTACTAATGACATGCAAACTTGGCAGCAGCTCTGCGACGCGGAGCCAATATGGACCTCACTGCCTAGTGAAAAATAAATCCGACTCCCAGCTCGTTTTATTTATTTCTTTAAGGGTATTTTAGTCCTAAAAGCCCTTAGAAGGTCATCTAAATTGCCCTTAACGTGTAGAAAATCAGTTTTCTAAAATCTAAACACTCTCATCCACTCCAAAGATTCTACGCTCAAGAAATTCAAGAAAAGTTAAGGCTAGGGTTCATCTTTCCAGATTTTTCCTTCAAGTTCTTCAAGAAGATGTTATTTCAGGTATGTAAGCTTCCATAGTGTTGGGTTTGTTCACCCACACGCCAATCATGTTAATTTCAGCGTTAAGTTCATTCTAGAAAGTTAAAAGTATGATGTTCTTGAAATTGGCTTTAGTTCTTGAGTTTTGATGAGATTATTGAGTTTTTGATGAAATCATGTCGATTTTAGAGTTGTTTATGAGTATTTTTTTGTGTTCATGTGTTGGGTATCTAAAGCTAAAGAGGGATTGAGAAAGAGAATTGAATTTAGGTGAATTGGGGTTAGAAAACGAAGAAGGAAAAGTCGAGCAGATTTTGGCATGCAAGTCCGCGTCGCGGACTTGCTCCCCCAGTGACCAAAAATTTGCTCCGCGTCGCAGTTAGGACAGACTCCACTGTCTCAAAATTTTATTTCGTGACCAAAGATTTTAATGCAACTCCGCGTCGCAGACTTGCTTTCTAGACAGTGTTTTTCAACTGTTTCTCATGTTTAGCTATCTAAAATAAATCCTAAACATCATGAGATCTTTCCTATTCCAAACCACAACATTGAATCCATAATTCAAGTTCAATGTAGAGTTAAGAGTTAAGTATTTTTGAGAATTCTTTTGAACATTCTAAGAATGTCCTTTAAGTCCTTTTGATGAGTCTTCTACAATTTCTAATAACTTGTTTCAAGACTCGAGCAAGTGAGTATGAGTGAGGAGAATGTATTCATTAGTCTACGTTATCATTACAAAATCATTCATACCAAGAAGCATAACTCTTGAATTCATAATTCACATTCAAGAGAGAGTTAAAAGTAAAGTTCAAGAAATCCTTTGAGTTCAATTGTGAATCCTTGAGATCAACTATCGATTTGAACTAAGTTTTAATAAGTAAGTATGAGAATGAGAATAGTCGTTTACCTGAGTTACTTATTTATATTTTGACCCTTAAGTCAAGTCGTTCATGCCCATAACTTTCGCATGAACTCCATCAGTTTAGCATCTTTGAAAGAAGTAGTATCTTCAAGTTCTAAGTCTTGAGTATCGAGTTGCTAACCCTTCCGAGATTATATTCCTAATCATGGGACTATTACCCATGAAGTCCATGAGTTGAGTTGTTTATGCCCATAATTCTGCATGAACATTATAAGTCGAACAATCTTGAGATGAAAAGTATCTTTGAGTCCTTGAGTTGAGTAGTTCATTCTCATAAATCTGCATGAACCCTCTGAGTTGAACATTCTTGAAATGAGTAGTATTAGTAAAGTTCTTGAGTTCCAAGTATTGAGGTCTATCTATGGTTATTGAAAACCTTGCATCGAGTCATTCACGTCCATAACTTAGCATGAACCATATTTTAAGAAGTCTTTTACAAGTGTTTTAACTTTGTTTGAAGACTTAAGTTTTGAGTTCAGTAAAGAGTAAAGTTGAAGTTCATTTCTTCAAAAGTATATGGGGACTATGTATTCCCAAAAGAGTTTAAAATATTTTCATATTTAAATAAGAACGGAAACTGAGATTTCCAAAGGGCCTTCGGGCTGGTTTTCATAAAAGAGTAATCGCTTTCTAAATGAAGCAAAAGAGGAAATTGAGATTTCCAAGATATCTTTTGAGCTATGTTTTTGAGCACTAATCTCAAATCACAAAAGAAGTTTGTTTTTTAAAAATTATAAAAGCTAGTATATTTTGGAAGTAGTATTGAGCACCGAATTGGGGGCGAGTATGAGTCCAAATACTTTTTAGATGAACCCTTTTCACAATAGACTAGTGGATCCACTTAGTAGTTCAGGTCCTATGTTGATTGCAAGGTATAGGATGGTCCTTGGCAGCGTGAGGTAAAGTGATGTATCGTCACTATAGCTCTTAAGTGATGGTTGTCGGTTAGAGAAACTCCTACAGAAGTTATTGTATTCTTATATACACAATTAATTGTATTTTTACATACATTTCAGAGTTATGTTGTATCATTGCATACACACTGAGTTGACAACATGTTTTTAAATAGTTTGTTTCTTTATATTGCAGTTGTTTTAAATTGTTTTATATTGAAATGAGTTCAGTCATATTGAGTTGAGTATTCAAAGTTGAGTATCCAGAGTTGAGTACCCAGAGTCAAATATCATATCTTTGAGTCGAATATCATATCCTTGAGTTTAGTATCTAATCTCTGAGTTGAGTATCTTATCCTTGAGTTGAGTATCTAATCTCTGAGTTGAGTATCTTATCCTTGAGTACTTCTGAGTTGAGTAAGTTTGAGTAGTTTTGAGTAGTTTGGAGTATTTCTTGAGTTGAGTAAGATTGAAAAGAGGCAAGTATGTTTCCTTTTTATCAAGTTTCAAGCTTATGTTTATGCTTTAGAATTCCTCTTACATGCTTGTACATTCCACGTACTAAGACATTTGGCATGCATCTTCTAATGATGCAGACACAGGTGTTCAGGATCATCAACATGAGCTTCGTTGATACATCCGAGAGTTAGAGTTAGTTATGGTGAGCCTCTTTATTTCCGAAGTATTTCATTTACCTTTCAATTTAGTCAGGATGTCGTGCGTCTTGTCCCGACTTCCATCCTTATCAGTTAGAGCCTTCATTGATAGTTAGTATAGTTGAGAAGTTTGTATTATTCATTTATTTTATTAAATGTTTTAAAGACTTAAGTTGTCTATTTTATGGCGAGTTGAATATATTATTTTTATTTTAAGTTTTTCATTTGAGTTAAAGTTGTACAAAGTTGGGATATTGAATTTTATTCAGTTTTAAGCTTTTGCATACTTAAGTTAGTCTTCTGCTTGTAGTCAGCCAGGATGAGTGTTCGCTTGGGGACCAGCAATGGTTCTTGAGTGTCGGACACATCCAGGGTGTCGACTCGGGTCGTGACGAACTTGGTATCAGAGCACAGAGTTTAAGTGTCCTAGGGTGTCTATGAAGCCGTGTCAGTAGGTTCTCGTTTATGGTTGTGAGGGCCCCACTTCTATAAATGAGGGACTGCAGACATTTTAGAAAAGTTTCCTTTCTTTCATACTCTTAATCATACAATAGAGCTAAGACATAGAGATCTATTCTAAGTCGTGTGTTCTCAGCTTCATTCGACTACCCATCATGCTAGAGGTAGTTGAAAATCAGAGTCAGTTCTTTGTCGATGAGTTATTCTTAGCAAGGGTTTTGAAGAAGTCATGAGACTCTAGAGGGGCTAAGAGAAGTCCAAGAGTAAGTTAAGTGTTCAGTTTCAGAAGAATGCACCCATATTCATTTGAATCGTGCGTTTGAGCTAAAAGTGAGTTGTACTATTTTCCTTAAGCCTTGTTTCAGCTGAGATCCTTTTTAAGAAGTACGTTTAGAGCTTAGGTATGATTTTCACCCGAAAACGTAGCATGAGTTATGAGATCATGAGCACTAGTAGTGTAAGAGCCCACACTTAGAGGAAAGTATGTAGAGGTTTAGTAATCTAAGTAAGAGAGATGGTGTTGTGACAAGCTATGTTACTATAGTCATGTACCTAGTAAGTTAGTAATGAGGAGTTTTCCCTTACGGGTAGACTAAGAAGTGATTTGTGACGATTCCATCATAGGAAGTAGAGTGTGTTGTAGCTAGAAAAGAGCTTTCGATGAAGTTCCATTGTGTAGGTACTGACCAAGTATAAGTTATGAATAGAAAGATAAAGAGTATTCATGAGGTTATAGATCTAAGCTAGGCTTATGATTTTGGAAGAGAGCCCATAATATTCAAAGTGTAATAGAGGTAATTAGGCATTGATATATAGTGAATGAGTGAATAGTACTTATGTTGCGAAGTCGAAGGTGATAGTAATTGTAAGTATGAAGACTAAGAAGTGATGATTGACTATTTGTCATAAGGTCCTATTGGACAAGTGTTTCTACAATTGTGCATAGTAGTTGTGAGTTAGTGTAGGAAGCGAGGAATCATATTAATATTCGGATTTAGTCAGAAACATTAAGCTTGAATTTGAGATGAGTGTCATGATAAAAGGAATGGCAACATGAGGGTGATGATGTCAGTCTTAAGATTTGATCTAGAAGACTTGAAGAAATTGAGGTGATTCGCTGCAATAGATATGAGTGGTACAAGAGAGACCCTAACGTTTAGAAAGGGCAGCGAAGTGTGGCTAAGTCACAAGAGTAACCAGAGCATTAAGTAATGATTTTACATGTGTGCCTAGATAGCATAATTGAGTTGTTAATGTGGAATTGGTCCATAGCCTTCAAAGTGTTAGCTTTAGACCTAAGAGGGAGATGATAAAATGAGAAATCAGGTCAAGTGTTGAGAATTTCTTAAGGAGCTGGCTAGTAGGAGTCCATGGAGATGTTAGAGTACTAAAATTGAATGTGGTGGTAAAGAGTAATAGTTTAAGAAGAAATTCCCTATAGAGAATAGAATCCGAACTTAAGGATTTGGGTTAAGCTTGAATATAAAAAGAGCAGGCCATTAGACTCAGACCTTAATAAGAGTAACCCATTCCATACCCTGCCCAGTCGTCATTCGAGGACGAATGATCCCAAGGGGGAGATATTATAACACCCTAGAAAAAACAATTCGAACTGAGACTCAAACCGTTCTTTGTAGTGAGTGATATTTTTGCAAGGAATTTAAAAAATTTCTTAAGTTTTAAGGTCACTAGAGGTATCACCTTCCGTTTCAAGAAGAACTTAAGAGAATTCATTCAAGTCATTCCTAAGTTTTTCTTAAGTTTTGGGTCAACTTTAAACGACCATAACTCCTAGTACATGATGATTTAAGTTATCTACCAGATATTAAATTAAAGCTCTTCGAGTCCTCTTTCCAACGCCACCGAGTTCGCTAAATTACGAGCCCTGAATAAAAAGTTATGACGGATTTACTAATTACACGCAAACCTGGCAGCAGCTCTGCGATGGCTCCGCGACGAGGAGCCAATATGGACCTCACTGCCTGGTGAAAAATAAATCCGACTCCCAGATCATTTTATTTATTTCTTTAAGGGTATTTTAGTCCTAAAAGCCCTTAGAAGGTCATCTAAATTGCCCTAAACGTGTAGAAATCAGTTTTCTAAAATCTAAACCCTCTCATCCACTCCAAAGATTCTACGTTCAAGAAATTCAAGAAAAGCTAAAGCTAGGGTTCATCTTTCCAGATTTTTCCTTCAAGTTCTTCAAGAAGATGTTCTTTCAGGTATGTAATCTTTCATAGTGTTGGGTTCGTTCACCCACACGCCAGTCATTTTAATTTCAGCGTTAAGTTCATTATAGAAAGTTGAAAGTATGATGTTCTTGAAATTGGCTTTAGTTCTTGAGTTTTGATGAGATTATTGAGTTTTTGATGAAATCATGTCGATTTTAGAGTTGCTTATGAGAAGGTTTTCGTGTTCATGTGTTGGGTATCTAAATCTAAAGAGGGATTGAGAAAGAGAATTGAATTTAGGTGAATTGGGGTTAGAAAATGAAGAAGGTAAAGTCGAGCAAATTTTGGCACGCAAGTCTGCGTAGTGGTTAGGACGTGGACTCCTCTGTCTCAAAATTTTATTTCGCGACCAAAGATTTTAATGCAACTCTGTGTCGCAGACTCGCTCCCTAGATAGTGTTTTTAAACCATTTCTCATGTTTAACTATCTAAAATCATCCTAAACATCATGAGATCTTTCCTATCGCAAACCACAACCGTGAATCCATAATTCAAGTTCAAAGTAGAGTTAAGAGTTAAGTTTTTTGGACATTGTTTTGAACATTCTAAGAAAGTTCTTTAAGTCCTTTTGATGAGTCTTCTACAATTTCTAATAACTTGTTTCAAGACTCGAGCAAGTGAGTACGAGTGAGGAGAATGTATTCATTAGTCTACGTTATCATTACAAAATCATTCATACCAAGAAGCATAACTCTTGAATTCATAATTCACAATCAAGAGAGAGTTAAAAGTAAAGTTCAAGAAATCCTTTGAGTTCAATTGTGAATCCTTGAGATCAACTATCGATTTGAACTAAGTTTTAATAAGTAAGTATGAGAATGAGAAGAGTCATTTACCTGAGTTTCTTATTGATATTTTGACTCTTGAGTCAAGTCGTTCATGCCCATAACTTCCGCATGAACTACATCAGTTTAACATCTTTGAAAGAAGTAGTATCTTCAAGTTCTAAGTCTTGAGTATCGAGTTCCTAACCCTTCCGAGATTATAATCCTAATCATGCGACTATTACTCATGAAGTCCATGAGTTGAGTTGTTCATGCCCATAATTCCGCATGAACACTATAAGTCGAACAATCTTGAGATGAGAAGTATCTTTGAGTCCTTGAGTTGAGTAGGTCAGACTCATAATTCTGCATGAACTCTCTGAGGTGAGCATTCTTCAAGTGAGTAGTATTAGTGAAGTTCCTGAGTTCCAAGTATTGAGTTCTATCTATTGTTATTGAAAACCTTGCATCGAGTCCTCACGTCCATAATTCGGCATGAACCATACTTTAAGAAGTCTTTTACAAGTGTTTTAACTTTGTTTGAAGACTTAAGTTTTGAGTTCAGTTAAGAGTAAAGTTGAAGTTCATTTCTTCAAAAGTATATGGGGACTATGTATTCCCAAAAGAGTTTTAAAATATTTTCATATTTAAATAAGAACGGAAACTGATATTTCCAAAGAGCCTTCGGGCTAATTTTCAGAAAAGAGTAATCGCTTTCTAAATGAAGCAAGAGAGGAAACTTAGATTTCCAAGATAGCTTTTGAGTTAAGTTTTTGAGGACTAATCTCAAATCACAGAAGAAATTTTGTTTTAAAAACATAAGAGCTAGTATATTTTGGGAGTAGTACTTGGCACCAAATTGGGGGCGAGTATGAGTTCAGATAACTCACATCTCCATAAAACCATGTAGCCACCACAGATAGAAAAGGGTCATACTCTTTAGATGAACCATTTTCACAATATACTAGTGGATCCACTTAGTAGTTCAGGTCCTATGTTGATTGCAAGGTATAGGATGGTCCTTGGCAGCGTGAGGTTAAGTGTTGTATCGTCACTATAGCTCTTAAGTGATGGTTGTCGGTAAGAGAAACTCCCACAGACGTTATTGTATTCTTATATACATAATTACTTGTATTTTACATACATTTCAGAGTTATACTGTATTATTGCATACACACTGAGTTGACAACATGTTTTTAAATAGTTTGTTTCTTTATATTGCAGTTGTTTTAAATTGTTTTATATTGAAATGAGTTCAGTCATATTGAGTTGAGTATTCAAAGTTGAGTATCCAGAGTTGAGTACCCAGAGTCGAATATCATATCTTTGAGTCAAATATCATATCGCTGAGTTGAGTATCTAATCTCTGAGTTGAGTATCTTATCATTGAGTTGAGCATCTAATCTCTGAGTTGAGTATCTTATCCTTGACTACTTCTGAGTTAAGTATGCTTGAGTAGTTTGGAGTATTCCTTGAGTTGAGTAAGATTGAAAAGAGGGAAGTATGTTTCCTTTTTATCAAGTTTTAGGCTTATGCTTATGCTTTAGAATTCCTTTTACATGCTCGAACATTCCACGTACTGAGCCATTTGGCCTGCATTTTCTCATGATGCAAACACAGGTGTTCAGGATCATCAACAGGAGCTTCGTTGATACATGCGAGAGTTAGACTTAGCTATGGTGAGCCTCCTTGTTTTCGAAGGATTTCATTTACTTTTCAATTTAGTCAGGATGTCGTGGGTCTTGTCCCGACATCCATCTTTTTCAGTTAGAGGCATCATAGATAGTAAGTACAGTTGAGAAGGTTGTATTATTCATTTATTTTATTAAATGTTTTAAAGACTTAAGTTGCCTATTTTATGGAGAGTTGAATATATTATTTTTATTCTAAGTTTTTCATTTGAGTTATAGTTATAAAAAGTTAGGTTATTGAATTTTAATCAGTTTTAAGCTTTTGTATGCTTAAGTTAGTCTTCCGCTTGTAGTCAGCCAAGATGAGGGTTCGCTTGGGGACCAGCAATGGTTCTTAAGTGTCGGCCACATCCATGGTGTAGACTCAGGTCGTGACAAACTTGGTATCAGAGCACAGAGTTTAAGTGTCCTAAGTTGTCTATGAAGCTGTGTCAGTAGGTTCTCGTTTATAGTTATGAGGTCCCCACTTCAATAAATGAGGGACTGCAGACATTTTAGAAAAGTTTCCCTTCTTTCATACTCTTTATCAATCGTGCAATAGAGACAAGTCATAGAGATCTATTCTAACTCGTGCATTCTCAGCTTCATTCGACTACCCATCATACTAGAGGTGGTTGAAAATCAAAGTCAGTTCTTTGTCGATGAGTTGTTCTTAGCAAGAGTTTTGATGATGTCATGAGACTCCAGAGGGGCTTAAGAGAAGTCCAAGAGTAAGTTAAGTGTTCAGATTCAGAAGAATGCACCCATATTCATTTGAATCGTGTGTTTGAGCTAAAAAAGAGTTATACTCTTTTCCTTAACCCTTGTTTCAGCTGAGATCCTCTTTAAGAAGTATGTTTCGAACTTGGGTATAATTTTCACCCAAAAAGGTAGCATGAGTTATGAGATCATGAGCAGTAGTAGTGAAAAGCCCAGAGTTAGAGGAAAGTGTGTGGAGGTTTAGTAATCTAAGTAAGGGAGATGGTGCTGTGACACGCTATGTTATTATAGTCATGTACCTAGTAAGTTAGTAATGAGGAGTTTTCCCTTATGGGTAGACTACGAAGTGATTTGTGAAGATTCCATCATAGGAAGTAGAGTGTGTTGTAGCTAGAAAAAAGTTTTTGATGAAGTTTCATTGTGTAGGTAATGACCAAGTATAAGTGGTGAATAGAAGAGAAAGAGTATTCATGAGGTTATAGATCTAAGCCAGGCTTATGATTTTGGGAGAGAGCCCATAATATTCAAAGTGTAATAGAACTAATTAGGCAATGATATATAGTGAATGAGTGAATAGTACTTATGTTGCGAAGTCGAAGGTGATAGTAATTGTAAGTATGAAGACTAAGAAGTGACGATTGACTATTTGTCATAAGGTCATATTGGACAAGTGTTTCTACAATTGTGGAAAGTAGTTGTGAGTTAGTGTAGTAATCGAGCAATCATATTAATATTCGGGTTTAGTCATAAACATTAAGCTTGAATTTGAGATGAGTGTCATGATAAAAGGAATGGCAACATGAGGGTGATGATGTCAGTCTTAAGATTTGATCTAGAAGACTTGAAGAAATCGAGGTGATTCGCTGCAATAGATATGAGTGGTACAAGAGAGACCCTAACGTTTAGAAAGGGCAGTGAAGCGTGGCTAAGTCACAAGAGTAACCAGAGCATTAAGTTATAACTTTCCATGTGTGTCTAGATAGCATAATTAAGTTGTTAATGTGGAATAGGCCCATAGCCTTCAAAGTGTTAGCTTTAGACCTAAGAGGGAGATGATAAGATGATAAATTAGGTCTAGTGTTGAGAATTTCTGAAGGATCTGGTTAGTAGGAGTCCATGGAGTTGTTAGAGTACTAAGATTGAATGTGGTGGTAAAGAGTAATAGTTTGAGATGAAATTCCCTATAGAGAATAGAATCCGAACTTAAGGATTTGGGTTAAGCTTGAATATAGAAAGAGCAGACCATTAGACTCAGACCTTAGTTAGAATAACTTATTCCATACCCAGCCCAGTTGTCATTCGAGGACGAATGATCCTAAAGGGGAGATATTTTAACACTCCAGAAGAAAAAAAATCGAACTGAGACTCAAACCGTTCTTCATAGTGAGTGATATTTTTGCACGGAATTTGAAACTTCTTAAGTCTTAAGGTCACTAGAGGTAGCACCTTAAGTTTCAAGAAGAACTTAAGAGACTTCATTCAAGTCATTCCTAAGTTTTTCTTAAGTTTTGGGTCAACTTCAAATAACCATAACTCCTAGTACATGATGAGTTAGGTGATCTACCAGATATTAAATTAAAGCCCTTAGACTCCTCTTTCCAACGCCATGGAGTTTGCAAAATTTCGAGCTCTGAGTAAAAAGTTATGACGGATTTACTAATGACGCGCAAACCTGGCAGCAGCTCTGCGATGTCTCCGCGACACGGAGCCAATATGGACCTCACTGCCTGGTGAAAAATAATTCCAACTCCCAGCTCATTTTATTTATTTCTTTAAGGGTATTTTAGTCCTAAAATCCCTTAGAAGGTCATCTCAATTGCCCTAAACATATATAAAATCAGTTTTCTAAAATCTAAACACTCTCATCCACTCCAAAGATTCTACGCTCAAGAAATTCAAGAAAAGATAAGGCTAGGGTTCATCATTCCAGATTTTTCCTTCAAATTCTTCAAGAAGATGTTCTTTCAGGTATGTAAGCTTCCATAATGTTGGGTTTGTTCACCCATATGCCAATCATGTTCATTTCAGCGTTAAGTTCATTCTAGAAAGTTGAAAGTATGATGTACTTGAAATTGGCTTAAGTTCTTGAGTTTTGATGAGATTATTGAGTTTTTGATGAAATCATGTCGATTTTAGAGTTGTTTATGAGTAGGTTTTTGTGTTCATGTGCTGGATATCTAAATCCAAAGAGGGATTGAGAAAGAGAATTGAATTTAGGCAAATTGGGGTTAGAAAACGAAGAAGAAAAAGTCGAGCAGATTTTGGCACGCTAGTCCGCGTCGCAGACTTGCTCCCCCATTGACCAAAAATTTGCTCCTCATCGCGATTAGGAGGCGGACTCCTCTGTCTCAAAATTTTGTTTCGCGACCAAAGATTTTAATGCAACTCCGCGTCGTGGACTTGCTCACTACACAGTGTTTTTCAACAGTTTCTCATGTTTAGCTATCTAAAATCAATCTCAAACATCATAAGATCTTTCCTATCACAAACCACAACCTTGAATCCATAATTCAAGTTCAAGGTAGAGTTAAGAGTTAAGTTTTTTTTAGAATTCTTTCGAACATTCTAAGAAAGTCCTTTAAGTCCTTTTATGAGTCTTCTACAATTTCTAATAACTTGTTTCAAGACTCAAGAAAGTGAGTATGAGTGAGGAGAATGTATTCATGAGTCTACGTTATCATTACAAGATATTTCATACCAAGAAGCATAACTCTTGAATTCATAATTCACATTCAAGAGAGAGTTAAGAGTAGAGTTCAAGAAAGCCTTTGAGTTCTTGAGTGCCGTCCATGTCAAAGGTGTAGACTCGGGTCGTGACACTTCCGCTTGTAGTCAGCCATGATGAGGGTTCGCTTGGGACCAACAATGGTTCTCGAGTATTGGCCACGTCCGGGGTGTAGGCTTGGGTCGTGACAAACTTAATATGAGAGTATAGAGTTCAAGTGTCCTACGGTGTCTATGAAGCTGTGTCAATAGGGAATTTTTTATGATTGTGAAGGCCCCACTTCTATAATTGAGGGACTACATGCATTTAAGAAAAGTTTCCCTTCTTTCATATTATAATTCGTGCAGTAGAACTGTGTCATAAGGAATTTATTCTAACTCATCCGTTCTCATATTCATTCGACTACCCCTCATACTAAAGTGGTTGAAAAGCAAAGTTAGTTCTTTATCGATGAAATTGCTCATAGCAAAAGTATTGAGAAAGTCATGAGACTGCAGAGGGGCTTAAGAGGAGCCCGTAAGTGAGTTTAAGTGTTGAGTTTCGAAAGAATGCACCCTTATTCATGAGAATCGTGCGTTTGAGCTAAAAGCGAGTTGTACTCTCTTCCCTAAGTCTTGTTTCAGCTGAGATCCTTATGAGGAAGTATGTTTAGTGCTTGGGTAATATTTTCACTCGAAAAGGTAGCATGAGTTACGAGATCATGAGCAGTAGTAGTGAAAGTTCCCAAAGTTAGAGGAAATTATACAGAGGTTTAGTAATCTAAGAAAGGGAGATGATGTTTTGGCAAGCTATGTTACTATAGTCATGCACTTGGTAAGTTATTAATGAAAAGTTTTCCCTTATGGGTAGACTAAGAAATGATGAGTTGTGAAGATTCCATGATAGGAGGTAGAGTAAGAGTTGCAAGTTAGGATGAGTTAGAGTATGTTTTAGCTAGAGAGGAGTATATGTTAGTAATGACCAAGTGTATGTGTGGAATCAGAGAGCAGAGTATTCATGAGGTGATAGACCCAAGCTAGGATTATGATTTTTGAAAGGAGAACCCCATGGTATTCAGAGTATGATAGAATCATTTGAGAGGTAATGCGCAGTAAGTGAGTATATAGTACTTAAGTTGTGAAATAGAAGGTGAAGGTAATCCGCAGAAAGGTAGACAGAGAGCTAAAGATTTCCTACTTGTCATGAGATCTTAGTGGGTAAGTGTTTCTAGACTTTTCTAGTAGTTGTAAGTAGTATAAGGTATGAGCAATCATATTGATATTCGTGTTTAGTACTAGACACTAAGCTTGAATTTGAGATGAGCGTCATGATCAAATGATGGCAACATGAGGGTGATGGTGTTAGTTTTGAGATCTGATCTAGTAGGTTTAACCTGAAATAGGTGAGGAGATCAAAGTGGTACCTTGCAATGAAAATGTGGTATTATGACCCATAGAGGAGAGAAATAAAGGTAGAGTCAATCGAGGTTATGATTTTCTTATGTGCGCCTAGATTGTATAATTGAGCTGCCAATATGGGATAGGCTGGTGCGAGTGTAATTTTTCTAAAGAGTTAGATGAAGAAGCATTATGAGCCAATGAGAAGAGGTCAAGAGAAACATCTTAGAAAGAGGTCTTAGTACCTGCTTATGGAGAGTTCGGTAGTCATGAGATAAACTTTTCCCGAGTGTTAGAGTAAAAAGGGATGTAAACCAGTTTAAAGATTATGGAATAGGTCCATAACTTTCAAGTGTCAGCTTTAAACCTAAGGGGGAGATGAGATGAGAAATCAAGTCAAGTGTTGAGAAAAAAATAGTAATGAGTTCAAAAGAGTATGAGAGATATCTTTTCAGAAGTCCTTTTAGTAGTGGAGTGATGTTAGAAAGGGAAGGTTGATGTTCTTATCGTAATAATGATGGTGTGATAACTCCATCTAAGGTTATAAATAAGGAGGAAGAGGAGGATGAGGTTTTACTATGAGAAATAGTTAAATGAGAGCCCATAGTTGGTTCCGAATAGTAATGCGGGAAATTCTAGTTGATATGGCAGAATTGATGAGAGAATGAGAACTTCTTAAAGAGCTGGTTAGTAGGAGTCCATGTGTTGTTAAACATTAGATGATTTTTTTATATGAGCTCAATATTGATTAAACGTGGTGGTAAAGAGTAATATTCTTGGGATGAGATTCCTTATAGAGAGGTATAGAATCTGAACTCTTAAGCTTGAATATAGTAAGAGCGTGTCGTTATACTCAGACCTTGGTAAGAGGAGTGATGTACCCTTGTGGGAGCTATGAGTTGCAGCCAATGAGGTATTGTAAAAAGGACAGAAGAGCATAGTTGAGGAGTGTTGGTAAGCTTAACAACTAGCAGTCATGTCATATTACCCCAGGCATGGTATTCCTATTATTACTTCATGCCAAGACTTCCTTTGTTCCAGATAAGGTAACTTCAGAGAGAGCGTGACTATGTTCACAAAAAGCATCGTTCTTGATTTAGGTGCTATAGAAAGTCCAAACTCTTGGTATAGATCAGCCTACCCTGTGTTAGTAGGCATGTTTATGAGTCAGAGGAGATAGTAAGAGTAACCCACCCCGTTCCATACTCATTTCAGCTATCATTCGAGGACGAATGATTCCAAGAGGGAGATAATGTAACAACTTAGAAATTTTTTGAGCTAAGACTCGAACCATTCTTCGTTGTGAGTCAGAGTTTTATCGAGGAATTTAAAGTTTCTTCAGCATTAACGTCACTAGATGTAGCACCTTGAGTTCCAAAGAGAATTCACTCAAGTCATTCGTAAGTTCTTCTAAGTTTTGGGTCAACTTAAAACAACCATAACTTTCAGTACAAGATAAGTTAGGAGACCCATAAGATATCAAATGAAAGATCTCTGAGTCCTCTTTCCAACACCACCAAGTTTGTTAAATTTTGATTTTGGATGAGGGAGATATGTCCGTATGAGTTCAACATGTTTATTAAAGAAAAGTTACCTGAATTAATGAGGGGTATTTTAGTCTTTTCCTCACCCCCACTAGCCTAAATCATTTTTAGTAATATTTTAGAGATCTAAACTGATTGTTTAGTTATCCCTAAACGCTCTTAGGGTTTTAGAAAAAAGTTCAAGAGGAGAAAAAGGGAGAAAGTTTCAAGTGTTCAAGATATTTGCGATCTTCGAGAGATTTTACCAAGGATTTGATCCTTAAGAGGTATGTAAGTTTTATAGTATTGGATCCACCCACACGTCAATCATGATTTATATTATTGAATTCATCCATAAAGATTGAGAAGTTAAGTTATTGATGAGTGTTCTTAAAGTGTTGCTCTCTATTGTTGAATTTTGATGTTTGGTTGAGTTCTTGAGGCAAGGATTTTGTTAAGGAGTTGAGTAAATTGATAGTTCTTGGGTGGGTTTCGCTGAAATTGTTCTAGGTTATAAGAATTCAGGAATTTTTACCTTAGAATTTTAGTGGATATGAGTTGAATCGAGTTTGGGAGAGGAAGAAAAGATCGGGAAGAAATAGGTGCCAGGTCCGCATCGCGGACATGCTCCCCAAAGAATTTCCTCTCTCTTCGCGTCGCAGAGAGAACGTGCACTCTACTGTTTCAAAAATTATTTTGCGACCAAATATTTTAATTCATCTCCGCGTTACGCCCTTACTCCCCAAACAGTGTTTTCGATCATTTCTTATTATTAACTATCTAAAAACTCATTTAATCATCACTAGACCCTTCATATCATAAATCATAACTCTTGAATTCATAATTCAAATTCAAGATAGAGATAAGAGTCAAGTTTGAGAGTAGTAGCATCTTCGAGCTCTAAGTCTTTGATCATTGAGATCTTAATCCTTTTGAGATTATATTCCTAATTATGGGATTACTACAGGTAACCATGAAGGTCCTTGAGTTGAGTCGGTCATGCCCATAATTCTACATGACCCTATGAGACGAGCATTCATGAGATGAGTAGTATCATCGAGTCCTTGAGTTCTTCAATCTTGAGTTCTGAGTACTGAGTTCCATATTGCTATTAAGATCCCTGAGTTGAGTCGTTCATGTCCATAATTCCACACGAACCCTATAAGTTGAGTTATGAGTTTTGAGGAGCTTTTCAAAGCCAACACTTAAGTTCTTAAACTGAGTTTCGAGAAAGTAAAGATGAGTTTTGAGAAAAGAGTTTTCTTAAACATGATTAGTATGACAATCGAGTATGCCATCAATGTATGAGTAGTATGGTATTTAGATATACCATCAATGTTTATGCAGTATGACTTCTTGAGTCATCAATAATCATATTTTAATATGATTTTGATATATTTCTTAGAAAGAGATTTCAAGTATGAGTTGAGTAAGAGTATAGGGGGACTATGTATTCCCAGAGGTATCAATTTTTACATTGATAAAAGAGAAACTGAGATTTCTAAATGAGTTATGAGTTTAAAAGATTTTTTCCAAGAGCAGTTACCTCTTTTAAGAGGGTAGTTTGAGCAATTATCTCAAACCAAAGGAAGAGTTATGTTTTTAAACATATGAGAATGAGCTATATTATTGGAGTAGTATTGAGCACCGCTATGGGGGAGAGTTCAAAAAACTCATAGCCCACATAAACCATGTATGCCAACGTGGGTAGAAAGAGTCATACTTTTTAAATGATTCATTATTGCTTTTTAAGCATAGCTTAGTGGATCCACTTAGTGAGAAGTTCTATACCTCGGCAAGGTATATGACAGTTTTGGCAGTGTGAGCAAGACGTTGTAGCATCACATAGATCATAGTGATGGTTGTAGGTTAGAGAATCTCCCAAATTGAGTTATTATTGTATTTTTACATAGAATTGAGTTATTATTGTATTTTACATACAATTGAGTTAATATCTATTTTTTTTAAAAGCTTTCCATATATTGCATCATTTATTGTTGATTTATCCTTGAGTATCTTGAGTTGAGTACCATTATTATTGAGTTGAGTTGAACTATGTTTCACTGAGTTGAGTATCTTATCCTTGAGTACTTCTGAGTTGAGTAAGTTTGAGTATCTTTGAGTATCCTTGAGTATTTCTTGAGTTGAGTGAGTTTGAGACAAGGTAAGTATGTTTCCTTCGATTTCAGTTCAAGCGTATGTTATGCTTAGATTTTCCCTTGCATGCTCGTACATTCGATGTACTGATTTCATTAGCCTGCATCATTTTATGATGAAAATACAGAAACCAGTGTCATCAATAGGCTCTTCGTTGATACCACCTGCAGTTCGAGTTAGCTTTAGTGAGCCTCCTTGCTTCCAGAGGATTCCATTTACTTTCAGTTTTGTTAGGGTGTTGTGATTCCTGTCTCAACTTCCATCTTTGTCATTTAGAGGCTTCATAGATATATAGTTTATTTTGTTAAATGTTTTAAAGACTTGAGTTGTCTATTTCCGGCTAGTCGAATATTCTATTATATTCAGAGTTAATCATTTGAGTTAAAACTTTGTATTTGAGTTCAATGAATTTAATTTAGTTTTAAGCTGATGTATGTTTGAGTTAGTCTTCCGCTTGTAACCAGTCAGGATGAGGGTTCTGCTTGGGGACCAACAATGGTTCTTGAGTGCCGGCCACGTCCAGGGTATAGGCTCGGGTCATGATACCTAGGTGGCAGGTAGATTGTAGTTCAATCATCATTGGTGTGTGAGTCAAGCCAATAAATAAATAAATATTTATTTTAACATTTATTTAATTAGAAATATTATTTTCTTTTCCTTTTATTTTTTTAATTGAACTTTCTCAATTCATTCTTTTCCATTATCTTCTTCACCCAAATTCAAAAACCCAATTACCTTTTACTTATCTTCTTCAACTTAGAAGATCCATTTACTTCATCCATTTTTATCACTTTTTTTCTTGTCTCTTGCTTTTCTTTGTTTCTTTTTCTTCTTTTATCGTCTTTTTTAAAAAAAAAAAAATCAAATATGAACTTCATTATTCAATTGATTAGAGAGTACTATGAAACTCCATTTTTTTTGGCTGAATATTGAACTCCATTACTTTGCTTTAGTAACTTGCAAGTTGAATTGATTTGGTTGTATTTATTTACTTATAATTTTTCACTGATGTGTAATGTTAAAAAAAAAATCCATTGTAATGGAGTTTCGCTGCATCACTATTGTAATATTGTTGAAAAGAAGATGGTAGATTGGAGTGATTATTGATGTTTAATTTAATAGTGATTTTTATCAATTTTAATCTAGTTTTGGTGATGATTTAGTGGTGGAAATAATGCTTCAACAGGGAAGCATCATGGAGGCTACGTTGAAAGCGGCAATGGTTGCTACTTTAGAGGATTTACCGCAAAGAACAAGGGTTTGAGACTTGAGTAACGAAGGTTGAAGAAGAAAGAGGAAAAAATGAAAATAAAGTTAACAAAATTTGAAAAAAATGAAACTAAAAATTAAAAAATTAAAAAAAATTAATACGTGGCAAACAACAATTGGTGCGTGATTGTACTTCTTTTCTTGCAATTGAGGTTGTGTGCAAAGTGGAATATTTATAACACTCTTAAATTGTTCAATGGGGGTAATAGGGCACCCACAAAGTTAAGATGTCATTTTGAAAATTCGAGATAACTTAAGTGGTGATTTTATTTCTTTTCTACAACTCTTATAACTTTCTTCTCTACTTTCAATTGTATCTTTCACAAGATAATGATCATCTATTAATAATTTACAAATCTTCTTCTTAAATATAAGAATTGATGACTTTATTTATTTGGTGCATGAATAGCCAAAAAAATATTAATACTTAAATTGACAAGGAAAAATACGACAAACACAAAGAATTTATAACAAATAATAATATTCCTTCTCATTCACAATTGTAATAGACAATTGATGTAGCCTTTGATTAGCCATAATAACCTTCATTACGAGAATATATTGATGGTTTAAAATGATTATATTTGACAAATGATAACTGACCATTAAATATCCTTAATAGTTTTCAATAGAATTGAATGACTTTTTGCCGATATCTTCATATTTTTGAACGTTAGGTCCCATACAATCAAATGTCCATTTCTTGATCTCTATACACTTATGTCCTTTTATTTACTTAGAAAAGCTGGAAAACTCATTCTTTCTCTGATATGTATTATGCTCGATTTCTTCTATATTTAATTTTGTTGGATTTTGACAACGTGCTAAATCCTAAAGGATACATCTATACCAAATGAAAATCCTTAGGAGATTGTCTTTGACATGCCTCAAGCTTTCGTGAATTTCCTATAGTGTTCGTGTTCAAGTATTTTCCATAAGATTTCAAACTCTGTGGTCACATCAAATTCCCTAGAACAAATGTGGTGCCGTTGGGCATCTAGTAACTGATAAAACAAATCACCAAAGACAAGTTTGACAGGGGAAAAATCCAATGCTCAACCCCCGTGAAGCACAAAAAACTGTCAAATTGACAACTCAATGTAGTACACTTGTAATTTCACATCCAAATTATTTTTCTATCCTACATTATCCTACTTGTAGACAAAACAACAATACCAAAATTGGCTTCATAGAGAATTTAGACAAAATCTGACAGTGCCTATATCTTTAGGTAAACAAACTCCTCAACAGCAGGAATTTCCCCAATTCTCTTCAATATCTCTTTGCTTGGTTGGTCATCCACCCCAATAGCCATAACAGCATGCTTCCTTGGAGCAACCCTTCCAACACTCATGAAGCTTACGTTCACATTCCCCTCAGACAAGATGCTACCCACCTTTCCAATCATTCCAGGCTGATCAACCTGTCTGCACAGAATGATGCTGCCCTCCAAGCTCACATCCACTTCAAAAGATCCAACTTTTGTCAAATGGGGGATTCCATCTTTAACCCTGCCCTCCACTCTAATCTCTCCAGAGTCGGAAAGAGCACTGGCAAACTTGGACTCCACACTGGAAATTTGAACCTGAATGAATTCGAGTGGACTTTCTGGAGAACCATTTAGAAGAGATCTTAGCTCAGCTATTCTCAGTCCCCTCTGTTTAGCTGTGAAATCTGCATTTACCAAGTTCACAAAAGAACTGGAAATAGGCTCAATCAATCCCTTAGTTATCATCGCCCGAAGCAATCTTGTGTCAAGATCATCAGGTCCTCTAGCTGAACCATAAGTTACTTTCACTGATTTCACACCACTTCCACCAGCTACTAGTTGGACAGCAAGTCTACCAAGTTTTTCAGCCAGTGCTACAAAAGGCTTCAGCTCGGAAAGCACCTGCATTATGGAGAGGTAGAAATGATATTTCCTTCAAGCACAACTCCAAACTAATCTTCCAATCCCCCTTACTCAAAAAACAAATGAAAAGAACAATGCATTTATCTACACTTTGGGAGAAGACGCTCTTCTACAACTACAGATAACTGGTTAATTTAAAACAGGCAACAATTAACTAGTTGGGCAGGCTAATGTAGTTGAAGGCACTGTATTGAGCCTTCCTTATTTAAACAAATATAAAAAAAGGGATTACAACCAGCAAATATTCAGCGGATTTACCTCAGCAGGCACCATTGGAGCATTGACAGCAGTAGCTGCAAGCTCTCCCTTCAAAGCTCCAACAACAGCTTCTGCTATCTCAATGGCCACCCCTTCCTAAACAAGAAGTTCAGACAGTAATAAGACATATATCAACTGGTACAAAAAGTGTGAAACAAAAGCGGACATCAAGCACAGACCTGAGCTTCCATAGTACTAGCACCAAGATGAGGAGTTGCAGTTACATTCTCATGTTGAACCAACTTACTATCCTTTGGTGGCTCCACAGTGAAAACATCAAGTGCCGCCTGCAGATCTATTTTTACATCAATACAGATAAGCTATGGAAGAAAGCCTACTTTATATTCTAATCCAGGATGGGAAAGAAAGTAAATATTGATTTTAGTCTCCCAACTATCAGACAGACATGAATATCAGCAAAATACACAGAAAGAAGTAGTTCGAAAAACAAGTGCATCATGTATATCCAGGACCTGTGCCACAATTCCTGCATCAAGTGCCCTGACCAAAGCATCTTCATCAATCACTCCCCCACGAGCAACATTTACAATTCGTACTCCCTTTTTCATCTTTGCAAAAGTTTCATCATTTAGGACCTTGTTAGTTGCAGGAGTAAGGGGCATGTGAAGTGAGATAAAATCTGCAGAAGCAATGGCTTTATCAAAGCTAACGAGCTCCACCCCAATGGCACGTGCACGATCAGCAGGGGCATATGGATCATGAGCAATAACATGCATGCCAAGTCCCTTAGCTCGCCTGGCAACTTCTGATCCAACCTTTCCAAAACCCATCACAGCAAGTGTTTTGCCCACTAATGAGACACCAACATATTTATTTCTCAGCCATTTCCCTGGAAACCAAATCATGGTAAAGTTTCAAAGGTTGTGAACTTCAGATGCAAAAGCAACTAGGATAATTGAGGAACTATTAGCAACCATAAAAATGTTATAATTGCAATCACTTTATCAACCTACATCAATAAACATATGAACAGGGTAGCAAGATAAAGACAGAACTGGTGGCATGATCATTGCCTAGGCAGCCACCCAGCAAGTCTAAGTTGAGGGTTTGTTCTCCTTTGTAATCCAAACATGATGTACATCAAGAAAGGAAAAAGGATAGTGGAACAAAAAATCAGCCATAGATGTTATACAACAACAATGAGACCAAAAAGAGGTTGCTGCTGATATCTTAGACCTTCCTGTTTCTTTAAGATACATTATCAGTAGCAATGTGACGATGTCCACATAAATCTTCATCATTTAGCACACTTACTAAGCATTTCAGTCTCCCAACAAAAAAGTGAATGAGATTAAGAAGGCAGTATTACTACAAAGTAACTGCAACAGGTAAATACACAGTGTTGTCAAAGATGAAAAGCCTAGAACAGTGTAAATTAAAACACAAGTAAAGAAAGATGAAATGAAATTTTTCAAAAAAATTAAAATATACAACAATTCACAAGAACAGCTATAAGGAAAAAAAAAGAAAGTATTATATATGGAAAGAACCAAAATAACTACAAATATTTGAAAACAAAATCATGTAACAAGTGCAAAATTATTCTGAATTTTTTTACTCACATCAAAGATGTAACTGAAAATCTAATAAAGGTTTAATGACTAGTTTTCTCATCTGAAATCTCCTATTCCCTCTTTCTAACAATAACAAAAGTTATTCAAATTATTTCCTTCGTTTGATATATCACTTTGCCGGCAATAATTACACTATTTTTGCCAGCTATTTACTGTTGCCTTCTTTAAGATAAGAGTTCATGCACGGTGAAATGCTCTAGCATTTTAGTGCCTACAAATGAAGCGCTACCTAAGAGAGGTTGAGTTGCAAGCCTATACTAGTTTAAGTGCACCTAACCAAGCCATTAACACTAGTACTGTCACAAACAGATCAGCGGATATTCTCATTAAAATAGGAACAAAATCGTTTGGATAAATTTAACATAGATCCGATCTACTCTACAGGACCATAGCTGCATAGCAATGATTTTTGAATCAGAATCTCGTATAGACAATTTCATATTCAAAATACATGAATCTTGCACTGAAACAAATTATATTGAGGAAAAATCAGCATACGCCGTCATTTATATAGACATAAAACCAGATTAGGCTAACCAGCTTTAACGGAAGCATCGGCCTGAGCAACATTTCGAGCCATAGCTGTGAGTAACGCAATTCCATGCTCAGCAGCAGCAACAGTGTTAGCAGTCGGGGCATTTACAACAAGGCATCCATGCTCAGTCGCGGCTGCAAGATCGACATTATCAATACCAACACCAGCTCGTCCAACAACTTTGAGCCGTCCACCGGATGACTCAAATACCTCTCTGCTCACCTTCGTTCCACTCCTTACAATCAACGCATCACACAATGAGATCTTATTACAGAGCTCCTCAGGAGTCAGGTTATAAGAACAATCAACATCGGCAAATTCCTTAAGGAGATTGACCCCTGCCTCACCGAGTTTTTCAGCTACGAGAACCGTCGGTTTATCTCCCACAGCGTAGATAACGAAACGCGGATACTGACGGTGACCGGAGATAGGAGAAACGGCTAAGGCGGAGGTAGAAGAGAGGTGAGTTTTCCATGAGAGAGAGGTATGTGAGGGTTTGATGGAGAGATTGATAGCGGAAGAAGCAGATGCCGCCATTGTTAACAGATCAATAGAAGAGTGCTGAATCGAAGAGGAGAAGAGAGGCGAAGCAATAAGGAAAAAATGAATTTTATATGTATTTATATATATATATGCTCGTCGGTCGAGGAGCGATTATAGAGAAGTTAAAGGTGGTGGTAGGTGCATTTATTAATTTGGGCACACATGACAAACAATTTCCCTATTTCTTTTCAACCAAAAGTTTTACCAATTTCCAAAACATGAATTTATTTTTCTATATTATGTTTGTCTTAAATAGATTCAAAAAAAGTTGTACAAGTTTCTTGAAAAATGTTTAATTACTTTAAGGAAAAATTCTTTTGATAAGAATGGTATTTCATTTATGTTATTTTATCTTTTTAAATATTTTTACCTTTTTAATTTTAATATCTTTTAATTAAAAAGTGAAAAAAATATGAATTTATTTTAAAATAAAAAATATATTATAAACTTTTAAATTTCTGGCCATTGCATTACCCTTACTTTAATTTGAAATTATATAAAGTATTTGGGTGTGAAATGTGAATAATACTAAACAAAAGATTTTGTAATGAATTATGACTTTTTTTTTACGACAAAGGTTATAAAATGTCGGAATGTTTCAAAAATATCATCCCTCCACCTATTGAACTGAAAGGCCCTTAATGTTTTTTGTTTAGATTCAAAATTGTTCTTTAACAAAAATATGACATGAAATTTAATTAAACAAGTGATTATTTTTTAAAGAGTAATAATGACCCTAAATACTTTGTCCAACAAATATATCTATACTTACTATATTAAAAGCATGAAGGTCCTTAAGAATATTGAGTAAACTTTTTGTCTTTCATTAAAAGATTTTATAACATACAAAATTATCATTTACTATTTTTTTAAAATTATTAGTATTTAATTATTTTTATAATCTTGAAAATATAAAGAATCCTAAAATTTATGTAAGAGAAAAATATATGGAGAATTACTGTTGATAATTTTTTGGGCATAATACATAAATATGTTCTTTAACTTGGTCTCATTTCATATTTATGTCTTCCAACATAGAGTGTGTACAAGTAAGCGCTTAGATTTGTATAAGGTTGAACAAATAGACACATGAGTCCTACGTGACATAGCACACATAGGGCATCACGTAAGACGCAAATGGTCATGTAGGATGTCATGTAGGGCATGCATGTATATTTGTTCAATTTTATACAAATCTAAGTGTCTACTCGTCCACATAAAAAATTGAAGGACATAAATGTGAATTGAATCCAAGTTAAAGGGAATAAATGTGAGTTGAATCCAAGTTAAAGAACATATTTATGTATAATGCCTTTTTATAAGTACGTGAAAAAGAGCATAAAATATATGATATAAGTAAAAGAGGTTAGAGCGATATATAATTGTTGATTGATCTCTATAACTAAATTCATGTTGTGGATTAATTGTTGATTGATCTATATAATTAACTTCATGTAGTTGATTAATTATTAATTAATTTCTATAACTAAATTCATGAGACTTCACGTAGCCACAAAAACTACAAACAAAAAATATACTTCAAATTCGAACTAAATTAGCTAATAAAAACATTCTCTAACAGCTGAAAGTCTAATTTATTTAATACTCCATCTATTAGTTAATATGTGTTTGTCTTGAAAAAAATTAATCCGCTTTAAAAGGAATATCTTTTTATATTTAAAAAATTCTTTAATTCTAATTTTCCACCTGACATATTTAAAAGCACAAAATTAAAATATTTTAATATATTTTACATATCTTTAATTCAAACTAAAAGTGTTCACCAGATATTTTATGTATGATCATTGGACTTGCCTCAGGAATTTTAGAAAATGTAGGATCACAATCATTTCTTACACAAAATGTTGGTGAAATTATAGATTACAAATTACAATTGAAAAATAAAATGAAGAAACAAAATCTCTTCTGGTTGAGACACGAATATTTCGCTCTCTTTAAGGAGATTCAAGCCCAATAATACAAATATTTTTTACCGGTCCAGTAACAGTCTTCTTTACTTGTCCCTTATAGGAAACAATCAATTCACAATGTATAACTCAAGAAACTCTGGATAAGAGTTGAGTCCAAAACTTCATAAAAACATCTTCATTCAACTAATAATAACTCTCTTTTATGACTAACTTGTATGCACTCTATATTTTCTTTTATTCAAAATCAAAGGAAGACTATCACTATTTATAAGTTCTGAGAAGCTCTTTCTAACGATGAATAAAATGATAAATAAAAAAGTAAATAGAGAAAGATAAAATCCTAGAGGTTATCTAAGTTACAATTGAAATAAAGTGAAAAATAACAAATGCCATCAATAGTTAATGAAGATATTGCCCAACACTATTGACCCCAAGTCCCAACGTTCATTGGAACGTTTATTCCAAATGAATAATGACAATTAAGTCACTGAACTTTAATGCCAACAAATGAGAAAGACCAAACTGCGTGAAACAATCTTAATATTACTAATATTAATATTAAAATGCTAAAGAACAACACAAAAAAAATTAGAGTTTCACATGTATAGATATTTATAATTTTTTAAAGTATTTTTTTTTGTCTCAATTCAAAAGTTAAATTAAGTTTATTTATTTGCGTTTGTAAAAAACATCAACTAACATACCGTAGAAAATAACATATTTGAGATATTTGACCGTATCAATAGGTTCAACAAGATCCAATAAATCCATAAAGAAAGTATGAACTATCAAGTGTTGTTGGATAGGTTTGAAGAAGAAGACAAGAGAAAAATACTTCAAGTTACTTTTGATGGGCAATCAATCTTTTTTAATTCATGCGTTTGCAATAGAAAGTTTGAGGCTGATAACTCAACTTTCTTCTTGATTGGCATATTTTTACATTATTTAAGCATCCTCATTTGTGATATCATCATGGAGTGTATTACAAACTCTGTGGTAATCAGAAAATACTTAGTTCTCTCTAGCTCTTATTTTCTTCATGCTTGTTAGGTAGTAGACACTTCATTAGGATTAGTAAGATAAGGCCTAGCCCCCCTTGCTTGCACTTATCCCTATTGATATTTTTATGTTTAATAAAAGGCCACTAGACACTATCTAGTGGTAAATTTGCGGGAAAAAAAAACATATTTGAGATAATATTTATTTACATAATTTAAATAGATATAACATGTATTTAACATTCATTGCAATTTTTAATAAAGTTGTTCTGGTGAGTAATAGTTTTATTGATGGAAGCGAGACACATGCACAGAGCAAATACGTCATTAATCTAGATAACAAAATGCATGTAAATGGTGTATACTTTATATTAAATATAATATTTTATACATATATATATTGTACATATCTATACACAATATAAATTAATTATATTTTAATCATATTAATAAATCACATTATATACTCGTGCTTGGTTCCAGCTTTTCAAGAATAAAAGTTAAAAGGCAGATTCTCTACGGATTTGGTAGTGTAGTATATATTATATAGTTAAAGACATTTTTGCTTCTTGATATTTGGTAGTATTAGGAAAAAGGTTAATAGTACTACTCATCTTCTATTTATGAGTTAGTTGATTTGATACGAAGATTAAAAAATGAATGATTATTTTTTAAATTTATAGTCTTAAATAAGTAATAAATAATAATAGTAAAAGAAAAAGTCCTCTTGATGTGGATAAATTTTTGTTAGGCCAAGGGTTTGATAATATTATAATGCAGCTACTTGAACTTGCAAGTGATTGAATGAAATTCATTCCAAATCAAAGGCCAACAATGCAACAAGTGTATCAGACTGTTGCTGCGATTGCTCGAGTCCATGACCAAACAGGGGACCCTGAAATACAGTTGGACGTGGACTAGAAGTAGGGGCGGAGCCACCAAAAGTATGAGTAGCTTTGACTCAAATCATGTTATTGTGTTAAAGAACCATTTATATGTATAAATAATTTATCAAGACTCATGAGCTAAATTTTTTGGCTCCACCTCTAACTAGAATCATCACCTTAGAATCCTGATTTCTATAGTTTCTTTGTTTAGAAAAAATGTATGTCTTCCTGAATTGTTGATATTTAGAATGCAATAGCTATGCCTCAATCACAAGCTAGTTGGACTCGACTATATATGTATCATCATCATTGTCACAAATGCTCCGTTTTGTGTCCATAATAATTTATCTCTTCATCAACTATGAAATATAGTGTTACTTACCTGATACCTACATAACTCACATATAATATAACTACCAAAATACCCCTTAGTGTGCAAACTTGGATTTGATTCACACTCCAGTGTGCGCACAAAATATAATTCTGATAATTTTGTAACAATACCAGTAGTGAACCAAAATCAAGAGAATTACTTTCAAACTTAAAAGAAGGTTGCATGATACATTACGATTTTACTAGTCACATTCGTGTTGTCCAAAAAAAATTGGACCACATTAGATCGATTGGATAGTCTTATCAGCATGATGCATGTTGCTGATATGATGATGTTGGGGTGGATGCGTGTGTCACGACCCGATTTCTCAAGTCGTGATGGCACCTACTATAACCCACCAGTAGGTAAGCCAACCCGTAACCCGGAACAACAAGTAATGGGTCTGAGGGTAGAAACTAAACAAGAGAAGGCAAATAACAATATAAACAGGCGGAAGCAAACCAAAAACATATATACAAATAAAGATCCCTCCCAGAACCTGGAAGTCACTGGTACAGAGCTACTAACAAAATGAGTACAAGTCCCAAAAGTGGACAACAGAGACTGGACTGTCTCGAAAGGTAAAAGACAAGTCTATATATACAGATGGAGACTGAAATAGTACAAAACGTCGTGTGCTCACTCCCGTCTCCGGATCAGTCTGCTCCAAGCTCGATCAACGCTGGCTACTAGTGCCCGGACCTGCATCACGAAATAGATGCAGAGCGTAGCATGAGTACCAAAACAACAGGTACCCAGTAGGCATCATAGGCCGACTGAACTTGAAAAGTAAAGGCAATATGAAAAGAAGGAATACGCAAACCGAAGTCAAGAACGAAAATCTAACTAACAATGAAATGCACACGAGTGTACAAAGAACTAACTAAAGTAATCTATAAGCTAACTACACCTAACTGGACCCCCATAAGCCCAGAAGGTACACTCGTGCGCAAGTTAAATAAAAACCCGAACGGACCCCCATAAGCCCGACGAGTACACAGAATAACTATAACTAAAGAGAATTGCATAAAAGAACCCAAGAACGAAGAACATCGAACCAGAACCTCAACCCTAATTAGTAGAATCTGACAGCACTGAGGCCGGACCTCGAACCGGATGCTCAGCAGAAGTACCCAAGTAACCAATCACAAGTATCAAGTATAAGAGGCCGGAACTCTAACCGGATGCTCTATATAGGTGTCTGAGCAATAGAGGCCGGACCTTAAACCGGATGCTCTATATAAGTATCTGGGCAATAGAGGCCGGACCTCAAACCGGATGCTCTATATAAGTGCCAATGTAGCTGCTGAAAGAGTCCCAATTGATCCATACTCATAAATATCTGTGGAACGCCGTCCACACATAGCCAATCAATGAAAGTCCTTGGAACCAAATCAAAAATCAAATTAAAATCGCGAAGTAGAACTAGTGTCGCCGATGTAACTCGTGAAGCCGTAACATCGAGGAAAAATAAGAATAACTATAGTCGGAGAAAGAGTATCGCTTAACTAAGGCCCAAACTATCAGACTCAAGTCTGCTACACCAGTCTACAAGGATCTAAGCCGACCGAGCGACGTCGGGGCAAAACTAAGGCCTATTGGATCCGAATAATGTATTTCTAAGGCAAGCCCTAGTCAAACCTAAACTAAGGCCCAACATTCTTCAAATAAACAATAATTAAGCATGCAAGCACTCCACATAGCGAGGAGGGTCCGTTAATAACACAAAGCATGCTCACAGTTACCGGATAATTCCCGAAATAGGCCGAAAACATGATTTCTTAACACCTATGCAAGATTCAATGACTACCCAACCCAAATCCCAACTAATCAACATGCATTCACATTCTCGAGCTCAATCTAAGAGAGGGAAAACCGTAGCCTACCTTAAAGCCGATCACACGCGCTCCAAAATCACTCCTCCGGAGATTTTCCTTTCCGAAAGGTCTCGAAACGCTTCCCCGCTATCAAAAATAGTATCACAACGTTAATACGGTCGTTTAGACACCAAAATCACAACAAACAGAGACGGGTCAATTTTGGAGTCAAAACGGGAATCGTGGGACCCACACAGAAAATTCCGAAATTAACCCCAAAAGTGGGTCCTAACCAGTTCCCCCAGCTCATTTCCCATAATGGGACACAATTCGGGGCTCGGGAACAACACAATACCAACATACAACTAAAACCCAAATTTTCTCAAAAATCGAAATGGGACAGCAGTGTATTTACCAAAAACGAGCGATCTACAGTAAAATCTAACAACACCACAATGTTCTCCTCGAAAAACCACTCAAGATAGCCTCAAAAATCACCAAAATCGGATCTAAAATGGCTAAGAAAACAAGTCTCAAAATTTCCAAAATCAAGTCACAAAAAGAGGTCTGGCAGCAGGTATTTTTCGAAAATTACCTCAAACGGGGACTCCAAATCACTATCCGAGCTCACCAACACGTTGCCCTCGAAAAATCTCACAACTTAGCCTTTTGGATCACCCAAATCGGTTGAGAGATGAGAGAGAGATGAGAGTTTGAAGTTTGGGAAATGTGGCTGATTTTCTGCAATTTATTGCAGAAAATCTGCAACATTTCCAAAACTTTAAATTCCGACGGGGTGCTTCGATCTCGTTCGGAACCCCGTGCACGCAAACGAGATATGCAACCATACCAAATTCGATATTTCAGACTCAACGGCGCAGTCGAAATTTCCATCAGAGGTCATTTCGATAAAAAGTGGGTCCCACTTCCAAAAGCCCTTTTAAGTCAAAACCCACAAAAGGGCTCGGAAAGATATCGAAAACCTCCAGACACAAAAGAAAGGTCAATCTAGACCAAACTCGACATTCCGGAGCTAACCACGCTGACGGAATTCTCATCCGAGCGCGTTTACTCAAAATGTTGACCAAAGTCAACCTTAGGCTAAAATTCAAAGGCTAAAACGCCTAATCGCACCGACTCACACTGAAAATCTCGGGAGTCATGTCGACCATGCTACTAGCCTAAAATGACCCTTCCGGAGCTGATGAAATCGTCAGAATTGGATTCCGATGTCATCTTCTTGAACTTTTGATCGAAAATGATCGTTCAAGGTTCATAAGCTCCAAAACACAAAAACTCACACCAGGACCAAACGAACGACCAGGTGACCGAACTATCAGTCCCAGCAAGTCATAAATGACTTGGGGTCGCTATAGGAACGCTCTAAACGACGCACAGAAGGCAAGACACAGAAATGACCAAGAGGGTCATTACAGCGTGGTAATACAAGGAGTGATAAGATTAGAAATGAGGATATTCACAATAAGGTGAGAGTGGCCTTTGGACAAGCTGAGAGAAACGAGATTGAGATGGTTTGAACATGTGAAGAAGAGACGTGTGGATGCACGTGTGAGGAGGTGCAAAAGGTTGCTTATAGAGGGTACGAGGAGAGACAAAGGTAGATAAAAAAGAATTGGAGAGAGAAGTGATAAGACATGATATGACTCAACTTCAAATCACCGAGGACATGATCTTAGATAGGAGGGTGTGGAAGACACGTATTAGAATAGAAGTTAAGTAGGTATTGTGATGTTTTCCTTGATTAGGGTGGTTGGTGTTTGCCATCTTACTAGTTGTATTACTGTATTTCTTGTTTTTTATATCAACTATTATTGTTTTCAATACTCTATCCTAGTATGGGATAGGGTTTGAGTTATAAATCAGTCAAAATTAATGACCCATAATTTAGTGGGCGTTTTATGAAAGAAAAAGCCGGTATTCAAAATTGATTTCAATTTAAAAGGGAAACCCATTTTTTTTAAGGAGTTGCAACTTAATTTTTTTAAAAGAAATTAAGATAACTTTTAAGTTAATTCCAAAAAACTTCAAAATAGAAAAAATCTCTCGAAATTCGAAAGAAAGGGTACGAGATTCTTATTTTCATTTCAAGAAATTTCAAAGCACTTGAAATGTCCGCAAACATGCGATTATCCGACGATTTGTAAACTTTATTTGACTAGCTTTGGGAAAAATAATTATAGGAAATAAAGACATTTAAAAATCACTTGAAAAGAAATGAACTTAAACATTTAAAATGATTCTAGAAAGAAGGTGAACTTTGTCAAAATGACTAAGTAAAGGATAGACATTTAAATAGTAAATCAACACAAAAATGATTTATTTTTAGGGATTTAATTAAGTTAATCTAACCATTCAAAGTTAGGATTAATCCAAAATTAAGAGTAAGCAAATACCAATAATAAAGTAAAGAACGATCTTAAACTTGAGCCCTTTTGCTCAAATTCAAAAATTGTTTGGTTTAGCAGGCCAAACCTATCCTAAAATACTACTAAAATGGTCTGCTGCATCATGTGGGCCTGTCTTGGCCCATTTTAGTCACTGTACATCATGTATATAGCTAAATCTGCCGTATATATATCCAATGTATACAATTCAATTCTTGGCTCTCGAGACTTGTATCAGCTCCATTTCAACCTGTAATTTAGCTTCCCCTGCATACACATCAGCTTTTCTTTCACCCAAACAAGATTAAGGCCGACTCGATAAAGGAGTTTAACTCGATGAAATGCAAAGATTGGATCCAAAATGGACTCGGATGGGTTCACAACAAAGAAGGAGAACAAATTAGTATGTGAAAGATCTTTTTCAAGTGATTGAAAAAAACACATAATATAAGAGAAGGAGCAACTAAGACTAGCTACTATATTGAATCAATGCGACAGCAAATGACTAGAACACAAGCAACAAGCATTTCCACAATATGCCAACATCAAACAGAGAATATAACACGGAAATATTCAAGCCATGTAGAGGCATAACAAGCCACTAATCAACACATGAAATCCTAATTATAAACTAATTAACTCAAAATATAAACTATTAATTAAACTAAACTAATTAGTAAAACATATATTTATAAAAGGTAGTATCTATAGACATAATTATATACACTAACTTGAAAAAAATACCTAAACATAACTTGAAAACATTATAAATTTTATAAAAACTAATTATTTCAAATCGTTTGAAATTAAAGAAGCTCGATGGTTAATCTATATTGTGAAGGGCCATCAACAGTAGGAATCCTAGTTGACAACGCTTAGATGGATGAATTAGTCCCACATGGCTTGTCGCATAACTATAAATATGGGTTGTTAACTCTTGAGGGTATTTGTGGTCTCTTGGGTTAATGCCGAGACATTTTTTACCCCAAAATATAATGGATAAGTGGTCTATTTCGCATAACTCATAATGATTTTTTACCCTTTTCCTAATTAAAAATAAATCAATCGTGTACATTTAAATGCTAAAAAATAAATTGTCTTAATCATGAAATATTCAGATCTAAAGGTAATAAGTTAATCATTGAGACACACATTTAGATTCAAGTGTAATTGAAACTAATAGCCAACGCAGTCTAATAGAAGATGGCGTCGAAGACTTGTTTCTTCAACTAACAGTTTTCGCGTAGGGTTCGGGGAAGGACCAAGATAATAAAGAGACATAATACATAAATATGACCCTTAACTTGGCTTCAACATGTAACTATACCCTCCAACTTTGGGCGTGCACAAGTAGACACTTAGGGTGTGTTTGGTATGAAGGAAAATGTTTTCCTAACCTAGAAAATATTTTCTTGGAAAACAAGTAGATTTTTGACTTATTTTCTCATGTTTGGTTGGTGAGTAGAAAATATTTTCCAGAAAAGATTTCTAGTGTTTGATTTATGAATGAAAAATATTTTTGACAAATATCTTTTATTTTTACTAGAGTAGAAAATAATTTTTGAAATTGAAAATATATTTTAAAAACAAACTTAATTTTTTTTTTGGGGGGGGG
>NC_064286.1:42392684-42402866 GCF_019186545.1 Solanum stenotomum | reverse complement strand
AGGGGTGAAAAATTTAAATATGAGGTAGAAAATATTTTTTAAAAACAAACTTAAATTTTTTTTTTGAAGGGGTGGGGGGCTGGTGGGGGAGGGGGCGAGGGTAGGGGGGATAAAAAAATTGAAATTAGAAATATCTTTTAAAAACAACTTTTAATATTTCTTTTTTTTGGGGAGGGGGGGGGGAAGGGTGGTGGTAGGGGTGAGGGTGGGGTAAAAAAATTGAAGTTAAAAACATTTTTTAAAAACAAGTTTTAAATTTAATTTTTTGGGGGGAGGGGGGTGGTTGGGGGGCTGGTTTGAGGTTAGGAACAAATTAAATTGATTTTTTCAACAAAAAAAAAATTGTAATTTGAAGTTGGAAGAGAGTTTTAGAAAATGTTTTCCTTAAGTTTTGATGGGAAGTCATTCCTTAAATTTGAGGAAAATGAGTTGATTTGGAAAATATTTTCCAAAACATTTAACCCAACCAAACATGAGAAAATTGGAAAACATATCATACCAAACACACCCTTAAACTTGTAGAAAATTAAATAAGTAGACACACATATCCTACATGACATAATACACGTAGGACACCATGTAGGATACAAAATTGCCATGTAGGACGAATGTGTCTATTTGTTCAATTTTATACAAATTTAAGTGCTTATTTGTCGGCTGAAGTCAAGTTATGAGTCCTATTTACGTATTATGCCTAATATATAGACAACATATCGTACGGACTTGACCTAAGATGTTGAGTAAAAAATGTGCTGGAAATTATGTGCAATTGACCCAATTTTTCAAAAATCAATCAGAAAATTACGCCACAATTGCCAAGGCAAATAACTCAATAAATTCCATGCTCTTTCAAATTAAGGCAAAGGTTTCTAATTCACACAATGTGCAACTGCAACATTCTTTACTTAGTACTACTACTTTGCAGCTTTTCTCTAAGATGCAACGCGGTGCAGAGTGACATTGATTGCTTGATATCCATAAAACAATCGTTGGAAGACCCTTTAAATTTATTGAATTCAACGTGGAAGTTCGATAATCAGACAGAAGGTTTTATATGCAAATTTGCAGGAATACAATGCTGGCATCCTGATGAGACTAAAGTTTTATCCATTACTCTTTCAAACATGGGACTAATAGGTACGTTTCCGCGAGGCATACAAAATTGCACTTCTTTAACTTCTCTTGATCTTTCAAGCAATGAGCTATATGGAACCATCCCTTTGGATATATCAATATTAATTGGATATGTTGTAGATGTTGATCTCTCGAGTAATCAATTCTCAGGCGCAATCCCAAGTAACATTGCAAATTGTTCTTTTCTTAATGTCCTCAAATTAGACAACAATAAACTAGAAGGTCTAATCCCACCTGAAATTTGCTCCTTATGTCGACTCAAGACGTTTAATGTTGCCAACAACATGTTGACAGGGCCAGTGCCAAATTTTGTCAATGCCACTTTTCCAGCTGAATGTTATGCTAATAATCCAGGACTTTGTGGTAGTCCTTTGGAATTATGTGTTACAGAACGCGCACTGAACCTTTATAATATTTTTATTAAAGGTTTTGTGACGGGTTGGTCATTTTCGACTTTACTTGGTATATATCTTTTTTTCTTTAGTTTACCTAATGTAAAGAAGATGCTTCTATGGATCAAGAAGAGAACAAAGTTAATGGTGATTGATGGAAATGAATGGTGTCAACGAGAAGAAGTAAACAACGACACAAAGGTAACTATATTTTGCTTGCTTTCAACCGTATTTTTCCTTCTTTAAGAACACCCCGTAAATAAAGTACACCATTCGTTCCAATTTATGTGACAGTATCTCCATTTCACAAAGAATGACAAACGGTAATTTTAACTCTTAGTGACAAGCTTTTATTGCCAAACAAGTGTTATGGCACATTTAAGACTACAAGTTTTCTAGAAAATTGTCCAGTCAAACTATATCAGATAAATAGGAGAAATAAAATGTGCTAAAGGTAGATATGTTCTTTTCCTCAGATTTTAGAACTGGAGAAGATTGTTACAAGAATGAGTTTTATGGAGCTATCAAAAGCGACTTTAAATTTCAGCCAAGACAATGAAATCGGGAATGGAATGCTTGGGAAAGTGTACAAAGCACTGGTCCCAAATGGATGGACTGTTGCCATAAAGAGGCTCCATGTTTCAGAGGATTTGGAGGAAGAGTTTGTTTCCGAGATCACAACTCTGGGTAGTCTGAGGCATCCGAATTTGGTGCCTCTAATCGGCTTTTGTTCTGAGAGGGATGAACGACTTCTGGTTTACAAATACATGCCTAATGGAAACTTACACGAGTGGCTGCATTCAACCGAAGACAAGGCAAGACTCTTGGACTTTGCTCTAAGGGTTAAAATTGTTATTGGTGTCGCGAAAGCCCTGGCTTGGCTTCATGATGGTGGAAATTTCCATGTTGTGCATAGTAACATTAGCACAAAATGTATCTTGCTCGATGAAAATTTCAATCCCAAGTTATCCAATTTTTGGGAGGCAACACTTGCAAAAACAAATGTCATAGATTCAAATTTGAGTCTATTGCCAATAGTCGAGTCTTTAGACTTTACGACATACACAAAAGATGTCTATCAATTCGGGGTTGTGCTTCTCGAGCTTTTAACGAGAAAAGAATCTTACCAATTGAGTTGCTTGAGTCTAAATTTATCCAGCAGCTCATTTGCCAGTCCTCTTGATGTGGACACACTATTGTTAGGCCAAGGGTTTGATAATATGGTATTGCAGCTACTTGAACTTGCAAGTGATTGCATGAAATTCATTCCAGATCAAAGGCCAACGATGCAACAAGTGTATCAGACTGTTGCTGCGATTGCTCAAGTCCATGACCAAACAGGGGACCCTGAAATAAAGTTGCACTTGGACTAGAAGCAGGGGCGGAGACAACATAGGCACGGGTAGCTTTCGCTCAAACCATGTATTTTGTGTTGAATAACCATTTCGTATGTATAAATAATCTATCCAGACTCATGTGGTACAAATTCTGGCTCCGCCTCTGACTAGAATCATCAGCTTCGAACCCTGTTTTCTATGGTTTCTTCGTTTAGCAAGAAATGTATCTCTTCCTGAATTGTCATTTTCTAGATAGCAATAACTACAAGACAATCACAAGCTAGTTGGGGTTGACTATATCTGTATCATCATTATTACTATCACAAATTCTCCGTTTTGAAAAACAATACTCCATGTGGATATGGGCATTGTACACACAAAGTTTTGCTTTATTTTATGATTGAATTAAAGATCAAAAGACACAATTGAAATAGGACAAAAAATAGTTAACAAATGAAGGTTATTGTTATATTTAGTGAGAACTATGATTTAAAAAAGTTAACCAAAAAAACTTGTAAAGTCTCGTCAAATCTAAAAAACTGAACTTGAACATTTGAAATAGGACAAAAAATAGTAGAAACTACATTGGGCATTCAAAATAGACCAAAAATAACAGAAAACCACAAAAATTGAACCTCTGAAAGTTTGTTAACATTAATTTTTGTTTCCGATTCTCGCGATATCAATTAATCTGAGATCATTAAATACTCCCTATGTCCCTAATTACTTGTTCATTTTTCCTTTTATAGTTGTCCCTAATTAGTTGTTCATTTTGACAAATCAAGAAAAAACAAATTCTTTTTACCTATTATATCCTCAATTAAATGACTAATTATTTTGAAAAATGTAGAACTTTTCATCTACTTAATAATTAATATGGGTAAAATGGTAAATTCACTATGTCATTAATTATTTTCTTAATAAGTGTGTCAATTCAAAAAGGGACAAGTAATTAGGGACAGAGGGAGCAAGTAACAAAGATTAAAAAATATTCTCTTTTCACAAACTATAAGAATCGAAACTTATTTAGAGAATATATTAAACCCCCAAACATAATTATGGAACCATTATTGATGGGAAACAAGTAAATGTTCATTAAAATTAATGACGGTAAAAAAACATACCTAGATTTGTAACAATAGAAAAGGAAAAAATCGAGTCCACTAAATGCACAGTGTCCCCTTAAGGAAATTATTTTCCTCTAGTATTCGAGGTTTAAAGGAATAGATCCCCTCATTACAGAATGATTATATTCACAACTGTATTGATACAAAACCAATGGTGTCAGTGAGCCACTCAACAGGAGCAAAGTACACGAATATTTAATTGTGCAGAAGAAGAAGTTCAGAATTTTCGTTGTTTTAAAATGAGAGTAAATCCCTCTATTTATAGACAACAAAAGGTAGTGTGAACAAATGCTTATTGTGCCTTATCGAAAATGTCACATCTCTTTGGAAAAGTTACAAATCTTTGGAAAGGTTACAACATTTCATAAAAGTCACTCCTTTTCATGAAAGTCACAACTCTTCATATTTCATTCACACATTTAAATCCAACAACGTGTACTTCAATATCAATAGAAAGCTCTAATAAATGAAATTGACTTTCAATCTATATTGTAACACCCCTAAATAAAAAAAATGATTAATTCAAATCACCAAAGGTAAAGTAAGATTATCGAGAAACGATAGACTAATGCATGCTATAGTGCAAGTATACATAGGATTAAGTTTGGTCCAGTGTTCCTATCTGGCGATCAGTTGCTTAAGTAAGTTCAAAGGGGGCTCATAGTTATATATATGAAAGATAGGCTTAATTTGTAAGATGGTATTGACGGTTGTGAAGGTTTTTGAGAGGAGGAGAAGGCTAGTTTTGAAAATAAATAAATTAAAAGGGAATCCTGATGAAGTTCAAAATATTTACAACTTGCAGTAAAATTGAGAATCTATCTATACTTCATATTGAATATGAGCAATTAATTTATTGTGTAGTTATCTATGTCTTTGGGATTAAAAGTGGCTCCAATCTAGTCATATTCTTCTATAGGTCATCTGACACAACATCCTTGAAGTCATGTCAAAAGTTTATTAATTTTTGTCTTCTTTTCCTGGTTCACTTCGCACATCAAGGTGCGATAAGATTTTTAAGGTCTTTATGTCCTTACAATGTCATACCAAATTTGATTTTTTTTCTTCAAGAGATGGTAGTACAGATTGTACCTTCAACAATTTATCTGTACTAACAAATACTTATATAATAATAACTTTGCAGAAACATAAACAACAAATTTTAAAGCATGTACTTAAAAATAGCAATTAATAACATAAGCATAAATTAATGACTGTAAAAAATATACCAAGATATGTAACAATAGAATGAAACATAGAGGAAAAAATCAAGTCCACTGAATACACAATGTCCCCTTAAGGAAATTATTCACCTCTAGTACTCGAGGTTTAAAGGAATTGATCCTCTCAGGATAGAACGATTTTACTCACTAGTGTATTGATATAAAAACGATGGTGTCAGTGAGCCACTCAATAGGAGCAAAGTATACGAACATTTAATTGTGCAGAAGAAGAAGAAGAAGAAGTTCAGAACTTTTGTTGTTTTAAAATTAGAGGAAATCCCTCTATTTATAGACAACAAAGGTTAGTGTGAACAAATGCTTATTGTGCCTTATCGAAAATGTCACAACTCTTTGGAAATGTCACAACCTTTCATAAAAGTCACTCAACTTTTCATAAAAGTCACAACTTTTCATGAAAGTCTCAACTTTTTATAAAAGTCACAATTTTTCATGAAAGTCGCAATGCTTCATATTTATCACACCTTTTAAAATCCAACAATGTGTACTTCATATATCAATTCAAAGCTCTAACAAATGACATTGACCTTCAATCTATATTGTACCACCCCTAGACAAAAAAAAATGATTAACTCAAATCACCAAAGGTAAAGTTAGAAAATGGAGAAACGGTAGAGTAATGCATGCAACAATGCAAGTATACATAGGATTAAAGGAGAAACATTCACAGACTACAAGAAAGTATACTTATTGCTACGAAATCTAAGCTATGAATTTTAAAATTGTAGCTATTACCTAGTAATAGCCATAAAAATTTAAATTTTGTGGCTATCTTCGTCAAATTTCTCAGCCACGAATATTAAGTTGACAAAGCTAAATCCTTGTATTTGCTATAATTGCTAACAATAGTGGCAATAACTATCTAAATAGCTACAATTTTATTGCTATAATAAAATTCTGTAGCTAATTATAACTTTTTGGCTACGCAATAAAAATAATTGTAACAATAGTAACTCTTTTGCCATAATAAGTTATTTGAAATAAAATATCGTAGCAAAATAAAGATTTTTGCTTCAAGTTATAAAAAGATGTGTCAATAGTTAAATGAAATAGCCATAGAATTTTTGCTACAGTAAAATTTCATAACTAATTACTATTTTTTGCCACAAATTTAAATTTATCGTAGTAATAATAACCTTTTAGCCACAATAACTTATTTGAAGAAATATTGTAGCTAAATAAAGAATTTAGCTTTAAGTTATAAAATATTGTGGCAATAATTAAACGAAATAGCCATAGATTTTCTTCTATAATAAAATTTCATAGCTGATAATTAATTTTTGCCACGAGTTTGAATTTATCATGGTAATAATAACCTTTCAGCCACAATAAATTATTTGAACAAAAAATTGAGGCTAAATATTTTTTTCAAGTTATAAAAGTTATGACATATTAAAAATATAATCATAGATTTTTTGCTATAATACAATTATATAGTTAATTATTATGTTTTTTCATGATCATATTGAAACTTGTTGAAGCAGTAGTCACCTTTTATCCATAAGAAGTAATTTAAAATAAAATATTATAACTTAAAAATATTATGTTTCGAGTAGCACAATTAGAGATGTTAATCTTTCTATCAATTCAATTTTACAAGATCTTAATTTTTCAGTTTTAAGTATAATTTAAATAAATAGAAGTTATACAAAAAATAAATTAATAAATAAAAGTTATGCCTAATTAATTTGATGTAATTGTACTTTTTTTAAATATAAAAAAATATGTATAAATAATTTACAAATCATTAAATAATGTCATATTTATTGAAATATGCCATATGAATTATTCTGGAATATAGTTNATATATATATATATATATATATGAGAAGTAAAAAGTGCCACATGTGAGCACCACAAAATTTCTCAATTATTTTATTTTTAAAAAATCAGATTTTAAAAAAAGGTAAAAAGTAAAAAATTATATTACAAATCCTTTAAATTTTTAAAAGTAAAAAAAAACACGTATTTATTTAACATAATCTTTTTTAAAATAGTTATCACAGTTAATATAACTCTTTTGTTTTTTTTAAAAAAAGGATGATTGATTGTACATGAGGCTAGAATTTATATTATTTTGAACTCTTATTTTTATCATAATTAGAATACTTATCCTTATTGATTGACATTTATTTTGGTAATTGAGTTCTTATTTTATTGAATTGAGTTTCTTATTTTATTTTGAAAATTATATTCCATCTTAAAATAATTTTCCAACTTGAATTATATGGTAATTGACACTTCCCATCACAATATTTTTTTGCTTCTCCAATTCTATATAAATAGATTAAATATATTGTGATTTTGACAATTTTATTTTATTTTAAAATATTCATTTTTAACTTGATGTTCTAATACATATATCATTTTAAATTCATATAAAATAAAAACAATATAAAATAATATTAAATACTCATTATATTACTACAATATGAGATTTGAAGAGAAAAGAATTAATTGTAAGGGAAATTTAAAAAATGTAATTAATTCTATCTTGATTTCATAAATTGACAATTAATTTGGGACAAATATTTTTATTAATATGAACAATTAATATGAGTCGATGGTCTCTCTACCTCCAGGAGATAGTGATAACGTCTGGGTACATTCTATTCCTCTTAGACCTCACTTAGGAGATTTCACTAGATATGTTATTATTGGACAACTAATATGAGACATAAGGAGTTTAAGTTTAAAAATTATTTTGAAAAGAATAATAGATATAACAAAACTAATAAAGGACCAAAGAATATATATATTTTACAATAATATTTATTTATATAAATAATTGACCTTTCCCATTAACTTAAAGCAAAGTATATATTTGTTTTTATTATTGTTAATATTATTAATTATTGTTATTTTCATGAGATAATTTTCTTTGTTATTATGTATAACAATTGTTTATCTTATATAAAAATTGTTGTATTTTGTTATATGTAAAACAAATGTTGTATTTGTTAATTTTAAAAGAAGCAAAAATCATTATACATATAATAATTAGAGATAATAACTATAAAAGTAAAACATAAATATTCACCTAAAATAACTCTCCACCGTACCTTCTTCCGCTTCCCCATTTAGATCCCAAAAAAACTCCCCCAAAAATTAAAAATTGCAAAAGATCAAAAGTTTCCCCCAATATTTTAAAACCCAATTAACAAAAACCTACATATCCTTTCCCCACTTCCCGTATCCTTCTTGTCCGCCCCTACCCTCACCCTTTTTTATCCAAGTTTTTTGTTCAATTTTTATTTCTAATGTTTTGTTAATTTTTCTTTAGTAGATTTTACCTAGTATTCTCCAAGCAGATGAGATAAGTTTTTACAATATGAGTTTTTATTTTTTTATTTTACTCAGTTGTATATTCTATGTTTTCTATTATTTAAAAATTCAAGAAAAGGTTGAACCATAAATAATTTATCACACACAATTATATTTTATATTTTTGCAAGGAATTGTTGTCATAGCTTGAATCGATGGGTATTACAATGGATTGTATATTTTTATTAATGTAAAAGAAATTTTCTGACTAAGTATAAGTTTTATAATTGATACTAAAATTTGAGATCTATATCTACAGTTTTTTTTAACAAGTTTAAAAGTTACAGATTTGCTTACTTCTTTGCTTACTTTGTGTTTTGTTTTTTTTTTTTTTTTGTATTTTAGTTGCTAAACATTTTTGCAAAAAAAATTTATCATAAACATATATAAATCATTATTTTTTTTAGTGCTAAAATATTTACCATTATTGATAGGCATATTTATGGAATAAGAGCATATAAATGACAAATTGAGACCGATGTTGATCAAGCTAAGGTGCATTTGAAGATTATGGAAGGAGAGATTGGAGAGGATCACTATGCTACTTTGGACTCAAACAAGATGATGTCTTACCAGAATTGTATATTATGATTATTCTCAAAATTGTAAAATGCAATTATATGTAACTTGAGAATTATTTTGGAATCTCAAAAATGTAATTGTGGTTACATTATGTAACTTTTTTTTTACTAACAAAGCTTGTGGAAAATCCTTTCATTTGTAGTAATAAAATTATTGAGATCTAATTTTTAGCTACATTACAAAAATTCTTGTGATTAATAATGTTTATGACAATATTCTTCAATCTGTAGCAATGATTTTTGTAGTAATGACTAAATCTGAATGTAATTATTAAAAATAGGGCGATACATTTTCACTTTTCATAGCAAATTTAAAAATATTAGCTACAATTTTTGTATGTCATGGCAAAAAGTTTGAATTCTTAGCTTTGTGAAAGAATATTTGTGGCAAATACTTTAATTTTATAGCTATAAATTTTCTAATTTGTAGCTAAATACAAGTATCATTGCCACATATTAAAAATATAAAATAGACACAAATTTTAAATTTTCATAGCAAATAAATCAAGACATTTGCCACAATAGAATATATTGTGTCTGCTACAATATAAAATTTGTTATAGATTTAATATACTGTGGCAAAAGAGTAAACATATTTGCTATAAGTATATCTTCTGTAGTAAGAATTCTTTTACTATGAAACACAATTTTTTAGTAGTATTAAGTATTAGAGCTCGTTTGGATTGACTTAAAAAAAGTAACTTTTTAAAGTGCTGGAACTTATTTTTAAAATAAGTAGTTATGTGTTTGGATAAAAGTGCTGCAGTTGAAAAATAAGTTGTTGATGTGTTTGGCAAATAAGTGCTGGTAAACACTTTTTTTTATCAAAATGTCTGAAATACCCTTTAAGCTGTTAACATGATAAAAAGTTGATTAATTTAAGGTTTTTATACTTAAAAAAAAAATTAAAACAAAATTAATTTATGTTTTACATCCATAAGTAATAATATTTTTCTATCATTCACATATTTCTTTACCACCTTATAAGAGGAATATAAATTCATATTTCAGAAATAATAATAATAATAATAATAATAATAATAATA
>NC_064286.1:42174096-42391221 GCF_019186545.1 Solanum stenotomum | reverse complement strand
TATTATTATTATTATTATTATTATTATTATTTCTGAAATATGAATTTATATTCCTTTTATAAGGTGGTAAAGAAATATGTGAATGATAGAAAAATATTATTACTTATGGATGCAAAACATAAATTAATTTTGTTTTAATTTTTTTTTTAAGTATAAAAACCTTAAATTAATCAACTTTTTATCATGTTAACAGCTTAAAGGGTATTTCAGACATTTTGATTAAAAAAAGTGTTTACCAGCACTTATTTGCCAAACACATCAACAACTTTTTTTTCAACTGCAGCACGTTTATCCAAACACATAACTACTTATTTTAAAAATAAGTTTCAGCACTTTAAAACGTTACTTTTTTTAAGTCAATCCAAACGGGCTCTAACTTTTAGCTTTTGGCTTAAAATAAGTCATTTTTGACTTAAAATAAGTCACTTTGATAATTGCCAAACACTCTAATAAGTCAAAATCTGGCTTTTAAGCCAGTTTGACCAGCTTAAAAGCCCATCCAAACAGGCTCTTAGTCCTTAGCTACATACCATGTAAAGTTTGTAGCTAACTTTTAGCCACCCTATATCTTGCCACGAATGCTACGAAAAAATATTTCATGGCTAAAGCGTTTAGCCACGGAAAATTTCAGATTTAGCTACAATGTATTTTGTAGCTTTAAGTGCATTTTCTTGTAGTGACAATTCCATAATTAAAAATAAAATTCTCAAGGTATAATTGTTATATATACATCCGAGCCAACTAACTCACATAGTTTGGCCCACTATTTCATTCTGGTACGAGTTGGTTAAAATTAAGTTTGACCTAGTATTCCTTCCTATCGGGCTATCAGTTTCTTAAAAAAGTTCAAAGGGGGCTGATATTTATACATATGGAAGATTTGGTGGAGGCTTAATTTGTAATATGGTGAGAGGAGGGGAAGGCTAGTTTTGAAAATAAATAAATTAAAAGAAAATCCTAGTTTGTGGTGGCGCCACGTAGACGGGCCTAGGGTTCTCATATATATAAATATATGTGTGTGTGTGATTGTTGAGATTGAGGTACTATATATAGTTAGTTGCTTAGATTATAGAATTGTAATATGAAACCGTTCTTTAAAGTTACTGAAAGTTGTTTCTGAAATTCCACATTCTGTAGGTCGTGATTTTTCTTCCCTTGAGCAAGAAGGTTTTCCACAATAAAAGTTAGCATAAACGTACAAAGCATATTAAATTTAGTTATATTAATGTCTCCAATTCTTTACATTGTATCAATGAATTGTATACAGTTATGAGAAGAAAATTATAAACATACAGACCAAAAATGAAGTATTAAAGAAAAACAATAGCTTAACAATTTTGAACTTGCTACCTAGTGACCATGCACGCACGATAACTTGTCCCCGAGTATGCTCTTTGTATAACGGAATTCTCTACCATTTAAATATCTACTTGTATACACCCAAAGTTGAAGAACATAAATGTCAGATAAACTCAAGCTAAAGAGAACGTTTATGTAGTATTGTTGAACAATACTTTTGAACTTGCTACCTAGTGACCTCGTCCACGATGACTTGGCCCAGAATATGCTCTTTGTATAACAAAATTCTCTACCATTGATGAGAAAGATTGTTCTTTAAGAGGTCTCAACCCCTCAACTTGCATCAAGTTATTGGAAAAGAAAACAAAGAGGATTATTAACAAGACATCTACAACCAACAAACAAGAGTTGAAGCACTTCATTTTATATTTTGTTAAGAAAAAAATGAAGTGTTGGGTTTGCAATTTTTGGGTAAAAGGATGATACCTATATATAAAGGTGATATTCAGGAGTAAAGTAGGTATATTTCTTTGACTATTTTGCTTTAAGGTGTAGGAGGAGCAAGAAGTCATCTTATTCATACATTTGAATTTTCATGTTTGAAAATGTTAAATGTACATTTGAATTTTAACAATAACTTTAGTCAAGGAATGAGGCATATTGAATATTATTACTAGATATGTTCTATAACAACATTTTCCTTTGTCAACTATCCAAGATTTAGCCTTTTTGATTAAAGGTTTCACATAACTTTTTGGCTTCAAAGAATGCGATATATATGTTCTATATATAAAAACAATAGAGTTTGACTTGTGTACATCAACAATCTGCAGAGAAAACAATTTAACTTATATACACAGATAGAATATAAATTATTTTTTGCACAACCAAATCACCTAAGGTATTTTTACATACAAGTTTCCCTACGATGTGAGATTTATGCTTTAAAATATGATAGATTATCTGCTATAACAAATAAAAGATAAGTGGCATAAAAAATAATTACATGACTGTATATAGCTTAAACTCAAAAGAGCTACCCAAATAATATATCTTTTAGTAAAGTTCTCATAACTATAGGATCCACAATCTTTAAAATAAAACATGTCACATGTTAAAAAAGAGGTAAATATAATATAATAACACACACATATATATATATATAAAGGTTACATTCTTGATGTATATAAATTGAACTCAATAATTAAGGGTAAATTTAATCTCATTTGTCAAACTCTAGTTTGAAAAAGTTTTCTGAAACTTATCATATCAATAGATACCATATTTAAAACATATTCAAATTGACCCTAATACCACGATCATTTAAAAGGTAAAGAGTGAGATATTTTTTAATACTTTCATCACCTACCATCATATATATCTATAATACTATTTATTGGTGGAAGCATGCTTCCCTTCCTCCAACCCTACCAACTTTCAAAGACCAACTTAATTCACTTTACCATCACGACACTCAATTGTTTTTTCCCATTCAATTCCATATCTCACTAGATCTAACTTTGCCCTTTATCAAAATATATATTCTTTACGCAGCCCCATATATATAGTTAAATATTCATTTTTGTATTGTCGACGATTTTGATGCAAATCTTAATAGTAGTATTTTCCACCAAATAATGGTCAAAGCTTACTAATATTCAACCTTGTATCTAAAAGGGATGAATTTGTAAAATGGAGAAGGGTCAAATATATCTTTCAACTATAAAATAGTTTAAATATACCACTCGTTATATTTGTTGATCCAAAAATACCCTCACGTGTTATAATTTTGGTTTATATATAACATTTCCTTTATAATGATATTTAAACTACAATTAAATGGGAAAACTACGTTATTAGACATATATTCAAACCATATATACTAATAATTCTACCTATACTTTCAAATAGTTACGTATTTTACCACTACTTAATAGTTTCATATCATCTATTGAGGAAGATACACCTAGACATATATGTTTTTTCTACTAGATACACTAAAATAGGGAGAGAAACGAGCGAGATAGGGAGGGACATAGTCTTGTATGCGAATCACAGTCGCTTCACATTAGATACGTGTATCTGTATGAATCGCACGTAATTTACATGTATTTGGCATACAAGATACATAGGAAAGTGATCACGAGTGAGATGAGCAAGATTTGTCTATGTATCACACATGCGAATCCACTAAATACAAAGTATAGAGCACAAATTATACCTAATTTTGACCTGATATATCTTGAGATATATGTATCTGGACATATTTGGACGCACCAAAATCTGGTAAGATTCGGAATATTGTAAACTAGAGTGTACTTAAGTAATTCACTTCTAAACTAGTGAGATTTATGTAAGTTTCCCTATTTAAATTGATGATAAAAAAGGAAAGTTAAGAGTAGATTAGGGTACCATGAACAAAAGATAATTAAAATCATGACAAATGGCTTAATACCTCACTTGCTTTGTGATTTAAATGTCCTTGATCGGTAACAGTCATTTTCACCAATTTCCCTCTTGCCGTAGGTAAATTCAGTCAAAATAAGACCACTCCTATTAAACGAGGGCATTGAACGACAAATATAATTACTCAAATAAAAAGAGAAAAGTATCTAAAACACTTCTAAATTTGGCGTGAATTATTAGTTCCATTTCAAACTATCAACAGCCTTAAAAGCACCCCTTCACTTGACTAACTAAACTTAAATATACTCCGATCCTGCAACATGAGTGAAATACACCCCAAATTCTTGCCAAGTTTAAGTGTGTTTTCAACATGTTTCTCAACTTCTTTGAGAGCACTTGCTATGTCATGTGGCAGATCAGACCTGTATCTAAGCTTAGATAGTCAAGTAGATGAGTGTTTTTAAGGCTGTCAATAGTTCAGAAATAAAATTAATAATTTACCCAAATTCAAAGATATTTTCAATACTTGTCACAAATAAAAAAAGATAATATTTGAAAACAAAATGGAGGAATTCAGAATTGTAAAGTATCTATAATTTTTCCAATGTAACTGTTAATTTTCATCCACTTCCATAAGACTACGTTTTATCTAGCATTTAATGACAAATATAACTATCCAAATACAAAGTATTAAAATATTCTATACTATTAGTTAATAAAGTTTAAAAATTATATATCTGGGATGACATTCAATAGCTCAATCAGAATTCAATCTAGTAATGTCAAATACAATGATCTAAGATATGCAAGCCTAATTCAAATTGGGGTACCACGATTGTTTTATTTTAATGAAGGATATTGAGCACCAAATGTTTGAAGGAGTCAAATAGTGTTGTTTACTTCCACACAAAACACTTCGTTGAAAAATGGTTAATGCATATATACCTTCACAATAGCGTGGCCAAAAGCAAATTATAATGTTAGATTTTCATTAAGTGTGGCCCACACACATTAGTAATTGATTTTAAAAAATGGAAAATTAAGTAATATTTATAATAAATTAATTTTTTTGTAAGAAATAATATTTAGGGAAAATGGTCTGAAAAATACTCCAACTTTGGCTGAAATTGTTGTTATGATACCAAACTTTATGGAGGACATTTTACCCCCCTGCACTATTTAATAATGTATTTTAAAATTATATATGTGCCCACGTGGACACATTACTATTTAAAATGATGTAATATTTATGATGTTCAAATGGGCACATATATACCTTTAAAATACACTATTAAATAGTGTAGGAGGGTAAAAGGTCCTTTCCAAAGTTCGATATCATTACAACAATTTCGGTCAAAGTTCGGATATATTTCAGACATTTTCCCCTAATATTTATGAAGTAAATTTATCGAATAAGAATAAAAATAACTATATATATATTTTTTTTAAGTTTTTCGTATTCCTACAAAATTTTGCAACACATATTTTATTATCATATTCTTGCAAAAGTTTTTCATATGTATACATATATATTTATTATTATTATTATGGAAGCTTAATTAATTAAATATGGAGAGCCAAAATTGGGTGTCAACACCCGCGTAGCTCATCCTCTATCAAAACCACTAAAGGAGCACCCTGAACCCCAACTACTGGTGCAGGGTCACCCTCAACCACGGGAACCATTGGTGGTCGTCCCACCGGATCCTGAACCACTGGAACCTGTCTCTACTCTAGGGTCTGAGCCCCCACTTTAGTCATTGAACCCTGTGGTATTCCTATCGCACCATCACTATGAGTAAAGCTTTCTAGCACACCCAACACCCTCAATAAGGTATCCTGAAGCAAAGGTGTGATAGCGTACTCTGGAGAAATATGGTCCTTTCTAACATCAACCTCTGGCTCTAGATAGACCTCTCTGCCCTGGCCTCTCGCTGGTGCCATTCCACCGAAACAACCTCTGGCTAGTTCCACTACACGGGCACAACCTCTGGCTAGTTCCACTCCATGAGCATGGTCTCTAGCTCTGGATTTACCCCTACCCGGGGTCTCAATAAATGGCTCAGAGACTGCCTCCCCTCTGCTACCCCCAATAGAAGATCTAGTCCTCGTTATCTGTCAAAAGAATATGCCACAAATCAATACTAGCGAAGGTAATCACGAACGATAAGGATGAATGAACTAAGGGAAGTTTCCTAAGAGCCTTCATAGCCTCTCGAAGATAAGTACAGACGTCTCCGTACCGATCCTCTAGACTCTACTTAGATTTGACTTATATACATGTGATATCTATGAACTTGGGCTATGATACCATCTTTTCACGATCCAAAAACGGACGTAATGACACTTATCTTATCCCTTCAAGACAAGTCAGTGTAGAACCCAAAATGTAATGATAAATACAGAAATAAAATGTGGATGAAAGTCTAACACCGCAATAATAATGTGGATTTCATACTCGACTTAATTAAACCCTCAAAACTTGATTGTTACGTGTACAAACCTCTAATGTATTACAATAGAATTAAAGAAAATACAAATCTCATTGTCATTGTTTCTAGAATATAACAAGTCTATATAAAAGAGTAAGACGATCTACCGAGAAATAAGATGCTACCTTTTAACTTTCCACAGTAAGCCTCGGATTAAGAAGGGAAGAAAGAGAATTACGATAATTTGGGCTCATAACCTATACAAATATAGAAACAAGGGGTGAGTACCCAACAAAACAGTAGCCAACAAGTACACAACTGACTCTAAGTAAAGCATTATTGAACACAAGTACTCCAACCTCTTTATCCGAACCTTCACAACTACAACCCGCAATAATCAATTAGCCCAACCTAAACGGTTCTCACTCCACACAACAAAGCACATAAAGAACAATTCAAATTGCACCTTACAAATAGACAATCACCACAATATTCCACAATCAAGGTTCTCAACAATGTATCAATGATCATAATCAAATGAAGTTCAATCAATGATGTGCAATGTCATATAGAGTGATGCATGTGTGTTCTAACGATACAAACCCATTATCTCTCAATCCAAGAGCCATGGGGGACTCCGTAGTGCATGCATCTGCCACAGGCGTGTGGCCCGATCCCTATTTCATTTTAATGAATCCATCACAGACGTGTGACCTATTCAGGGATTTCCACTCAATAAATCCGCCATAGACGTGTGACCCATTTTCTATTTCCACTCAATGAATTCGCCACATACGTGTGACCAGCCCTATTTCCACTCATATTCACCAATGATATCACAACAGTGATACATTATCAATGCAAACATATAATGCAATGATCAAATATGAGGATGATAATTGAACACTAATATCCAAAAACAGTCAATCAAAGCATATCATCAAGTGAATCATCTCATTCGGCTAACTGCCCACAATATAATCAAGTCAGACAAACAAACAAGATTCTTATCTTAATCCAAATTGTTTAGCGTGATCACATCATCAATTTGCAATGCATAATTATTCCTTCACGAATTTCCATTACTCCCAATTATACAATGGCATACAAGGTTCAATAAACTTAAACTTAACAAAAATTCAAGAAGTCCACATGCATTGATAAATCAAATAGTCACTCCGATCCTTGAGCTTTCCCTCTCGGTTGGATCTCTTATTCAGCACAATCTAATCAAGCAAGCATTCACACTAAGATTTTGAAATTAACAATATCAATAAATTTGGAAAACGAAGCCAAATCAACCCAAAAATTTAATTATGAAAATGAAGAGTAAATCTAGTAAATAGTGTAAAACTATGTTTCCCAAAAAATTTAGAAGACATCAGTGAAAACCATTTTGAAAACAAAGTTGAATCAAACCCACAATCACCATTTTTGCAAAACTAGAAGTTCTTGAAAAATTGTATGAACTTTGTGTTAGGATTTAAAGGGATTGTGAAAATATAAACAATTTAAACATTCATAAATCCTATCAATTATTCATGATTGTAGAACTACATTATTCACGTGCACACACACACACATTTATTAGTCATTATAATCTTGACTTGAATTGAGCGAAAGTCTTTTCTTTATTGTTCTTCATAAGTTGTTTCTCTCTCTTTCCTTACACTTTATGAATAGCTTTGATGTATAAGACTACATATTTATGGCAGAAAGAGGACCCTTTAAATATGAGAGTTTTTAACATTATTCCCACTTTCTATCATGGTGAGTAGTGGAGATGATGGGTAGTTTTAAAACTACCAAGTAACTCCCCACTTAATGGGTAGTGGGAAGACTTAATGGGTAGTTAGAAGTTACTAAGTAACTTTCCCACTTCCCCACTTCTCCACATATATTTAGGATTTAACTTATATTAATTAATAAACTAAAAAATAACTATGTGGGCCATAGAAGTTTACATTCTCCCACTTGGCGCACGACCTTTAATTAACTTAATGGTTTAATATGCATGTTAATCGTTATGTGCACAATGTTAAATCCGACATAGTTCGTCGTCATGAAGTAAATCAACTAATATGTGTCATCACGGTTGTACACCACTTTATTTGGCATAGTCCATTCCATGCACTACAATATTAGTCTATTACCTAATAAAACATTTCAAATATATAATGGGTCCACAATAATGCTTAGAATACTTTATCTAAGTCAGAACCTGTCATCATCATTCTCATCATTAGGTATACAAGAGAGAACAGGTAACAACAGAAACATATATATATATATATATGTTGAGCTCAAAGTGTCAATTTCATAAACATAATAAAATCTTTACAGAAAGTCATTCACTGCTATCAATAAGACCCATTCTTTCTCATTTTCAACAAATGTTTTGGGCGGTAATCCTTTTGTCAAAGGATTAACAATCATAAGCTTGGTGCTAATATGTTAAATTGTCACTTTATGTTTTTGGACTTCTTCCTTAACTGAAAAGTATTTCAATTCCATATGTTTGGTACCCTTCGAATACTTATCGTTTTTAGAGAAGAAGACTATTGCAGTATTATCACAATAAATTTTCAGCGGCTTGAAAATACTATTGACTAGTCCAAGTCCTGGTATAAAGTTCCGCAGCCAATTAGCCTGAACTGTGGTCTCAAAGCATGCCACAAACTCAGCTTTCATAGTGGATGTAGCTATAACAGACTGCTTCGCACTCTTCCATGATATTGCTCCACCAGCTAACAGAAACAAATATCCAAATGTGGATTTTCTTGTATCCACACAACCATCATAATTTGAATCTGAATATCCAATCACATCAAGATGATCAGATCTTCTATAATTGAGCATATGATCTTTAGTTCCTTGCAAGTATCGCAACACTTCCTTCGCAACTTTTCAGTGATCCATTCCTAGATTACTTTGATAATGGCCCAGCATTCCAACATCGAAACTGATGTCTGGTCTCGTACATGTTTGGGCATACATTAGACTCCCAACTATTGATGCATAAGGAATACCATTCATTTGCTTACGCTCTAATTCATTCTTTGGACATTGATTGAGACTAATTTATCTCCTTTCTGAATTGGAACGGGACTTGATGAGCATTTTTCCATTCTAAATCTCTCTAACACTTTATTAATATAAGCTTTCTGAGACAAACCCAATAATCCTTGTGATCTATTTTGAAATATTTCTATTCCAATCACATAGGATGCCTATCCCATATCTTTCATTTCAAAATTGTTAGAGAGATATCTCTTGGTATCATGCAACAAACCAAGATCATTAGTAGCAAGCAAGATGTCATCAACGTACAACACTAACATAATAAACTTACTCCCACTGACCTTCAGATATATACACCGATCAACAATATTTTCCTTAAATCCAAAGGTTATAATAGTTTCATTAAATTTAAGATACCATTGTCGGGAATCTTGTTTAAGTCCGTATATTGACTTCTTAAGTTTACATACCATGTGTTCCTTTCCTTTAATAGAAAACCCCTCAGGTTGATTCCTATAAACTTCTTCCTCCAAATTTCCATTTAGAAAAGTTGTTTTCACATCCATTTGATGTAGCTCTAAGTCATAATGAGCTACTAAAGCCATTATAATTTTGAGTGAATCTTTTCTAGAGATGGGTGAAAATGTTTCTTTATAGTCGATGCCATCTTTTTGAGTGAAACCTTTTGTAACAAGTCTGGCCTTGTGACGTTCGATATTGCCAGTTGAGTCACGTTTGGTCTTAAAGATCCATTTACACCCAACTCTTTTGCAACCTTCTGGTAATTCAACAAGGTCCCATACTTCATTGTTTTCCATAGATTTCAACTCATCTTTCATAGCATTAATTTATCCATCTATCAAAATTATTACTTTCAATAGCTTGTGAAAATGAAACTGGATCATTATCAATTTCCAAGTCAATTTTTGACTCATGTAAATATACCAAATAGTCATCAGAAATAGCAGATCTTTTTTGTCTTTGAGATTTTATTAATGCTACTTCTTGTGGTACATCTACTACAGGTTCATTAATTATCGCTTCATTGAGATTAACAGAAGCATCGATTTGCTGTTCTTGTTGATTTTTAGGTTGTACAACAACTTCAGGAACAACAACTTCAAAAGAAGTAAAAGGTAGAGGAACTCTCACCCTAACTTCTTTAATTTCCACTTTACGTGGTTCTTCACTCCCACTAACTTCACCATTCTCAATGAACCTAGCATTTCCAGTTTCAACTATTCTTGTACTGTGATTAGGACAGTAAAATCTATACCCTTTTGATTTTTCTGGATAATCAATGAAGAAACCACTGATTGTTGTTGAATTTCGTTTCTTTTCTTATGGGTTATAAACTCTAACTTCTGCTGGGCAACCATAAACATGCAGGTGCCTTAAACTAGGTTTCCTACTAGTCCACAGTTCAAAAGGAGTCTTTGGATGTCACGACCCGATTTATCAAGTCATGATGGCACCTACTATAACCCGCCAGCAGGTAAGCCAACCCGTAACCCGGAACAACAAGTAATGGGTCTGAGGGTAGAAATTAAACAAGAGTAGGCAAATAACAATATAAACAGGCGGACGCAAACCAAAAACATATCTACAAATAAAGATCCCTCCCAGAACCTGGAAGTCACTAGTACAGAGCTACTACTAAATGAGTACAAGTCCCAAAACTGGACAACAGAGACTGGACTGTCTCGAAAGGAAAAAGACAAGTCTATATATACAGATGGAGACTGAAATAGTACAAAACGCCGTGTGCTCACCCCCGTCTCCGGATAAGTCTACTCCAAGCTCGATCAACGCTGGCTACTAGTGCTCGGACCTGCATCACAAAATAGATGCAGAGCGTAGCATGAGTACCAAAACAACAGGTACCCAGTAGGCATCATCGGCCGACTGAGCAAGATAAGCAAAAGTAAACTGAAATGCAAATAAAGGGTCACATCAAGTGCAAAGAGTAGTAAATGGGGGGTATGTACACGAGCGTACAGGCAACAAAGACAAGCAATCTAACTAACTCCGCCGGGCTCCCATAAACCCGACGGGTACGCTCGTGCACAATAAAAGAAACCACCTGCACGGACCCCCATAAGCCCGGCAGATGGACTGACAGTTGAAGTAAAATAATGGAGCTAGAAGGTCTATCACAATATTACCAATTTCCGGACTTGTAACTGAACCATTCCCAATCATATTCCAAGATCTCATTACGTCCCGGACTTTAACCGGAATCTCTCCAACCTCCAAAACCTCAACCTGCAGATGAGAGTAATCAAGACTAAACTGAAGCTTTAGTGAGGAATTGGGAATACACCACGTGCAAGCTGGACCACGGACTCGAACCGGGTACTATAGCTAATGAGTCAACCTATATGGGCTGGACCACGGACTCGAACCGGGTGCTGTAGCCAAAGGTCGGGCACGGGTGGGCTGGACCACGGACTCGAACCGGGTGCTGTAGCCAAAATCAGATCACAGGTAAGCTGGACCACGGACTCGAACCGGGTACTGTAGCTAAGCCTGGACATAAATGAGCTGGACCACGGACTCTAACCGGGTACTGTAGCTGAAACCAGATCACAGGTAAGCTGGACCACGGACTCGAACCGGGTACTGTAGCTAAGCCTGGACATAAATGAGCTGGACCACGGACTCTAACCGGGTACTGTAGCTGAAACCAGATCACAGGTAAGCTGGACCACGGACTCGAACCGGGTACTGTAGCTAAGCCTGGACATAAATGAGCTGGACCACGGACTCTAACCGGGTACTGTAGCTGAAACCAGATCACAGGTAAGCTGGACCACGGACTCGAACCGGGTACTGTAGCTAAGCCTGGACATAAATGAGCTGGACCACGGACTCTAACCGGGTACTGTAGCTGAAACCAGATCACAGGTAAGCTGGACCACGGACTCGAACCGGGTACTGTAGCTAAGCCTGGACATAAATGAGCTGGACCACGGACTCTAACCGGGTACTGTAGCTGAAACCAGATCACAGGTAAGCTGGACCACGGACTCGAACCGGGTACTGTAGCTAAGCCTGGAAAAAGTAAGCTGGACCACGGACTCTAACCGGGTACTGTAGCTAAGAATCAATATCCAACCATCCGTCGCGGGAAATATCACCAAACCGATTACCATAAATAATCCTTTTAGTCCGACCCTCATATACCCCAAATCGCCGAGGAAGTATCCAATAATGAGTAAGCTAGACCACGGACTTTAACCGGGTATTTGTAGCCGATATAAAAGCAGGGCATTATGGATACAAGGTCATAAGCTGAGTTACCGACTATCAGACTCAAGTCTGCTATATCAGTCTACAAGGAGCTAACCGTCCGAAACGACGTCGGAAAAAGTTCTACTGCCCAACGACATCCGAAATCTCGCAAGTCTATGGCAACACTAGTCTAAGCCTAGACTAAGGCCAAACATACTTCAAATCAATATTATCATATACACCACCAGATATGGCTATTCAATAATATCAAGAGACATGCTGTCATAATCCAACACTTTCCCGAAATAAGGTCTAAGGCAGGAATTATAGAAATTTAGCATGCTCGACACCCGAACCCCTCCATACTCAAGCAAATCAATAAACAATTGCCTAAACATGCTCAATCTCACGAGAGAAAACCATAGCCTACCTGAAAGCCGATCACGCGTGCTCCAACTCACGGTACCGGATCTTTTCCTCTCCGAACGGTCTCCAAATGCTTCCCCACTAACAAAAGGTTAATCACCTCGTCATTACGAATATATTGACACTAAAATTATATTTTTCGGAGACGGACCCAAAATCGGGTCTAAAACGGGATTGTGGGGCCCACACTTAGAATCTCAAAATCGAATCCGTGGAAACGTCCCAACTACCTTACTAAACTAATATCCCAAAATTTTAGCACAAACAGATGCCCACAACACCGCAAATCAGCCACAATAATTAAAAAGGACAGCCCTTTCATCATCAATTTCCGGAAAAACGAGACCCTTTCAACCCAAACAGATTATACCACGACGATCCTTGCGAAAAACTCTACAAGTTAGCCACAAGAATGACTCAAAACGGACTTACGATGATCAAGATCTCACATTTCAAAAATTCAACAACAAAACATCCGAAAATCACACTGGCAGTGGCTAAAAATTGATTTCTTACCTCAACGAAGCCTCCCCTCGCGTTTTCGAGATCACCGCTAGATTCCCCTCGAAATTCTCTTGAAGTTTGCCTTTTGAATCACTTAATTTGGATTAAAAATGAAGGAGCAATCTCAATTTGAAGTTGAACAAAAATTTGGACGAAATTCGTTCTTAAAAATCTGGAAATTTCCACCTCTGCCACGTGTCGTCACGTGGCTCTGCCACGTCACCGCCGCGTCAAAATTCTACAACCCTTCAAACTTAAATTTCGATATTTCAGACTCGTTCGAAGTCGGAAAAATACAAACCTTATATGGAATCTGATTGGAAACGATATTTCGGACTCAACGGTGAAGGCGGAATTTCCATTTGGAGCTCGCTTCGATGAAAAGTGGGTCCCACACCCAGTATCATTTTGAACCAGATTCCACAATTGCCATCTAAAGCCTCGGGAAGTGAACAAAAGGTCGTTCTAGACCAAAATCAATATTCCGAAGCTAACCTAGCTGTCAGAATTTTCATCTGAGCACGACTTCCAAGAAGGTTGATCAAAGTCAACTTTTCAAGTCATTACATTGGAACTGCTTTACTATGAACCCTATTAAGTAAGTAAACGACAGTCCTTAAAGCATACATCCACAATGAAAGAGGTAAATATGAATTACTTAACATACTCATAACCATGTCCATTAATGTATGATTACGCTTTTCTGCTACACCATTTTGTTGTGGTGTTCCATGCATTGTGTATTGAGCACATATGTCATGCTTTTCGAGGAATTTAGCAAATGGACCTGGTGTTGTCCAGTTTCACCATATCTTCCATAATATTCACCACCTCTATCTGACCTGATTATTTTCACCTTTCTATCTAGTTGTCTTTCAACCTCAGTAATAAAGACCTCTAAGGTATTTATCGCTTGAGATTTTTCATGCAACAAATAGACATACCCATATCGTGAAAAATCGTCAATAAAAGTGATAAAAAAATTTTCTTTACTGAAAGATGTGATATCAAAAGAACCACATATATCAGTGTGTATAATTTTAAGAAGTTGTGTGCTTCTTGTGGCTCCTTTATTTGTGTCTTGTTTGTTTTCCTTTAATACAATCCACACAAATGTTAAGGTTTGTAAAATCCAAATTTGAAAGAATTTCATGGTTAACTAATCTTTCCAACCTTTCTTTGGATATGTGACCTAAACATTTGTGCCACAAGAAAGCAGATTGTTCATTCACCAAACGAAGTTTGGTTCCAATATTATGATGTAGAGTTAAGAGTGTTTCGAAAAATAGATTATCAAGATTCAGTTTGTATAAGTTATCACAAAGAGTAGTAGTACCAATAAGATAATTATGTTTAAACAAACTAAAATATCCATTTTCGAAATTAAAAGAGCATCCAGTCCTATCTAACTTAGACAAAGAAACTAAATTTCTCGAAAGAGAAGGTACATAACAAGTTTCAAGTAAATCTAAGTGACGCCCAATATCAAGGATCAAACGGTAAGTTCCTACAACTTTAACTGGAGCCTTCACTCTATTCCCCATACACATATTTTTCATTCTGGTTTATGATTTGTGTTGTAAGGAATCCCTGCATCGTATTAGAAACATGAACAATACAACCAGGGTCAATCCACCAAGTATTATAAGGAACTTTAGTTAAATTTGACTCGAGACATGTAAAAGCACTAGGCTTACCTTTCTTCTCGAGCCATTCCTTAAATTTCAGGCAATCTTTCTGAAAGTGTCCAGATTTTCCACAGAAACAACACTTATCATTCTTGTGTTCCTTCTTACGTACTTGAGATGAGGGCTCATTAACATTATGGTGCCTCTATTTTCCCTTAGCATGTTTCTTTCCTTTCTTTACAGCTCCTTGATGACTTACAAAGTTGATGGGGTGGGTTCCTTGATTCTTGAGCCTTACTTCCTCCTAAACCAACATTCTGTGCAATTCATGCACGTTCCATTTGTCCTTCATGGTGTTGTAGTTCATTTGGAAAGGGCTGTACTCAGACGGTAATGAGTTGATGATGAATTGTACAAGGATATTTTGTTCCACTTCCATTCCCAAGGACTTAAGTCTTGCTGCTACATTTGTCATTTCAATGACATGCTCATGCTTGGTAACCATCAAACTTCATGGTGGTCAAAGTACCCATTAGTGTCCTAGCAAGAGACTTATCAACAGTTTGAGAGGATTCTTCCACAAGTTTCAGAAAATCTTTTGCATTTTTAGTTTTGGGAATAGTAGTCTTAATGTTGCCCGCAATATTCATTCGCAAAGACATTATGCCTAATCTGTTAGATCGATCACAGTGCTTATAATAGGACCTTTCTTCAGTACTGCTAGTTTCAGTAATAGCAGTTGATTTCTCAGTGTAAAGTGCAACATTAAGATCTAAAACTTCGAGATGAAATTTGATATGTTCGCACCAATCTAAGAAGTTAAGATCATTAAAGGTCGTAACAGAGGCAAAATGCGAATGAAGAGCAAATGCTGCAAATATAATATGCTCATTTGTTAATACTTTGAGTTATGAATTTTAAACATACTATCTAATTCAGAAATGGTTTATAAATTCTTAAATGTATATTGATGTCCTTCTTTGGGCGAAACATCAAAATACAACTTTAGACATAATGATGCTTAAATGTGAATTTAATGACGAGAGGGAGTTGCTCGGATGGTAAGCACCCCTCACTTCCAACCCGAAGGTTGCGAGTTCGAGTCACCAAGGGAGTAGAAAGGGGTGGGAGCTCCTAGGGAGGGAAAAAAAATATAAATTTAACGTAATTCAATAATTTTTAATGTGTCAATCAATAATATATATTATCTTTGGATAAATAAATAAAACTAACGACACATCTAAATTATCTCCTTAATGTTCAATGGTTATAAAAATAAATAATCAACCTTTATGTGATCCATAAATATCTTACAACCAAAAACTTCAATATATCCATAAGTGTTATATCGGTTACAAGCATCAAAATAATAGATACGTTTAATTATTTATTCATAAAGATTCGACCACTTTGGTGATTAACGAATCACATATACATAATTCCAAAATAAAATTCATCATAATAGTGAATAATTATTTCCCATAATACTAAACACCTTTATATGGCAAAATTAGTACATAATAAGGGATAATAACATTATGCATATATGAAATATGAATCATTATATATACAGTGATGCTATAAAGCAAAACAAATTATGGATCAACACTTCACTATTTAACTCACATGAGTTCTTTTGAAGGTCATTACTAAAATTTGTTTTCTTAATTTAAAAGAAAAGAGCAAGTGTTCTAATACAAATTCAAGTTTTCAGTGAGTGAAACTCAACTACTCAAAACATAATAATCTGAATCCAAATCAGTCATACCATTAGGTCAATACCCATTACCGTTTTCAAATAAAGACAACATTAATTCTATCGAAAATCACCAGTTCTTAAACCAGGCTCTGATACCACATGTTAGGATTTAAAGAGATTGTGAAAATATAAATAATCTAAACATTCATACATTCTATCAATTATTCATGATCGTAGAACTACATGATTTTAATTGAGCGGAAGTCTTTTCTTTATTGTTCTTCAGAAGTTGTTTCTCTCTCTTTCCTTACACTTTATGAATAATTTTAATGGATAAGACTATATCTTTATAACAGAGAGATGACCCTTTAAATAAGAGAGTTTTTTTAACATTATTCCCACTTTTCATCATTGTGAGTAATGGAGATGATGGTAGTTTTAAAACTACCAAATAACTCCCCACTTAGTGGGTAGTTGGAAGACTTAATGGGTAGTTGAAAGTTACTAAGTAACTTTCCCACTTCCCCACTTCTCCACATATCTTTAGGATTTAACTTATAGTAATTATTAAATCAAAATATAATTACGCGGGCCATAGAAATTTACACTTTGGATTTCAAAATCTCTAATTTAGTGTTAAAGAGATAATGTGAAATGAATATTATATTTAAGGTTATAATCACTTACTCAAATAATTTAACTCAAAATTTCTCTTTGAAATCGCCTCTCTCCAAATCTCAAAATGGTGAAAAATTGGGGAAGAATTCCGATTTTCAAAAACATAACACTGCCAGGGATTTTACTCTCCACGAACGCGGCCTTTGTCTGCAAACACAGAGGTTCGTTAAGTCTCCACGAACGTGGAGGGCAACAGTCTCAACCCTCTGTGAACGTGGCAAGGCTCCCACGAATGCGGAGATCAGTAATTAGACCCTCCGCGAACGCGAGTGTTCCACTAACATACCCTTCGTGAACTCGATCACTAGCTTTGCGAATGCAATCAGTTGGCACCACTACCAAATTTCAGCAAAATCATCAAACACATGAAACTTCAAATAGACCCTTGGAATTCGTTTGAAACCCCGTGTACATAAACCAAATACCATACCCCACTACACTTGACAATCTGGAGTCAATGGAACTATCAAAACATGAATCTGATGTCTCATTAACCCACAACTCGTGAAAATCGCAATAGATTAACAAACACACAAAAAGATCAAACTGCCCTCGAGACCTCCAAAAAAATCAAACAAGACCTCACCTAGGCCTAAAAACATCCTATCAATCCAATGGAATTGTTGGAAATCTATTCCAAGTGTCTGAACTCTGAATGTTGACCAAAGTCAACTCTTAGTCTAAAAGCACCTAAACTTCCAACTCAAGCGCTCAAATCCACGAAACAACTCTGAATCAAAGAAAAATTACACTCCTAGACAAAACTTCACATTCTGAAGTTGATGGAACTAACATAATTCCATTCCAAGACTCGAAACTCTGATTGTTACCAAAAAAAAAAAATTAACCGCTTTAAACCTTTCTAAACTCAAAACTTCCAAAATTCAAAACTTTTCAATCATATTTCAGGACCAACTCTACAAACTGATCAGAAATGACTCAGGACAGCTACCAGAAGGGGTAAATCGGTAATTTTATGAAATTTTTTAAAGATGATCTTCTAGGTCATTACAATGAGGAGGAGGAGGAGGAGGCTGGAAATGAAAGAATGTAGCATTCAAACATACTCACAATATACTATCTATACTTATAATATATAGCATTTTATACTCACAATATACTCCTATTATAATAGAATACTTACATTATATTATATATACTTAAAATATATAAAAGTTACAACTTAGAAGATACTTAAATGAAAGTATTTTGAATTTTTATTAATTCTCAAAAAAAAAAAAGTATTTTGAATTTTTATGTGTCAATACTTGTTAAAAGTTACCACTTACAACTTAGAAGATATTTAAATAAAAGTATTTTGAATTTTATGTGTCAATACTTGTTTAAGTTAATGTTTGCTAACATTATCTTTTCAAGTATTAACTTATTATAGTGACTACAAATTTAATTTTCAATACATGGTTATGTAAAATAATTAAAATTATTTATTTGATGTTATACAAATTTTATGAAAAAGAAATTAAGAAATGCAAAGATTCATCGAGCTTTTGACTTTATTAATAGATTGATAAATTTCAAAACATACAAAGTTACAATTATAACGATTGCTTTAGTAACCTATTGTATTGTTGGGGTGTGCTTCTTATTTTGTATGTCAAGTTTTAAACCTATAGTGTTTACCATTAGTAGAAGACAGAGAAATAGACATAGTTAATGAGTGAAAATTTCTGAATCCAAGTCAACACCGACAAAGATCTTTTGATTTCTCGCGGCTGGGCCGGCATCACAAATGGTTGTTTGTATGTAATTGTTGATGGCTTGATGCTAATGCAAAGAGCCTTTTGCATTTCCCGTAAAAGTGGTCCATATGACGCCCTTTCAACTATTGTACCTTTCTAAAAATTATGCTGGTTTTGTGCATGCAATCGATATTTTACTGAATTTGGCATGGTTGACCTTCCACTTATCCTCGGATTCAATGGAAATTAACTATCCAAAAAGTTGTACAAGTACACCCAACCTATATTTTGCTATCATTTTCTCCTCTTTCCTCTTTATCCAACAATGGAAAAACAAACCACTAATAAAATATACCAACACCACCACATCTTTGATTCAACATTTACCTATCGAGGCATTAATCAAATGTTTGCCTTAAATCATTAAATATTATTCTCTTCGTCCATTTTTAATTGTCATGTTGCACTTTCGGAAATTTAATTTGACTAATTTTCAAAGTTAAATTAGATTAATTTGATATTTTGAACAAAAAATTTAGATATTCAAAAACTATACGGAAAGTACTATAAAGTGCAATTTTTTGCATGTCAATATGATGAAAAAATATATCATAAAATGCTAGTCAAAGTTCTTATCATTTGACTCTAAAAAAAGGAAATCATGACAACTAAAAGTGGACGAAGAAATTAATTTGAAATGATTATATATATATATATATATATATATGGAATGAGAATAAAATGTACCGAACGAACACACTGAGATGAGAATAATATTTTTTGGCGAAATACATTGACATACCTTTAAACTTTTTAGTTTCATAACAGTGACATTCACATACCTTTTGTTATACGTTAATTTACTAAAGGTCAAACCATAACATTTGGTCCTTAATGTTTCATAAAAGCAATGTAAATTCTAAAACCATTTTCTCTAACATAATTTCTTATTTTTTATTTCTTAAAATACTACTCCATTCCATCGACCTAATATCCATTTTTGTTTAAGCAAGAGAAAATAGTAAATTTTGTTAGAGAAAGTAAAGACAATAATGTTAGATTTCATGAAGTTTTTCTTTAAGCTAACAAAGAAAATGATATTGGTAGATTTTGTTAGCCAAGTGGCATCCACAGTTAAATTTAATACTTTTTTAAAAATAAATCTGTTAGGCTTAGGATAAAGAGTTAAAATAAACACCATTTGTTATATATTAAAGACTATTTCAATTAAGTGATTGAGCAACCTGACAAATGATGAATTTTCTTTAGACGTTTTGTTCACTCAATTCGAATAGATTTGAGGTTGTACGATTTGTTGAGCATAAATGTGTATCATTAAAGGAGGTAATATGTTTTAAATTATTAACTTATTCGTATAATGAGTGTCTGACAATATGTGTAGAAGGTTTTTCAAAGTTTAAACTAAAATTATTGAATAAAAATATTTCATTATATATTTAAATGCTTCATAGAACATATCATAATTTGAGTGTCTAAATGAACTATATTGGTAAATCTTAAAGGGGTTGTTAATATATTCCACCTATATATTTCAATTAATTTACGCCCACAAAACCAGCACATATATTTCCTCTATCCCTTTTGTCAAACTCGATATTGCGTGTTTTCCTTTAAAGCCATAGCACAAAATCTTAGTCGAAGCCAGTAAGTTGAAAAAACTTTATCATGTGTTTCACAATAAACAATAGTTGTGTCATATATTCATTTTTATTAGTTCACTACAATAATTTTTAAAATTTTTTTTTTATACTTTTAGCATATCAAGAGAATTTTTTTTTTTTCAAGTTTTACTCTTATCAAGACGTAAACTAAACACTAATTACTATAAATATTATGATAAAAAACATGCAAGTTCAAAATAAATAAGTAAAAGTGAATGAAGAGAATAAATTCAATTCTTACATACTTGGGTCTACAAAATATGAATTTATCGAAATTATGAAATAAAACAAAGTCTCACAAAACTAACTAACGTCAGTGATATACAAAAGAAAAGTTTCATTGCGGATGAAAAAGTAAGAAATGAAAAGTTTCTACTTTGGAGATTCTTGTTTTTCCCGCATATTCACAGGCCAAAGTGTTTAGCAGAAGAGAAAATATCAGTCTCAAAGGGGGTTTGAATTGGGTTTTTTTGGTCAAATATATTTTTAAGTTAATTTTTTATTTTTGAAACTGTTTGGCAAATATAGAAATAAATTAAAATAAGTAAAAAATGATTTAAAAGAAGTTAGGAAATGTTTGACAAAGATTAAAAACAACTTAAATAAGTCAAAAATCAAAAATAGATCTCCCCTACAATTTATTTAACATAAAAAATCATTTAAATTTGACTTTTTTTTTATTTTTGACTAAAAAAACTTAATTCAACGGGCTCTAAAACCTATATGATGATACAACTGATTGACAAGTCCCATCACAATTCTTCTGTTATACTGTTATCCTCATCTGGATGATATTTCAAATGAAGTCGGCAAATTCTTTTTGTAACTAACCACTCAAGTCAAGGAATAAACCCAAGTGCTACTTTAATTTAGACTTTGGTTATTTGATGTTATGGAGGGTCTTACTATTGTCCTAGAGACACGAATGTCATACATCATATTTCGTAGGGAACGTAGAACTGAAATAGTTTCTATAATACTAATCAGAAAAAGTTCTATAATTCTTCATTGAAAAATCTTAAGCTTGACAATATTCAAATAATTATTGCCTTTGAGCCTTATTTGTTTGCACTTTATTGATATTTGAATTTAAATGATTGAAATCTCAGACTATTAAAAAAATACATTCTTTCTTTTTCTTAAGATTAAATCAACTTAGTATAGAGTTGAATAGATCCAAGTTATTCTAATATTTAACAATTTTATAATTACTGAAAAGTAATTCAGATAAAAATTATAATGAAGACCAATTACCACTCATTTATCCACGACTATCATCATTAGCACCCACTACTTGTAATGACCCGGACGGTCATTTTGAAAAGTTTCATGAATTTACCAATTTGCTCCTCCCGATATCAATCCCAAGTCTTTTATGTTTGAGTTTGAAAAGTTGGTTTTGAACTTTGAGTTAAAAGTTGAGAATTTGGTAAGTTTGTGAGTTTTAAAGGCTAAGTTGTTAAGGAAGGGATTTTTGGGGTCTTTTGGAGTTTCGAGTGTCGGAATGAAATTTTGTCGATTCCATCATCCCAAAATGTGGAATCTGAGCAGTGAGAGTTGTCGATTTCTGTTTTCGAGTCTTTTTGAAGATTTGAGGTCCTAAGTTGTGAAATTGTGAAAATTTAGCCTTTGAATTGACTTAGATCAACATTCGGGGTTTGGATGCTCGAATTGAAATTCTGAGAGTTCCATTGGATTCGGGGGATGATTACAAGCCTCGGTGAGAGAAGTCCCGAGCTTGTTTTAGCCTTTTTAGGCGTGAGTTAGTTTCTACAATTTATATGTTGCAAATTATTCTGTTCATATTAATGTACCAAGTTTTTTTCACTTGATGATACATAATTTTGTTTGTCTGTTGATTTACAATTGTAATTCAGAATGCATGCACTAATATACATCCAACATGGAGGAACTGGCTAGAGTGTGTAACTAATGCAAACATTAGTTATACATAGGTTGGAAAAGAGTACCAAACAAGGTACTAGTAATACACAAGGCTAATGCATGCATTATTTTTCCTAATACACTACCAAACAACCCCTTAATGTTTTATTGTTTTGAAGATACTTTTACTTGTGTTACTCTAAAAACTTGTCCATATTATTTTTAAATTTGAATATATTTTGTTATTCATTCCAGTATGTAACAAAAGCTACAACGTCTAGTTCTGCCTCAGCACGTAGCTTGAGTGCTAGACTATTCCACCAAGTACCAACTACCTCCAATTGTGAAGCCAAAGATTTCATTAAGGGAGTTGAAGATTTGAATATGTATGAACAGTAATATTTAACTTATATATATGGCATCATTTCCCAACAAAGGGGTTCAACTAATCATGTTTCACCCGCTCTAGCTTTACCCGCCTACACAACACAAATACCGAGTAACTCTGCCACGAATACTTTGGCTGACTGGACAGAAAAAGTTTGTTTGCATGGTGAACAAGGATTTCTACTGTTCATATACTATTTGCTTCAACATGTCAGGAAAGAAACCCCAACATGAAGACAGCCACATAGATACTCCACCATCAGAAGAAAATACTAAACAAAGTTGTCCACAAGATTCTCTCTCATCCTTTTCCTATTTTTTATTACAATTATTGCCAAACTTTTGGGCCTACCACTTCACAACATTACATCAATCACATTCTAATTGAATGTAGTATAACACACTACCACCACTCACTCCAACATCTACATTCTGTTCAAAAACTTCTCATACACTAGTTCTCTCATACAGGAAATAAATTTTTGCAGTAGGGTTTCCATCTTTATAATACTTGTCACCTACTTGATAATGAAAGTTTCTGCAGTGTACAATTTTAACACCGCACAAAAAAAAAGCATGGGAAATGATGAAAACACATTGAGCAACTTAATGAAACATTTGGATATAGTGTTAACCTATAAACCATCTAGTTCTTGATAATATAACAAAACTTAACTGAAAACTTCAGGCAGTCGGGGTCCATTAAAAAACCCTACCTTTCGGCATGTGTCAACCCACAAAGCCGCTTGCCTGATTTCTAAGTCATAAACTGCTACCAGAAACGATCATAAATCTATAAGCTACAGCGAATAATAGAAGCAGCAAAACCACGGAAGACGACAAATTGTAGAAATATGATGAGGCTAAAAATGGAATCAAAACTGGATTGTCCATCTTGTTTATTTCTTATTTATAAAGAAAATATCCACCTGGTTTATTTTAGTAAAACTCTAGTGGAAGATAATTAAAGTTTGATATATCAAAAGAATTCATTAATACTACATCAAGGAGGGGTAATCTTATTCTACCTTCTGCATAATTAGGTAGAATTACTTAAATAGTTACCTAATTAAAGGTAGAACTATTTCAACAGATGAGAGATATCAGTGGGGAATTTAGACTTGACAAAGACAGCAGTGTAACATGATCTAAGCACTGTCCCCTAGAACACCAAGCATCAGCTGGAGGGGACAGTGAAAATAGATATGATCAATCATAGTTATCTGATCTGACCTTCACCTCCTGTGTGATCTCTTTTTATTCCTTGCCTATCTGTCTGGAGCCCTTTAAAAGTCCTTTTGGCTAGTATCTCCATAAAGCACCTTTGTACATCCACAAAATTTCAAGCTGGCTCTTCAGTGAAAATTGTGGGAGAAGAAAAAAGCAACCTCTGCTCAATTACAATACGATCGGGAATGAGAGGTGCTGAAGATGGCAATCAAGGCACTTATGTGCTTGATCAAGGAGAATGGTTGAATTTGAGCTTAGGAAGAAACTTGCCTTCGATATCTAAAGAATCTGAGTCACATATACCGACTTCAGGCAAGGTTTTTTCATGTAACTTCTGCAAGAGGAAGTTTTACAGTTCACAGGCACTAGGAGGCCACCAGAATGCTCACAAGAGGGAAAGAGGTACAGTAAGACAGTATCAATCTCAGAGGATGATGACAATGATGGCTTTGCCAATCAATAACCCCATGTTCAGATCACTTGGTATGATTCCCCACTCCCTTGTGCATAAATCCAGCAGAGATGCAAGAGCAACTGCGGCTACGTTCAGCGAGGCTAGCGCAGGATATCAGAGGACATCACTTACCAATCAAATGGACAGATCATTTGATCTGAAGTGGCCAGGAAGTTTTCAACTAAATCAGCAGCAAACAAAAGACCATACGTCAAATCCCACTAAGCTTGACCTGAATCTGAAGCTGTAATTGTTCTCCTCATCCATACAGTCAACCCAACCCCAAATATTTCAGAACTGAGGCATAGTTATTATTGTTGTTGTTACCCGTCCCACATGGAACTCGTTATTTGCCCATCTGTTACAGCTTCAGTCCATCAGTACATGAACTATTTTGATGAACTTTGGGCAACAATTAAGAGCAAAAGAATCCTATAGCAGTACAACTCTTTAATATCAGGATTTTTTTCCAGACCCTAGTGTAAGGATCAATAACAACAATTTCAAGCTTTCTCATGTCCAGATATGAAACCAGAAGTGTAAAATGTACTTAAGTGCTTTTGTTCCTACAGCCCCTGGAACCGCACAACACCATAATCTCCATCAAATATATAGCAGAAGGTTCTCTAGCTTTTGTTTATAATCTTCTTTTCTATTTATGATCTGTAATCTAGAAAGTAACATGTTTATGCTACAAGAAGTTGGACAAATTTTATCTAGAAGTTATAAGAAAAGCAACTGCATTCAAACGTTCTTTACTAATGAAGTTTGAAGATATAATATATTTGCAAGGGAGAGAGAGAGTGCATTGAGCAACACACACTGGTTTCACAGCATTAGTGAAAGATGGAAACTATGGGGGGGAACCTTCATAAAAATTCCATTTCCTTCTCAATAAACGATGTAGGAGGAGAAGGAAACGACTTCTCAACTTTTTTTGTTTGCTTCCATCATTTCTAATTCTCCAGATGGTGGTCAACAATGTTCATGACTAAGATATCACATATTAAATTGAAAATAGAACGATTTGGCCTTCAAGCTAGTACTTTCAACACGTCAGTTTGATCGATTCTTCACTTTCACGTCCCAGGTGAACAGAAATGATAAATGTAAGCCCCTACTAATCAGCAAATATTAGCAAGCCTTCTCTAACACTTACTTTAAAGCTCTACTGCTACATGACATCAGCAGATTACAAACAGAAAGCCACTACTTGCACCTCTCGTAGAACCTTTTGAAAACTAACAGCCACAAATGAAAATCATGTCCGGATGATTCATCTTTAGTTTAATGCCAAATCAACCAAAATAAGACCTAAAATATTCAGCATTACATCACAAGCACTCTCTATTAAATGCTTTGAGATGTTGACACTAAAAAACATCATGCGAGTACCCATAAATACTCTTCTATATATCTTTACTGACACACATTCTGAAGACATATCTTTGATACCTGATAGTCATCATCTATCTGAATTTCATATTATGTAATATATAAGATACAGCGCTATAATTTCACATCTTACTAAAGCACCAAATATTAGTTCTATTTAAAGCACTTACAATCCTGAGTGACATAATCCAAGTTTGATAACATACTATCTCACAGCCACCAACAAATGAAACTTGTCGCTTCTCCTTTTTCAAGTTTTGAGCACCTCAAAGCCATTCCTGTCAAACATTTTTTCGCTAATTGAATACAACGAACTTTCTGTTTAGATTTTTTGAGGAAGTACTAAACATCTAAGCTCTCAAAACAAAGCATCGGTACCTGTGAGAAATATAGGAGAAAAGTATTATTATTGAATTGTATATTTACATTCTTACTTTGAGCCCTAATTATAGACAGTTAGACACTACATGACAATCCTTCTCCAAGTAGAATACTATATACAAATCATATTCATATTCCTACTCTAGCACTCCTCAAGTTGGTGCATACAAATCATATGTACCGAGCTAGCTACAACTATAATTAATACGAGGAGCAGTGAGGGACTTGGTGAAAATATCTACAAGTTGATCACTCGACTTCACAAATTTTGTTACAATATCTTTGGAGATAATCTTTTCTCTGACAGAGTGACAGTCAATCTCAATGTGCTTAATCCTCACATGAAATATAGGATATAATGTGGTATGAAGGGACTCTTGGTTATCACACACAAATCCCATCTGACTGATTTCTCCAAATTTTAGTTCTCTAAGCAATTGTTTAATCCAAACTAGCTCACAAGTTGCTACAGTCATTGCTAGATATTCTGCTTTTGCACTAGATCGAGCAAACACACTCAGTTTCTTACTCTTCCGGGACACCAAATTATCTCCTACTAAAACACAATATTCAAATGTAGAACGTCTTTCAGAAGGTGATCCCTGCCCAATCAGCGTTTGTAAGGTGATCCCTGCCCAATCAGCGTTTGTATATCCAACGATCTGCTCATGACCTCGATCCTCGAAAAAGGAGTCCTTTACCTAGAGAGGACTTTATATCTCATAGATGTGAATTGCATGCCAATGGCTATCACAGGAAGAATCCATAAACTGACACACAACACTCATAGGAAAAGAAATGTCGGGTCTAGTCACTGTGAGATAATTCACTCTAATACCATCAAGCCTAGTGTGTCGATTGCATCACTCACCTTATGGTCTAAAATCGTGTGAAACCCTACCAAAAATTGGCAAATGCACAGGAAAATTGGCAGAGGTCACCGAATTAGGGTTCCGGTGATCTAAATCCAAAACAAACTTGATGGAAAGGCTCACAAGGATTGGGCGAGCCTATAAGAAAAAGAATTGCTCAAAAAACTGGTCGGAACAAGCCTCACGCGTCTGCGCCTCGGCAGATCTCGTCGGACGTGACAACCTTTTGATCAGCGTGTGGGACGTTAGTTCACGACAAAGCTTGTTGGGGTTTGGTTGCGGAGAGATGCCTGACCTGATAATGTTATCGGATTTTGCACAACACCTGTATAAACCACATTCTGGTTGTCTGACAATGCCAGAATAATTTTCAGTCACCGGAAAAAAATGCACAGTGATAATATTCCATGATGGCTCTAATGCCATGTGAGAAATATAGGAGAAAAATATTATTATCACATTGTGTATTTACATTATAACACTGAGCCCTATTTATAGACACTACATGAGAATCCTTCTCCAAGTAGGGTACTATATACAAATAATATTTCTACTCCTATTCCAACAGTACCCTATAATGGATTTGGAGGCAACACAGACAGAAGAGGGGCTACCATTGGCCCTGCAACCTCACCCACCCCCACAACTTCTGTGAATTTTTGGTGTGAATCTTCTATCTAGATCTAAAAGAAGTTACCCCTACTCCTGTTTTACAACCGCTCATACATTGAAAGATAAATATTATCTATTCTAACTAGAATTCAAATTATTGGGTCAATAATGGTGCAATTAAAGAATCTTATAGTATAACCCATCAACCGGTCAACCCCTAACGGATTTTGTATTCATATAACTGGAACCCATGTCCAAAAGTTGAAATCTGTCACTTAAAAAAGTTCTAATAGAGTAATTTTGGAAAATATTGGGTAATTTGCTGATGGGAGCTATTTTGTTGGTGTACACCTTGCTTCTTTATCAGCAACTTCACCAACTATATTCATTTGGTTGCCAGATGTTATGCTAAGGGAAGAATTATGACAAAACATATGCTGGGTTCCATTTTTGACCATTTCTCAGCACAGGAGTCCCCACTATCAGGCGAAACATGAATACCAATTGACTCTCCACTATCACCTGTAATTTCTTCCCACATAAAATATTGAATACCCACGTAAAAGCCCACATGAGGTGCACAATATCATTTCTGTCCGCTGTTTAGGACTTCAATGATAGTCATTCCAGCTTCACATGGAGAGTTTTTACAGTTAAAGCTTCTATCAGAGGTTCAAGTGAGAAGGTTCTAAGTGGATAAGAGATTTTGGGGTCAAAATGTCTTTTGATTATTGTTAGAAAAGTGGGATTATTCTCGCTTCTCTACCATTACACTCTCATTTCTCTGATGCTTCAACCACATTCTTGCACTTTTTGCATGCAGTACGGATCGCTCCAGAAATCCAGATGACACACACTTAATGCGGAAAGATCAGCATTCAAATGAAGGACAAAGCAAAAGCACTCCAGGTTGTGATATTCATAACTTGCTTGAGGATAAATAACAGAATGTAAATTAAGTTCCATAAAAGCGGGTAAATGAAAAAGATCTTAGACAACAATCTAGGATCATACTACTGCTTACAGGACACTCCAATATTGAGTTTTTGAGTCTTCTGCATTACAATGGGAAGCTTGTCAGCGATGATGCTTGGATCGCTATATGCAGCAGCATCAGAGGGATATCCTTTCTGCAGATATTAAGAAGATTAGCAAGGGAATGCTACAAATCAGGTAACTATAACACAAAAGCAACACAATCTAACATCAGAACTATGCCAACATGCAATCAAAGGTGTAGTGCTAATTGGACACAACAATCCTGCAAAATACTGAATTTCTAACAATAGGCATTCAAGAAGAGAGATCTCCTTACTTAAATGGACCAACTAAGGTTTTCTCCATACAGAATGCTTCTTTCTTCATACAGTATTAAGCAAATATCTAGTAAACAAATGCTCCAAGCACATCCCCAAAGAACCTCTCTTCTACTTTCTAGGAGAGAGAAACAACCTTCTTATTTCTTCTTCCAGTAGCTCCAGCCAGAAAACTCTCTTTTTCTTCTTCTTTTTCATCCCCTTAGTCATCACCTTCTGTGATAACCTTTCTTTATCTTTCTTTCTTCCCTCTCCAATCATACGATTGCTTGCAAAACATGAGGAAAATAGGATATATTTCAACGCTGGTTTTAAATCTTTTGATATAACAAGATGGACCTCTAACAACTCAGTGTGGTATGAGTGGGTTGAGAGGAGTCGTAAACTGATGAAAAGATCATCGATGAGCAAAAAGATCATGGAATGGATATGCTTTACGCTTAAAAATGCTTTCTAGAGATCACATGAAAGTGGTCAAGAGATGGAAAACTTCAGAAAAAGATGCAGAGCATTTCTGTACTAGGAAACAAAATGGGTAAAGGAGGAATATGACCATTTTGTTCTTAAATAAGGGAGAAAGATCAGTCCTTATTATACCAGAACCAGCTTTGAATGCAGGCTGGTGGGATATAGAACACAAAGTTGAGAACCTCATTAAATGCCCTAAAAGACAGGGACCAAAGGCCCTCCAAGAATAACTGAAGCCAACTACCCCTGCATGAAAGTCGTACAAGACAGTAAATGGCAAAGCAAGAATCTCGTGAAGCAGAGGTGACAAGCAAGATGAGTAACATTAAAATCTTGACAAAATCTGGTGGACAAGATGACAGACTGCTGCGAAGAGTAGCAGGGCAGGTGTGAGTATGGAGATTTGCCAATTGTTGTATGCGGATGACACTGTAATCTTCTGCGAGGCAAAAGAAGACCAGATTAGATATATCAGAGTGATACTCGTGATCCTGGAAGCTGTCTCTGGCAGGGGCGGACCCACGTAGTCAATTTTGGGTGCTCGAGCACCCATTGACTCGGGAAAATTTTTTGTATATATATATAGAAAATATGATAAATATGTTATTAAATAAAAATAAGCACCCATAGAACACTAGCAGTTGTGGGTGCGCTGGTTAACACTTGGAAAAATAAGGCGCGCGAAGCATGAGGGCGAGGGTTCGAATCCCGTCAGCCCCATTCTTTTTTAAAAAAAACTTTTTCCAGCGAATTTTGCACTTTTTTTTTACTTTTCCTTTTTTTTAATTAAGGGCTTATTTTACTCCGAATTTTGTACTTGTTTTGACTTTTCCTATTCTTAATTAGTTTAGGGTGACTAACTTTTTCTTTCTTTTTTATTTTTAACCTTTTCTATGTTTTAAAACCTATTTCTCTGCCCACTTTTATGGGATTTTTTCTTTTAACAAAAAGAGGAAATCATTCTTCTTCTTCTTGTTTCAAAGAGAAAGCAGCCAGCCCAACAACAAACTTCAAGCTTTTTTCTTTTCAAAATCAAAATACAAAAGCAAGGTAATAAGATTTGATGTTTGATTAAAGTTAGATAATGAAAAAAAAGGGTTAGGGAAATTAGGTTTTGAGATTTTCATTAAAGCAAGGTATACGTTTACTTTTTTTATTAAAGAGTTTGAGTTAGTATACGCTTGCACTATGTGATTGCTAACATGTTTATGTTAAAGGAAGTGAGCACCCACAACCTTTAAATCCTGGATCCGCCACTGGTCTCTGGTCTAAGGGTTATCTGGAGGAAAAGCAGTTTATTCCCTATCAAGGAAGTAGCACAGATGCAAAGATTGGCTAACATCCTAGGGTGCAAGATTGAGCAATTCCCAACAACTTACTTGGGAATGCCTCTGGGAAGCAATCATAAAGAACTACTGATATGGGATGGGATAATCCAGAGGTCAGAGAAGAAGTTAGCCATATGGAAATCTCAATACTTGTCACTCGGGGGCCGACAAACACTAATAAATGCAGTGCTAGACTCCCTCCCCACTTATGTCATGTCTCTATTTCCCTTACCTGCTAAGGTGCTAGAGAAATTGGACAAACTTAGAAGAGACTTTCTTTGGTTTGGAAACAAAGAAAGAAAGGGGTACTATCTAGTTAACTGGGAAACAGTGCAGCTACCTAAGCTCTCAGGTGGTCTTGGAGTTAGGAATGTTCGAATCCATAATGAGTGCCTCTTGACGAAGTGGCTGTGGAGATATGTGGAAGAAGAACATGCTCTTTGGAGAGAAGTTATACATCACAAGTATGGCCAGGACTCCCAATGGTGTACCAATGAGGTCACTATACCATATGGAGTTTCAACATGGAAAACAATAAGATCCTTCTGGACCAAACTAGCAGGAAACATCAAACTCAGAATAGGAAATGGAGCTAAAATACTATTCTGGAAAGATGTTTGGGTAAGACATGAGGCATTAATGCAATCTTTCCCCGACTTATTTTCTTTCTGTAGCAATCCAGATATCACTCTAGCTGAGAGTTGGGAAAATGGTTGGGATATATCTTTCAGGAGACATTTCAATGACTGGGAAATAGATAGGGTGGCACAATTGTTACATGCAATCAATGAGTTTAATGGTTTTGCTGCAAGGCCAGACACAATCTCGTGGGTACACTCTGAGGATGGAAGATTCACAGTTAACAAGCTCTATAAGAAGGAAATGGGAACTCAACAAGGTCTCAGATTGGCTAGATGGAAATATGTATGGACAAGCCAAGCACCAACCAAGATCAAATGTTTTGTATGGTTGGTAGCTAAGAGGGCTTGTCTGACACAGGAGGTACTGCAGAGGAAAGGTGTACAACTAGTACCAAGGTGTTTTCTATGCAATGAGACAAATGAGATCAACAGCCATCTTTTTCTACACTGTAGAGTCATAGGTCAACTATGGTCTCTGTTTTTGAGGCTCACTGGTAACAGCTGGACGATGCCAGAACATACTGCTGACCTGTTGAGTTGCTGGATCAGGAGAGGAGGCAGTAAAAGCCAAAAAAAATGGTGGAGAATTATTCCAGCTTGCATATGGTGGTCAGTATGGAAGGAAAGAAATGGAAGATGCTATGAGAACAAATCAAACTCCATACAGAAAGTCAAAGAGAATTGCATTGCATATTTGTATTTTTGGTGTAAACAAGAATGTATAGAGGAGGTAGAGCAACTAGTAGATATGTTAGGATCTTTGTAATTAGCCTTCCTAGCCCCTCTATGTACGAATTTTTGGAGGTCACCAGCATAGCCTTAATGCTGAGGAATACAACATTACTAATTTCAAAAAAAAAAAGATGTCTGGTAGAAGAAATTGCCAGGAGGCAAAGATGAAGAGCTCTCTAGTTGAAAGAAGGTGAAAAGAAGACAAAATTCTTTTTTTTTTGACACTAGTAACATTTGTATTTCAGTCAGTACTACCTTAGTACTGAAAAACCATATTTACAAAAAAGAAGAAAAAGATTAGTCTTTCCAATGCTAAACCAGGAACTAGATGGACCCTAAAACATCTATGATTGACTCAGTCTCATTGGAGTAGACATTTATACACCAAAAACAAAACAACAACATACATTTAAGCTTGACTTCCTGCAGGTTGTTGTCCCTATTTTCAAAACATCTATCATTTCTCTCTCTGCATATAGTCCACCATATACAAGCAGGGATCATCCTCCATATTTCTCTGTTTGTAGCCCCAACTCCAGCCTCCTCCCAACTGAAAAGAGTCTCATCAATCTTGCTAGGCATACTCCAGGAAATGCCTCTGAGATTAAGGAAAATCTGCCACAGTTGGTCAGTGAAATTGCAGTGTAGAAAGAGGTGTTTTACTGTCTCTGTATCCTTACCACATAAGGAGCATCTGTTGCATAGAGATATACCTCTCTTGGCCACATTGTCCAATGTCAGAACTGCTTCATTGGCTAGCAGCCAGGTGAAGCATGCCACTTTTTGTGGCACTTTGACTCCAGATTTGCTTCCAACCATTTGAAGTCTTGATTCTCCCTATGACTTGTTTGTTTATATCCTTCCTTCACCCTGTATCTTCCTTTGTTGTGCCCATGCCACCATAAATAGTCTTCACCTGTTTGGATTCCTTGGAAACTCTCCAGAAGTGTGAAGAGTTCAATCATTCTGAGAATTTCCCAGTCATTCAAGTTTCTTCTAAAGATCATATTCCATCCTTGTGGTGACCACATTTCAGCGACAGTTTTCTCTTGGTGTTGAGCCAAAACAAAGATGTCAGGAAAGAGATCTTTAAGGCTCACAGTACCCATCCATTTATCAATCCAAAAACTTGTTTTTCTGCAATTTCGAACTTTGACAGTTAATTGATTACTGAGAAACTGCCAGAATATTCTAATGGATTTCCAGAGGCTAATACCATAAGGGGTGTTGACCTCTTTAGTTACCCATGTGTTCAGTTGCTCATACTTGCTCTTGATTACCCTGTACCAGAGTGCTTGGTCCTCCTGATGGTACCTCCATAGCCACTTGACCTTGAGTGCTTTGCTTTGGTATTTAAGGTTCTTGATGCCTAGTCCACCTTGTTCTTTGCTTCTGATAATGTTCTTCCATTTGACCAAATGAAAACCTTTCCTTTCCTTATTGCCTTGCCACAAGAAATTTCTTCTGATTTTATCCAACCTTTGAACTACTGACTGGGGTATATGGAAGATAGATAACATATATGTAGGGAGGGCATCTAAAACTGAGTTAATCAAAGTTAGTCTACCTCCCAAGGATAGATATTGTGATCTCCATCTGGTTAATTTCTTTTCACATTTCTCCAGAATTGGATTCCAAATATCTATGGACCTATACTCAGCCCCCAGAGGCATGCCCAAGTATATTGATGGCAAAGTGCCTATCGCACCTCCCAGGATCTGAGAAAGGTGATCCATTTCTGGAACCACATTAATTGGATACAAGTGGCTTTTGTTCCAATTTATATGGAGCCCAGAAATGGCTTCAAAGTACACTAATATAAGTCTTATTATCAAGAGTTGCTCCTCCTCAGCCCCACAAAAAATTAGTGTATCATCAGCATACTGCAGATGTGTGATCTCTACACTGTTTCCAGCAACCTTGTTAACTTCAAATCCCTGAATTCTTCCTGTTATCTTAGCTATATTCAGCATGTTGTTGAGTCCCTCCATGGCTATGATGATGCTCATAAGAGATATAGCAACATTGATCAGTTACATATTTAGGGTGAGACAACTCGGGATGCAAACAGAATTGAAGGTAAGATAGTTGATTACTACAAGAAACTATACACAAGAACAATACACCGGAGACCTGCTTGTCATTTCCAAAACTGTCCAGTATTGACAACAGAGGAATAGCAGCGGTTACAAGGATATTTTGAGGAAGAAGAGAGATGATGAGGAGTTTAAAATTATGTGCAGTTGACAAAGCTCCAGGACCAAATGGCTTTACCATGGAATCCTTTATTAAATATTGGGAGGCAGTAAAGCAAGATATTATGAATGACTTTCAAATAATTTATGATGATGAAATGTTTGGAAAAAGTTTCAACGCTATTCATTGCTCTTATTCCAAAGAGAAAAGGTGCCAATGAGCTAAGGGACTTCAGGCCTATCAGTTTGATAGGGCTGCATATACAATATATTCTCCCAAGTTATAACAGAGAGGTTGAAAGGTGTGATGGCAAAGCTAGTTGGCTCACAACAAATGGCCTTCATCCAATAAGGCAAATCATGGTTGTTGTCTTAGTAGCTAATGAAGTGGTGCCATCATTTTTTGTGAACCTCGGGAGGACCAAATAAGATTCTTAAAAACAATCTTACTGTTTTTTGAAGCTTCCTCGGGTTTTAAAGTGAAATGGGGGGAAAAACAATTTATTTCCAATCAAGGAGGTGACAAAATTTTGAATCTGGCAGATATTTTGGGGTGCAAAGTGGAGAATATGCCAACAGTTTACTTAGGTATGACTTTGGGAAATGAACACGAGAGCATACAAATTTGGGATGGCATTGTGGAGAAAACAGAAAGGAGATTAGCAAGATGGAAGGCTCAATATTTGTCTATGGGAGGCAGACACACTCTCATCAATTCAGTGCTAGACTCCCTTCCTACTTATGTCATGTCACTATTTCCATTACCCCCCAAAATTCTGAAGAAGCTGGACAAATTAAGGAGGGACTTCCTTTGGCATGGATGCAAAGAAATTAAAGGTTATAACCTAGTCAAATGGGAGATAACCTTGAAAAGCAAAGACAAAGGAGGTATGGGTATTAGAGATCTAAGGAAACAAAACAATAGTCTTTTGATGAAATGGTTATGGAGGTATAATGAAGAGGGGCAAGCTTTATGGAAGGATGTCATCAGATCCAAGTATGGTGAGTACAATCCTTGGTGCAGTAATGTTAGTGTTGATGCCTATGGGGTGGGGGTCTGGAGAACTATCAGAAACTTATGGCAAAAACTTGAAGCTAATACGTACATTGAAGTGGGAAATGGCAGGAGAACTAAGTTTTGGACAGATGCGTGGAACAAACAGATTCCTCTAAAAGAATCCTTTCCAGATCTGTTCTTACTATGTAGTAATCCTGATGCAAATATCAATGAATGTTGGACAGCACAAGGGTGGGATCTAATCTTCAGAAGGTTTTTGAATGACTGGGAAGTGGAGAGAGTGGCCAAATTGATAGAGCTATTAGAAAAATTCCCTGGCATCACCAATGCTCCTGATTCTTTGAGATGGAAACATAGTAAAGATGGGGCTTTCACGGTTAGCAGAGCATACAAAATGGAAAGTCCACAGCAACGCAACTCTAAGCAGAGTTTGTGGAGAAAGGTATGGAGAACCTTAGCACCAACTAAGATAAAATGCTTTACATGGTTGGTTGCTAGAAGGGCTTGCCTGACACATGAAGTGCTGAGGAGAAAAGGAAAGATTATAGTATCTTGGTGTTCATTATGCGGGAACGCAGCAGAGACCAACCAGCATCTATTCTTGCATTGCAACTTTACAACACAAATTTGGGCCATCTTCCTTAGTCTCACAAAAACAAACTGGACCATGCTCGAGCATACTGCAGATTTGTTGAGTTGTTGGATAAGAAGAGGGGGGAGAAAGAATCAAAAGGCATGGTGGAGGATAATTCCACATTGCATTTGGTGGACAGTATGGAAAGAAAGAAATAGTAGAACTTTTGAAGATAGGTCCAATTCCATTCAGAAAGTTAGATGGGATTGTATTGCATGCTTTTATTTTTGGTGTAAAGAGAAAGGTTTAGAGGTTACAGAACAAATTGTAGAATTATTAGGACCCTTGTAAATATTTTTTTCTCTTCTTTTGTTCCCCTCTGTTTGCAGGTCACCAGCATCTCCTTAATGCTGAAGAATACACCATTACCATTTTCAAAAAACAAAAAAAAAAGTGGTGGGATCTAGACTGAAACAAAAGAAACAAGGAATCCTACGCAAGTTAAACCTAGAGAAAACTATATGATAATGTCAATTGGGGATATCTACTGAATTTACTGGAGAGGATGGGCTTTGGGAAGAACTGGATACACTAGATCAAATACTGCATCTCAACAGCTGTGTTATTAAAGGCGGTCGCCTTTCGCCTTTGGCGACAAGGCGAGGCAACAACGCCTAATTCTGGCGAGGCGATTTCAAAAAGACAAGATATGGCGATGGAAAGGCGATAGTCATTGTGGCATGGCGATGCAAATAGGCATCTCTTTTCTTAAAAAAAAAAAAGACCTGATTTATAATTAAAAAGCCAAAATTAGGATTTTTTTGGTATTTTTGCAAACTTCACACCTTCGCTGCTTCACAAGACCACTACTACTCAGATTTCTCAAGTCACACAACCGGCAACCCTCCTTCGCGAATCGCGACTACTGCTCAGCTCTCAGGTACAACTCGCGACCATTTTTTTCTCTTCTTCAGTTCTTCTCTTCTAGTTCTTCTCTAGTCTCTACTCTGTTTTCAGTACTGAAACAGTGAGACTATGCTCTGTTTTTTAGTACTTTCAGTACTAAGAGAATCTGAGACAGTGAACTGGGGCTCTATTTTTCTATTATGTTATAGTGCTCACTGCCTATACTTAAAAAAATAATAATTTAATCCTTCCATAATTATTTCTTCCCTACTTAATTTAGTTTTATACTAATTAATATAGTATTTATTTGTCCATAAATAGTGAATTCAATGGCATCGGATGCTAACAAAAAGAGGGACATTGGATGGAATTATGGTACTCAAGGATCATCAAAAGATTCAGTTGTATGTATTTTTTGTAAAGGTACTTTTAATGGTGGTATTACTCTACACAAGCAGCATTTAGTGGGTGGATACAAATATGTAAAACAATGTCCAATTTGTCCGTCGGAGGTTAGAGATGAAATAAGGGCTTATATGGCAAATAAAATCGCTAGTAATCCGAAATTTCAAGTGAGGCAACTGATGATAATATGGATGAATATGCTGAAATGATGCCTCCCTCCAAAACTCAAAAGATGTCTTCTAGTGGAACTGCATCATCCACGGCGCGGAACGTGACGAAAGGCCCTATGGATCTCTATTTTCAACAAAAAAAAGGCTTTGAAAAGGGAGCAGGAATTGATGAAACCAAGAAAATTCTAAGAAAGTGTGCCGTAAGTGCTTTTGCAATTTGGATGTACGATGTGGAGCTCCCTTTTAATCGTGTTAATGACAAATCATTTGATAAGTTCATTAATGCAGTAGGACAACATGGCCCCGGAATGAAGCCTCCTTCATTCCATGAAGTTAGAGTTACTCAACTAAAAAAAGAGGTGAAGAAAGTGGAAAAAATTGTTGATGAGCATAAAGTGCAATGGACAAAATTTGGATGTTCCATTGTGATGGACAAATGGACGGGCACGAAATGGTAGAATGATCATCAATATTTTGGTGAATTCTCTAATCAGTAGTGTATTCCTTGGTTCTATTGATGCTAGCAATGAATTTACCGATTCCACCAACTTGTTTGAAAACACTATTGAAAAAATTGGATCGAAAAATGTTGTACAAATTGTCATCGATAATGCTAGTGAGAATGTTAAAGTGGGATGCATGATGATGGGTGCGTACCCACACATTTATTGGACTCCATGTGCTGCTCATTGCATCAACTTGATATTTGGTGGCATATTCAAGATTAAGCCATATGCTTCAGATAATATCACTCTCCTATCCTCTAACTTTCTTTATAGTCAATATTTAATACTCATTAGCTACTAATTACTATAATATTACTTTAACAGTTTTTGAGAAGGCCATCAAAATCCATTCTTACATTAGTCAAAGGCCGTTTTGTTGAACTTGATGAGAAAATTCACCAACCAAAGAAATTTGGTGAAACCGGCCAAGACAAGAATTGCAACGGCCTTTTTAACTTTGAGAGTTATGTACATACAAAAGAAAAACTTGAGAATTCTAGTCCTCTCAACCGAATGGACATCAAGTAAATTTGCAAAGGAAACTTTGGGGAAAGAAGTTGCCAACCTTCTTATTTCTGCCCAGTTTTGGAGTGATGTTGTTCACGCACTTACAGTTTGTGGCCCTTTGACAATAGTGCTTCGTTTGGTGGATGGGGAGAAAAAACCACCAATGGGCTATATATATGAAGCAATGGGTAGAGCCAAAGAAACTATTGAGCAGGGTTTTCGTGGAGTTAAGAAGCAATATGAAAAAGTGTTTGATATTATTGATGCAAGGAAGTCAAACCAACTCCATCGGCCTTTGCATGTTGCAAGCCATATTTTGAACCCAGGATTGTTTTATAAAGCTCATGAAGAGGGCACTTTACTAGCTAGTTTGTGGACGAATTATCATGCATGTGTTGAGAAGATGAACCCCGATATAGCAATACAAGATTTACTAGTCGCTGAGTTTCCCAAGTACAAAATGGCAGATGGACTATTTGGTTGTGGTCAGGCTAAAAAAGCTAAAGATACAAGGTCATCGGGTAAGTGAGTTGATTTATCTCTTTATAGTTAATAGTATACTTTATACTATAGCTTTACTTAAATTATTTGACTTATTTATACTCATTAACCTTTAAATTTATTTTTTTATAGTTGAATGGTGGTCTCTATTTGGTAATCAAACACCAAACTTGCAAAAGTTTGTCATGAAAGTATTAAGCCTAACTTGTAGCTCATCAGGATGTGAGCGAAATTGGAGTGTGTTTGAACACGTAAGAAGAATATTCTATATCCTAATTTCCATATTATAGTATTATTAGTATCTATTAGTTAATATCTATAACTTATGCGCAGATTCATTCCAAAAAGAGAAATAGGCTTGCACTATCGCGTCTCAATGATCTAGTGTACATTAAGTACAATAGAACATTGAAACATTGTTATGATGCTCGTGATATATGTTGATCCAATTCTCTTGGATAATATTGATGATTCAAATGAATGGTTAGTTGGATTCCCCGAAGATCAAGAAGATGAACTAGTATATGAGAAATGTGATCTTACTTGGGGTAATGTTGCTACGGCAATTGGAGCTGACGAAAGTATCTATCATCTTAGGGGAATTTCTTCAAGATCAAAAGCACTTGACAAGGGCAAAGTAGTACAAACTACATCTACAAGTTCAAGTAGGACTCGGACACTAATTGATGAAGAATCTGAGGAGGAAGAAGATGAGGAGCAATATAATCATGATGAAGAGGATGTTGATCTTCAAAATTTGGAAAATCTTGAAGAAGAAGAAGAGACTTTTAGAGTTCTAGTATTGCTTGTCAATTGTCTTATGAATTATTGAGTCCTTCAAGTTTTAGACTTTTAACATCTTCTATTAGTTTTTGAATTGAAATATTTGCTAATAAATGTTATTGTTATTGAGATTTTGGATATTTATATATGCAATTAAATATTTTAAATTTTTGGTATTAATTGGCACCTCAATTCAAAAAGGCGAGCACCTCGCCGTTGGCAGGCCCTTATCATCTTTTGTCGCCTTTCGCCATCCAAAACACTGGTTCTTAACCAGCAACCTACTTCTTCCCATCACTGATGTGCCCCTGTAATCTTTTCAATTATTAGGCATAGACTATGAAATGCCTTTAACATTCTCACTAGTATTATCGGTGACAATTTGTACAACATTTTCCAATCCAATTCTTTCAATAGTGTTTTCAAACAAGTTGTACATTTTGTTGGAATCGGTAGATTCATTGCTAGCATCAATAGAACCAAGAAATACATTATTGATTGGAGAATTCACCAAAATATTGATAATCATTGTACCATTTCGTGTCGTCCATTTGCCCATCATAATGGAACATCCAAACTTTGTCCATTGCACTTTATGCTCATCAACAATTTTTTCCACTTTCTTCACCTGTTTCTTTAGGTGAGTAACTCTAACTCCATGGAATGTGAGAGGCATCATTCCGAGGCCATGTTGTCCTACTGCCTCAAATGAACTTATCAAATGATTTGTAATTAACACAATTAAAAGGGAGCGCCACGCATCGTACATCCATATTGCAAAAGCACTTACTGCACGCTCTCTTAGTATTTTCCTGGTTTCATCACCAATTCCTGCTCCTACTTCCTTTTCAAAGCCTCATTTTTGTGGAAAATAGAGATTCATAGGGCCTTTCGTTACGTTCCGCGCCGTGGATGACACTTCCACTAGAAGACATCTTTTGAGTTTTGTAGGGAGGCATCATTTCAGCATATTCATCCATATCATCATCATCAATATTAAAAAATTCTTCTGGTTGCCTTACTTGAAATTTCAGATTACTAGCAATTTTATTTGCCATATAAGCCTTTATTTCATCTGTAACCTCCGACGGACAAATTGGACATTGTTTTACATTTTTGTATCCACCCACTAAATGTTGTTTGTGTCGAGTAATACCACCATTAAAAGTACATTTACAAAAAATACATACAACTGAATCTTTTGATGATCCGTGAGTATCATAATTCCATCCAATGTCCCACTTTTTGCTAGCATCCAACGATATTGAATTCACTATTCATGGACAAATAAATACAATATTAATTAGTATAAAACTAAATTAAGTAGGGAAGAAATAATTATAAAAGGATTAAGTTATTATTTTTAAAGTATAGGCAGTGCGCACTATAACATAATAGAAAAACAAAGCCTCAGCCTCAGTTCACTGTCTCAACTCTCAGTACTGAAAAACAGAACATAGTCTCGCTATTTCAGTATTCAAAATAGAACATAGTCTCACTATTTCAGTATTCAAAACAGAGTAGAGAGTAGAGACTAGAGAAGAAGAAGAAGAAGAGAAGAGAAGAAGAGAAGAACTGAAGAAGAGAAAAAAAAAGGGTCGCGAGTAGTACCTAAGGGCAGAGCAGCAGTCACGATTCGTGAAGAAGGAGGGTCGCCAGTCGTGCGACTTGAGAAATCTAAGGAGAAGCGGTCTTGCGAAGCAGCGAAGGTATGAATATTGCAAAAATACCCTAAAAAATCCTAATTTTGGCTTTTTAATTATTAAATCAGGTCTTTAAAAAAAAAAAAAGCAATGCCTATTTGCATCGCCACGCCACAACGCCTATCACCATATCTCGCCTATTTGAAATCGCCTCACCTCAGAATTAGGCGATGTTGCCTCGCCTCGCCTTGTCGCCAAAGGCGAAAAGCGAGCGCCTTTAATAACACAACTAAGAACAGAAGCAGATGGAGAACTTTTCATGCTTGCATCTGGTGGACAATTTGGAAGGAGAGGAACTCCAGATATTTTGAGAATATAGAGAATTATGCAGCAAATCAAGTTAAATTGTATCTTCTTGTTGTTTTTGGTGTAATCAGATACTTTCTAATGATCCTGCCTCTATTATTGATGTATTAGACTCATTATAGGCATAGGATCATAGATTTTGGAAGTTCTATTGTAGATATGATTTCAGTACTTTCCACGTACTGATCTGTTTCTATGACATATATACACAGTTAACAGTTTCAAAGAAACAGAAATTATCAACAATAAAACTGACATGGAATGTACTCAAAGAAGGGAAAGTTCACGGTGTCCCTAAAAGTAGCTTTTAGATGGAACTTTGTACGTCTTTTTTATTTATAAGAAACAGAATGTTGCATAGATCATTTACGTTATAAAGAGAAATAGTGTGATATGCCACATAAATATGCTGCTGCCATTAGTTTTGAGAGTTCACTTTCAAGTTCTCAAGTATATTTTTAAAATGTTGGTAAAAGGAAGCACAACTTTTGTCATTGAACCTTTTTTGTTATTAGGGTGCTATGCATGGTAGGGTCATTCTTATTGCGGTTAGTTCTATCCATATTAGTCCAGTGAAATCTCAGTGAATACCAGGGGAGGTCTTAAAATGTGTAGTCATTACTTATTTCCCGACTTCGATAGGCAGTAAAAGTTCTTGGTCTACAAATCATTAGTTGCAATAAACATCAAGTGCACGCACACACGCAAGTTGCAATAGCTACGTATTTAACATCATTATGAATTTTAGAATGTGATATACGTAAGATTAGCAGCCCGTCTGAGGTATAGCCAGATCTCCACCTCCACCGGCACACTCTTTTCTTCCTACTTGCTTGTCTCTTTCTAAATTCTCCACCACTTTTTATTACATTTGGATCTGGTTTCTTCTTCTCGCATCAGAAGCAAACCTACACTCTCTGCTCCCTGTAAACTATCTACCCACTACAAGATCCCATAATCACTGCAGCAGCAGCTTTGTGAAATTGTGCAACATACCATCAGCCTATATCAATATAGTGAATGAACCAACCATTTCACTAAAATTTAAAGATAAACTGCCATTATTAAGCAAAATTCAGAATATAAAACCAGTTGCAGTGCCCACAACATTGAAAATGGAAAGAATTTAGGCACCCACATAGATAGATTTATACTAGACACGTGTGTCATTGTGCATGGAGAGAAAGGAAGAGAGGGGATGTTAAACTCACCGAAGACAAGGCCTGAAATGTGGTTTCTCTCCAGCAGCTTTCACGAAGAATAGAGGATTCGTTATGCTCCCCAAATAAACAATGCAAACGAGTGTCTCTTAGTCTCATAAGCACTCCATCAACCCTAAGCTATAGGAACATGTCCAACTATCAATGAAAGACATAACAGTATTTCTGATGCAATGAATTCGTTAGTAAACCATAATACTATTTATCTGAAAAATGTGTAGCAGAGTCACTCACCCAGAAACGCAGCAACAGGAACCAACCACTAGGCATGACTCTCTAGAAACATAAAAAAGTCAGTCCAAATCTATTATAACCAACTAATATTGTGGAAGTTTGAATTATTGACATAGTTTAATTAAAAAAAAAAGCATTATGAGAACATTACCACTTTAACAGTCAAAAGTGAGATCCCATTATCAGCCAGTTCATCTTCATATAAGATTATCTGTTCAAATTGAAGTAAAATTTACCTTCGTGCTAAAAAGGTTAGATATATCAAATTGACATGAATGACACTGCTCAGCAGCATGACTCAGAAATCACTTAAACCTGAGTCACCAACCTCATCATAAAAGAGAATAGGTTCTTTAGAAGCCAATGCAACCAAATCAATTTTCTCCTTACAATCCTCCCACTGAATGCAGCTGCTGCCTTCTTCAGGTATAGCACTTCCACACTGAACAGACAACAGCAGCCAGAATAATTCAAATAACTTTTGAAAGCAAAGGAGCCGGTAATTGAAAGATATGGTTGAGAAAGGAAAAGAAAAAGAAGTCTTTATTGCTGATGGATCAAAGATATTTTAAGCAATAACACACAGAGATGGCAAAACTACATAAATATTAAATGAGTAACGGAATAACAATAATCTATAGCATATAATTTATTCAAATTATATAATGCTTCAACTCAGCGCAGATCATTGCTATGTTGTAACCCTGAAATGCACATGAGTCAATTGGCTTAAATAAGAGCCTGTTTAGATTGGCTTAAAAGTTGGTCAAACCTACTTTTAAGTCGTTTTTAACTTTTGGGAGTGTTTGGCAAAAATAAAAAATAACTTAAAATAAGCTTTAAATGACTTTAAAAAAGTTAAAAACCAAAAGTAGGACTCTCCCAGCTTTTTTTTTTTTGACTTAAAAACTACTTTTTTCAGCCAATCCAAACGGGCTCTAAGACAGCCTACTAAGCTTAACACATTGTGAATTGGCTTAAAAAAACTTCTGCAAAAGAAAATTTTGAAAGACAACCTTCTCAATGTTTAAAAAGTTCTATTCGAAGGGCATAAGGTAGAAACCTCGACATTTCTTTCGACAGTTTCACTTCCACAGTAAGGTGTTGTGAAGGTATAGTCATAGTCGAGCACCACCTGTTGCAAAGGTTTACTGCAGAAACCAAAAAGACAAATAAAAGAAAAAAGGCAAAAAGGAGTTAGGGAAAGAAGAAAAAGGTAAGCAAGAAAACTTATCAGAGTACTCACCTTTACCATAGAAAATAAAAGAAATATATTTTCCCTGGTCAAGAACCATACTATCAACTTAGAGAAATTTTGATATTGCACTTAAGTCGCAAACCATGTCCAAAGGGAGAATTGAAAAAAGAACACAGAGTGAAAGGCATGATCTCCTTTGATAGAGATCACCTCAGGTAAAAACAGATAATTCTAGTGATTTAGAACCTAAATCACACCCATTCAATTGACAATTATAATTAGCAAGGTTTTCACATCAACAAAGTAATTTAACAGATTACCAAGAGGCAAGAGTACATGATATTTCAGTTCCTTATCTCAATGATCTAAGAGATGCTAGAGATGTCTGTCAGTTCTATGATTAGTTGATTACTATGAACTATGAAGTTCTAACAGAAATAATGAAGGACAGCAATTAAGACACTTGGCGTACTCTCTCTCTCTCTCTCCCCCCCTCTCTCTATACTCCCTCCTTTCCAATTTATGTGAAAGCGTTTCTTTTTTAGTCCATTTCAAAAGATTGACAATTTTATATATTTGGTAACAATTTAACTTAAGCTTCCCATTCTACCCTTAATGACAACTTTAATAGCCTCAAAAATGTTAGGCATGTTTAAGACCATAGATTTCAAAATTCTTATAGCCACATAAATGTAATGATACGTTTCAAACCATAAGTTTTAAAAGTCACATATATATATAAATTAAAATATATCACTCACACAACAACAACAACAACATTCCCAGCATAATCTCACAAGTGGGGATTCTGGGGAGGGTAGGATGTACGAAGACCTTGCCCCTACCTTTGTGAGCTAGAGAAGTTGTTTCCGATAGCCCCTCGGCTCAAAAGAAGTGAAAGCAAAGCAGGATTGAAAAGAAATAACAAGATGAACAAAGCAAAAGAAGCAATAGGCAGTAGTAAATATTGCAGAGTAAGATACTACGTGAGTACTAACTTACACTACTAAATACGGAGAAGATGAGTTGAGGATACTAGTCCTTGCCTCTCCCACATAAAAGTACAAAAGCACTCGGCTACCTACTACCTTCTACCTTAATCCTCGACCTTCATACCTTCCTATGATCCAATCTAAGGCCATCTCCCAAGTAAGATGAAAATGTGTCATATCGTATCTAATATCCTCCTCTAGTTCTTCTTCGATCTACGTCTACCTCTCCTTAAACTTTTTTTTGAAACTGGTAAATGTGTATTCCTCAGCATTAAGGACATGCTGGACACCATCAAAAAGTGTTAGATAAAAAAAAACAGCAACTAAAAAACAAGATACTTACAGAGATCTTACTAAATCTACAAACTGATCTATATCCTCTAAACCTACTTCTATAGCCAACCTCTCACACCTCCTTACTGGAGCATCTGTGCACCTCCTCTTCATATGTCCAAATCATCTCAATCTTGTTTCCCTCATCTTGTCCGCCACGGATGTTGCTCTCACCTTGTCTTGTATAACTTCGTTCCGAATCCTATTTCTCCTAATATGCCCATATAAATATATATATTTAAAAAAATCCTTTAGAGGCTCTTATATTGTGACATTTGTTCATATTTGGTCAACGGAGAGAAGTATGTTTATTCCTAAAAGTTATGGAGATACTATCTTCCTCAAGGAAGCTCATTTGAATTTAGGAAGTGCTCATTTGGGGTGGTAGTCTCATGTTGTGGAGTCCAATGATTCAGCTAAAGGCCAAAAGGCTGATCCTAGTGAACCCGATCTTCTCTAGACTCTGAATTCTTGAAGGTTCTGTAAGTTAGCATCATTGTGGGGGAGATTGATTCACATTTCAATAGTACAATGAGTCTAATCACAGACAACTGGAAATGAATATCTTGACAGAAGCCATTACAAGTGCGTTTAACTTATAAAATAGCTATCATCATGTTCTAGACTTCTAGTGTTAGTGCCAGTCATATTTTCAAGAAGCACTATTTTCCCCTCATTTTGATGATGTCTACATGGACACAGCAGTCACTGTTGGACAAAATGGAAGATTGGTGTTTTTCTTTAGCAGAGGAAGTTTTCTAAAGTAGCTTTAAGAATTATCCATTCATTTAAATAGTTCATTGTTGGTCCGATTGGTGCATGTTCATCAAGAATTCATTCTCTCAGATCATAAAGTTCTCTCTCATTTGGATTGAGAGCAACACCTTAACCACACTATGTAAATAGAGTTGTTTTAATATGCAGTTGTTTGATTCTACCATCAACACCAACAAGGCGAACCGACCAAAATTGCAACTTCGACCTCCTTTATTAGTTAATACAGTAGCTTGATTTTGTTGAATTTGAAAACATAAATAGTTAATACCAGATATGAAGGAACAGCAAGACAGAACATACAAAACCTTTATATTACTGTCAACCTAATGCATGATGGTTAATTCTTCACGGATACATAACTTGCATGCCTGAGGGTTCTGCACTCCTAATTCAAATTTTTAAACAGTTCTCAACCCCCAAACCCCCTTTTACCAACAAATAAAAACGAAAGAACAAAAGACTGAATGCTCTTGGAGCTACTTAAATGTCCTCCCCTTTTATTGAGAAACATCTTTTCAGATGGACTGAAACAAAAAAACTTTCAACAATCAAAGTGCACAAAATCTAACCACCAAATCAAAGTGCAGCTAAAACGCTACCTCTGGTTTTTCATTATCATTCTACAACTTTTATATATAAATAAGCTGGAGAAACATATGCAGAATTCTTCATATAGCATAGTGTAAAGAAGAGAACATAGAGCACCTCCTGAATTTCCATTTTGCAGCCGCTGGAACTTCAACAGGCGGCAAGGCATCATGTTTCCAACCAACTAAAGCATCAAATGCATTGAAAAAGAATTTTGTGCCACTATTCACATGTTTAAGCACCAAACAATTGTCTCCAAATACCATCTCCGGCAAGTGAGTCGTCTGAAGTTCTTTTTCCCATCTGTATATGCATATAAGCATTAGCATTTAGAGAGGAACTAAACCTTTCCAACTAAAGAAGATAACAAAATGCTTGACAAGAATAGCATTAGCATTTTGAGGAACTAGACCTTTCAAACTAAAGAAGGTATAAAATGCTTGACAAGAACAGGATAGCAATGGTTCTACGTATAAGTATAAAAAATCCGCAGTCAATTGTTCACTGTAGCATTATTACAATAAGACAGGTCACTTGAATCTCACAAGTATTTCCGACCATTAATTTCATGATGATGCATCGCTTTTCATGAAACTTTTGGCAGCACGTCAATTACAATCCATATGTCCTTTACGAATGAAAAGTAACGGCCTAGTACACATTGAAGAAAAGATAAGTTTGGAAAGGAAAATTCTTATCACACTAAAGTTGTTCGCTTAGGAATGAACATAATCACTTAACCTTAAATTTGGTTCCTCTTGAATTCCTATTTCATGTTTGAGTCTAACTCAATCCCTACACTTCTACTGCGCCTGGCTTGAATCTTTCCATTAATAGTTAATTACAAACTCTGTTGCATGAGTTCCGCAATGCATACTGGTTTCAAGTTGGGATAAAGGAGGAGGAAAATCATAGGTTAATTTCCAGTATAATATGAAATACTGCAATTGTCCATAGTTAGCAGATTGATTTATCAATAGTTGGCTAACCCATATTACCCCATACCTAAGCTGGTGTTGGTTGCAGATACCCGATGGAATAGAAAGAAAAAAAAATAGGTTGGTTAAACCATAAATCTTTTGCTCCTGAACAGAGAGCAGAACATCTAGAGGAAAAATTTAAGCCAACAAAGGAGGAAATTTAAAAACGTCCTTCTGCTAATAGATTACAGGGAATTGGAAAGGCCTTGAGAGGGAAGCAATGACGGTGCGGCCACTGATATTCACACTTGTGTTCACAATCAGACCTTTTGAATGCTGGCAGTTCCCAATTACAGTATGTAAAACTAAAATACACAACCAAAACAAGCACCAGAATCTCCAATGCTTGGAGAAATCATATAAGCTTAAAAGGCAAGAAATTAGATGCTTATATAAGGCTTTAAAAGTTCACAGAATAAACAAACAAAAATTAAGCATTAAGGCAAGTGAAAGACAAATGAGGGTTAATTGGGGAAAGGAGAAAACCGTTGAAGATGAAGAGAATTGAGAATGAAAAGCTTGCGACACTCGATCTCCCAACCGTGAATGCGGAGTCCTCGACGGCCGTCCGGAAGAGGTTCAGCTCCGGCCGCCTTTAGTTCTTTAGCATCACTCTCCCACTCCATTATCGATCGCCAAAGTCAAAAGTTTCACTTCTCCGGTCCGTGGTGACTTGGTCGAGCAGGAGTCCTTACTATAAAATTGAATTTAGGGAAAATGCAAATATAAATATCCTCAATTAATACTTAATAATTTGATCTAAAAATGTTATTTCATTTTGGTTCGAAAATACTTCATTAATAGTTGATGAGTTAAAATGTTTTTTTTTTCATTTAAATATATTATAATTTTATTACCTTTTTTTATAATAATTTTTATCAGCAATATTTATCCTGCTTCAACTCGAAAAAGATTAAGAAATACAAATATTTATTAATTTATTTAAAAAAATTATCATTGTGTTTATTTTATATTATCAATTAAAAAGATGTACATGTAGTTATTCTATTTTAATTTGATAAAATAAGATAAGGAAGAATATCATTAAAAAACATACTACTGTTTAAAACAGTAGAAAAAAGGAATATGATATGCCTCAACAACTATATCTTCTTAATAAATGGACTATTCCTAAAATTCAGCCCAAGGTTATATACCAAATGGGCACTTTTGAAAAAATGAGATTTAAACAAATTGTTAAAACCACAGAAGAAATTATTACTGTGGATTCTGATCATAGTACTTTTAGGTTATTGTCTAAAAGTGATTTTGCCCCTTATATAGAAAATTATAGATTTATGCATATTGGTTTGGTTCAAGTTGCTTTTAAGCCCCTCACTCTAAGAGGCTTACTAGAGAGCTTTATAGCAGCTCCGAGGGATGGCAGGAATCAGAATTGAAAAAAATCTCTTATAGGGACAGTTCAAACTAGTTTGACCTATGGCCCTGTTTATTTTAATGCATATCCTAATTTGAAATTTCTTTGAATGATGAGAATTCGCTAAATACTTTAATATTAAGTATAAAATTGCATGGTTAGGATTATTTACCTGGTACAGAGGTTATATGTATTTGTTATAGAATTTACTATAAGCCATTATATACTTTAAATCCTATGTATGAAATTAAGGATTTTAAAAATGAAACAATTTTGATAGAAACAAATTTTAGTAAGTCTAAAGTTATAACTAGAAGGCCTATTAAATGGGATTTTCCTAAGGAGTGGGTGATCGAAGAGGCAGTCTCACCCAAAAATAATATAAATCCTGATATTTCTGATATTGAGCAAACTCCTGATGGGACAGGGAGAATCAAATTCACTGACCAAAATTTATTAATGCGTCATGCTGATAATATAGATTTTCCTTCTAGAATGCTTAGATCTAACTCATTTTATATATCTCATGTTGATTATATTATTGATATGCCTTCTAGAGCGTCTACTTCTCATATTAGAGAAGAAGATAATTCTAGAGTATCCACTTCTTATATGAAAGAAGGAAAGAGAGTTGATAATATCAAGATTGAAAATCATATAGTTACTCCTGATATGGACCCTACTTTGTCTGAAATGGATTTTTCAAATGGTTTACATGGATAGATCAAAACTTATTGATTTCAGACTGGGGTCGCTGGTAAGAAAGAAAATTTCAAATGAATTTTTCCGGCCCAAATGGGAATCATTTAGAAAATGGTTTTTCAAAAATTTTGATAATAATCAACAAACATTCTTCCAAGAAGATTTTTATAATAATCTTTCTAAAGCAAATAAAGCTATTGCTTTTGTACCATGGTTTATGACGAAATATGTTTATAACTATATTTCTATGTTAGAACAAGATTATAAATTATCTGATGGTACAATTACCAAATCTCTTCTACCTCCTTAATAATCTTTTCAAATTGAAAAAGATAATAAGACTGTATATTTTACTGCATTTGCAGAGTTGTTTGATGATAATGACACTGCTCTAATTACTTCTAAGCATGTTAAAACTTTAATACGACAAAATAATTACACAAATGTTTATGTGAGAATTTTAGCAGAGCATATTCTTTTTTTACATGATAAAATTAGCCATTTATGTTTCGAATTAGAGAAGTCTAAAATCCCTGATAAAGGAAAGGAGAAGGCTACTCCTACTATTTAGCCCCTCCAGAAATTAAGGACTTTAAATTATCAAAACTTGATAATATTGAAAGATTGCTTCAAGAAAGGTTTCAGGGGTAAAATATTAATCCCCTCCAACTAAGTGAAAGTGATATCACTGATAGGAATAATATTCCAGATGAGATTAATAAAATCTCGGAGAAACATGCTAGAAAATCGGTACAATGGATGTATTACTATCCTAGACCTACTCCTCAAGACATTCTCTTGGAGGAGCAAGAATATTACTTTTCCAATAGTTTTAGTGGGTCAGAAATTTATGAGTGGAATAGTGATGGTTTTACTATAGGCAAATTTATACCCTGCCTCATAGAATTCTTATGTATAGTACTATCTGCAAGGCAAACAAGAATTCTGAAAAGGATACAGCCAACATGATTATTATCGAATTTACAGGACAATTAAAGGGTTGGTGGGATAATTATCTCTCAGAATCCCGTATGGCCATTCTGAATGTTGTTAAGGATGAAAATTGAATGATTCCAAATGTAGTTTACACCTTGGTCCTAATCATTATAGAACATTTTTCTGGAAGATGGTCCGAAAATAGTGAAACCATTAGGACTATGCTCCAAAACCTTAGATGTAAAACTCTTACGTCCTTTAGATGGTACAAGGATGTTTTCCTATCTAGAGTTATAGAATTACATGAGTGTAATGACTCCAAGTTTATAGACAGACTCTCTGCTTTATTTGCAGAAAGGGTTAGGAAAGCCCTTAGAGGAGATGGGGTGAGTATTAACTACGAAGCCTATACTTATGGCAAACTCATAAGTGTTTGTACCCACTAAGGTTTCTCTTTATGTAACGAGATCAAATTGAATCAACAAATAAAGAGGTATCATCTCAATGAGAAACAACAATTGGGTGAATTTTGTGAGTAATTTACTATTGATATGTATGAATCCTCTAAGAAGTCTAATAGACGTAGATGAAAAAGAGATTATTAGGAAAAGCCTTATAGGTAGTACAAAAAAAAAGAAATGCTTAGACAAGCGTGAAAAAAGAAAAATGGATTATAAAGGGAAAAAGGAGTTTTATAAGAGTAATAAATTATCAAATGCCTACCACAAATGTAGTAAAATAGGTCATTATGCAAGGGATTGCAAGGTCAAGGATAAGATTAAAGGCCTTGACCTAGAGGATAATATTAAGGATTCTTTATATAAAATCCTCCTCAATTCTTCTTCGGAAAATCCAAGCCCTAACAATAGTGACGGAGATGATTTCTCTTCAAGTGAAGACCTAAAAGTTCTTTATGAAGAAGACGGGATGTCCTTATCTAAGGAAAAATGTACGTCTTGCCAGATTGGCCAACCTTGTGATAATAAAAATAGGGACGAATTCTATCAGTTGTATTCTCAGTTCAAGGACTTAAATATCAATGTTATCAGTAATGATAATTGGATATAGATGCTCAAGATGATTAATGATCCAATGTTAAGGTCCCAAATTATTGACAAAATTGGTAATACCAACACCTCTACTAGTAATATTAGAATTCCTAAAGAAAATACCGCTCATAATAATGCTTATACCATGGCAGAAGTAAAGAGACAACTAAAACTTAGGTCTCAAAGGGATCATATTGTAACACCCCAAAAAAATTTTGAGCTAAGACTTGAACCGTCCTTCGTTATGAGTAGGATTTTACTAAGAAATTTAAAATTTCTTAAGTATTAAGGTCAGGTCACTAGATATAGCACTTTGAGTTTCAAAAAGAACTAAATTGGAAATAGCAAAAGTCTGAAATTTTGCAAGTTAAGCTAAGTATGAGTTTTGGGTTGACTTCAAACGACCATAAATCCTAGTTCAGGATGAGTTAGGTGTGATACTAGATACCATAGGAAAGATCTTTGAATTATCTTTCCAACGCCACCGAGTTTTCTCAGTTTTGAGATCGGATGAGTGAGATATGGCCTTTTGAAGTTAGGTTGTCCAGTTAAGAAAAGTTAGCCGAAAATAGTAAGGGGTATTTTGGTCTTTTCCTTACTAAATCAGATTTAATTCATTTTTTAGTAAGGTTTTAAGGGTCTAATCCTATTAGGTTCAGTTTTATAATCCTAAAATATGCCTAGGGTTTTAGTTGAGAGTTCAAGAAGAAAAAATAAGAGAAAAGAGGAGAAAAGAGGAGAGGATCAAGCATTCGTCGAGATTCTTGCGTCTTGTTGCGGATTTTCACCATGAGTTTAATCCCTAAGAAGTATGTAAGCTTCCATAGTGTTGGGTTTGTTCACCCACATGCCAAACATGTTATTTTCAGCGCAAATTTCATTCTTGAAGTTGAAAGATATGAGTTCTTGATGAGTTCTTGATAGGTGTTCTTGAAGTTCATTCTAAATCTTATTGTGATGGGTTTTGGTTTTTTTACTTGAGATCAAAGTGAGTGTTTTAAGGGATTTATTGAGTAGATTAGAGTGTAATTATGTTAAGTAATTGATTCTAAGTGATTGGGGAAGAAACCGTTCGATTCTAGGCGAGTTAGAGTGAGAAAACGAGCAAAGAAAGTCGTCGAAGTTTTCTTGGTTGGGGCCTGGCGTGTCACGCCAGCCAAAGCGCCCCAACCACTTCTCTGAACTTTAGGGGATGGTGCCTCGCGCCACTCAGAGCGCCAGGGTCGCCTGCCCCCACCCGTTGTTCATCGTTTCGTCCGTTTGAGTTCTTTCAAAGGGTACCTTGTGACATCTTGCAAGTTGATGACTAGGAAAAAGCTTAAAAATTTGAAATTTTCATTTTTGGAAAGAGTTTTAAAGTTTTGGAAATTTGGTTATGGGAAAAAGGTGAGTTTTTGGCCAACTTTGAACAGGTATTACTCCTAGCTCAGGATGAGTTAGGTATAGTTCCAGTTATTTTTGCAAATTTCGTGGAATGGTCTTTCCAACGCCGCCGAGTTTGCTCGATTCCGAGTTCATATGAGTGAGTTATGCCCTTCGGAAGTTGGGCAGTTGGCAGGGAAGTCTGTCCGGAAATTGTAAGGGTATTTTGGTCTTTTCCCTAGCCTTTTCTTTTGGATATATATGAGTGTGTTAGACTGATTTTGATCAGTTTTTCTCATTTTTAAAGAGTGAAAGTAAGGGTTTAAGAGTGAAGAGGAGAAAAAGAGGAGAAGAAGAGGAAAAAGAGAAGATCAAGCAAGGTTTCGTCAAAGATCGTTGTGGATATCGTCGGGGGTGATCCCTTTTAGGTATGTGAGTTCATAGTGTTGGGTTGGTTCTTTCCCCCACACGCCAAACACGTTTAATTTCGAGAAAAGATTTAGTTGTGGTGTTGAAATCTTGTGGTGATGTTTGTTGAAGTTGTAGTTGTGTTGTGTTGAAGTTCTTGTTGGTTTGGTGGATGTTTCCGGTGGTGTTTTGTGTTGAATCTATTGTATGTTGAGGTTTTTAATGATTCTAAGTGTTTGGGTCTGGAACCTTTGAGGTTTAGAAGGTTTAGAGTTGGAAAAAGAAAGGAGAAAAGTCGAGTTTTCAAGGAAAAGGGCTGGGGCGTCGCGCCAGCTAGCGCGCCCCAAGAAGGGCTCTGAAGCTCAGCCCTTGGGGCGGCACGCCAAGCAGAGCGCCAGCAGGTCCCTTCTAAGCTTCAAGCTGGCGCTCCGCGCCTTGCAGAGAGCCAAGGACGCCAAGTTTCCCCATTCTTTTCACACATTCTCATGCATGTTCCTTGTTATTGTACCTATGTTTCGTAATTGTTTTCAACGCTCCAAGGTATGTCTAAACGTCAAGAACTCGTTCATAACATGTGATCAAACACCTTGAATCCATAATTCCAATTCAAGGAGAGTTAGTTTCCAAGTCAAGTGAAGTTAAGAGTTAAGTCTAGAAGTTAAAGAAGTGAGTCAAAGCAAGTCTTTAAAGTTGTTCAAGAGTCTTTATTGAATGTTTTAACTTCATTTTAGGGCTCAAGTTTCAAGTCAAGTAAAGAGTAAAGCGTTAAGAGTTTCAAGTTGAGTAAAAAGTATAGAGTTGAGTTCATTTCTCAAAATTTATTAGGGAACTATGTATTCCCAAAGAAGTTTATAAATGTTCTTACATTTGAATAAGAAAGGAACTATGATTCCAAAAGAGCCTTTGGGCTAGTTTTCAAGAAAAAGGAACATCGTTTCCAAGTGAGCCTTTGGGCTAAGTTTTGAGTAATTATCTCAACTAAAGAAAGATGTGTTTAAAACACTTATGAGCTAAAGTTATTTTTGGGAGTAGTCTTGAGCACCGAATTAGGGACACGAGTTCATATTAACTCAACTCTCCATAAGAACCATGTAGCCAACATGGGATTTAACGGGTCATACTTTTTAGATGATCACGCAAGATTAAGCTAGTGGATCCACTTAGTAAAGTTAGCTTCATGTATCACGGCAAGGTATAGGATAGTCCTTGGGCAACGTGAGGTAAAATGTTGTACCATCACTAGGGCTCATAGTGGTGGTTGTCGATTAAAGAATCTCCCACAAAGTTATATTACTTTTATATAAGTAAAGTTGAGTTTGTTATCGTTTTATCCTTAACGAACTAAGTTATTTACACTATTTTACAAGATTTTTATATTGCATATGTCTTATTGCTTTATATATTGAGTTCAGTTATTCATGAGTTGAACAGAGCCAAGGTAAGAGTTCTTTTGTACTCCTTCCAAGCTTAAGTTGTGGTTTAGCTTTTCAGCTCGCATACTCGTACATTCAATGTACTGATGTCAGTTGGCCTGCATCTTATTGTGATGCAGACACATGTACCCAGGGCCAACATCTAGTTCGTCATTGATCTAGCTGAGTACTTCAGAGTCAGTGGTGAGCCTCTTTGCATTCTGGAGGACTGGGTTATTTTGTTCTCTTAGTTTTGTTTTATTAGGATGTTGTGGGGTCGGTCCCAACATCCATCTCAGTATTTTAGAGGTTTCATAGACAGTCAGTCAGTTAGTTGGAGTCTCTCATCTATGTATAGATGTAAATATTTTATTTTGAGACTCGAGTTGCTTTTTGGCTAGATTTTATCAGTTAGGTTGTTTTATAACCTTGCATTGGATTGAGTTATTCCGCTGAGTTAAGAAAGCCAGGCCAAGGGTTCGCTTGGGGGCCAGCAATTGTCTTCGCGCCGGCCACGTCCAGGGTGTAGGATCGGGGCGTGACAAACTTTGTATCAGAGCACAGAGTTTAAGAGTCCTAGGAGTCTATGAACCCCTGTTTGTAGAGTCCTAGTTATCGGTGTGAAGCGCGGCACATCTATAATTGGGAGGCTACAACATTTAGGAAGATTTCTCATTTCTTTGACACTCATCTCGTGTGTTAGAGTTGATCTCTAAAAAGTTTCTTTTTAATTCATGCATGCGCGTGTTTCAGATAGTCATGCCTCCACGAAGAGTTGGCAGATGGCGTCTTCCTAAATGTTATGTTGATGAGCAAGAGTTACCTTATGCCCCGGGAGTGCAACCACAAGGGGACGTTTCTAATGCCGAGTTTAGAGAGGTAATTAGAATTCTGAGTCAAGCCGTAACTAAACAGATTGGTCAGTAGATGGGATCTCGACATGAAGGAGCTGACACTTCTAGGATTCGTGAGTTCTTGGGGATGAATCCTCCGAATTTCATAGGTTCGAACACTACTGAGGATGCAGAGAACTTCATTGAGGAGTTGAAGAAGATTTTTTATGTGATGCATGTGACAAACACTGAGCGGGTTGAACTAGCTGTGCATCAATTGAAGGATGTTGCTAGAACTTGGTTCGACCAGTTGAAAGGGGGTAGAGTTGAGAATGCACCACCTGCGAGTTGGGTCAGTTTTAAGGAAGCTTTCTTGGGGCATTTCTTTCCCCGAGAATTGAAAGAGGCCAAGGTACGTGAGTTCCTCACACTTAAGCAGGAGTCCTTGAGTGTTCATGAGTACAGTTTGAAGTTCACACATTTATCCCGCTATGCTCCGTAGATGGTTGCGGACATGAGGAGTAGAATGAGTTTGTTTGTAGCTGGACTGTCTCGGTTGTCGAGTAAGGAAGGTAGGGCTGCAATGCTTATCAGGGACATGAACATATCAAGGTTGATGGTCTACGTGCAGCAAGTTGAGGAAGAAAAGATGAGGGACAAAGAAGAGTTCAAAAATAAGAGAGTTAAGACCGGTAATGAGTCTGGGTAGCAGAAAGGTAATGCGAACCGTCCATCCTTTCAACAACGGCAAAGGGGACCTGCGCCATCATCTGCTAGTGCACCTGCACCCAGAAATAAAAGTGAGTACACTGGACAGAATTCGCAGAACTTAAGAGCTGGACCTGCATAGTCTCAGAATAGTGTGGCACAAGGAAGTAACCGGGTTCTTACATGTGCTAGATGTGGTAGAGTTCATCCAGGGAAGTGTCGTCAAGGCCAGACGGGTTGCTTTAAGTGTGGAAAAGAGGGTCACTTCATGAAGGAGTGCCCAAAGAACAAGCAAGGTAGTGGAAATCTGGGCAATAGGGCCCAATCTTCATCAGTTACTCCTCCAGATATGATGGCACCTAGAGGAGCTACTTCTAGTACCAGTGGAGGAGCAAACCACCTCTATGCAATCACCAGTCGCCATGAGCAAAAGAACTCTCCAAATGTTGTCACTGGTATGATCAAAGTCTTTGCTTTTGACATGTATGCTTTGCTAGACCCAGGAGCAAGTTTATCTTTTGTAACTCCTTATGTTGCAAATAAGTTTGATGTTCTTCCATAAAGACTTTGTGAACCCTTTTATGTTTCTACACCTGTTGGGGAGTCTATTCTAGCAGAAAGAGTTTATCGTGATTGTCTTGTTTCTATCAATCACAAGAGCACCATGGCTGATTTGGTTGAGTTAGACATGGTAGATTTCAATGTCATTCTAGGTATGGATTGGCTTCATGCTTGTTATGCATCGATAAATTGTAGAACTCGAGCAGTCAAGTTTCAGTTTCTGAGTGAGCCAGTCATAGAGTGGAGTAGTAGTTCAGCAGTGCCTAAGGGTCATTTCATTTCGTACCTTAAGGCGAGAAAGTTAGTTTCAAAGGGTTGTATCTATCACTTAGTCCGAGTTTTTGACTCTAGTGTTGAGAAACCTCATTTTCTGTCAGTTCCTATAGTAAGAGAGTTTCCAGAAGTGTTTCCTGATGATCTACCCAGAATTCCTCCTGAGAGAGAAATAGATTTCGATATAGATCTCATTCCAGATACTTTTCCTATCTCTATTCTGCCATATAGAATGGCACCAGCAGAGTTGAAAGAGTTGAAAGAGCAGTTGAAAGATCTCCTAGAAAAAAGGTTTTATTTGACCGAGTGTCTCTTCTTGGGGTACTCCGGTCTTGTTTGTGAGAAAGAAATATGGTTCCCTTAGGATGTGTATAGATTACCGCCAGTTGAATAAGGTTACTATCAAGAATAAGTACCCTCTTCCGAGGATTGATGATCTTTTCGACCAGCTTCAAGGTGCCACTTGTTTTTCGAAGATTGACCTCAGATCAGGCTATCACCAGTTAAGAGTAAGGGAATGTGACATTCCAAAGATAACATTCAGGACTAGATATGGTCATTACGAGTTTTTGGTCATGTCTTTTGGTTTGACCAATGCACCGACAGCTTTCATGGACTTGATGAATAGAGTCTTCAAACCTTATTTAGATATGTTTGTTATCGTTTTCATTGATGACTTACTAATCTATTCAAGAAATGAAGAAGATCATGCTAGTCATCTCAGAATAGTTCTTCAGACCTTGAAAAATAAGGAGTTGTATGTCAAGTTCTCTAAGTGTGAGTTTTGGCTTGAGTCGGTGGCATTCCTAGGCCACATTGTATCTGGTGATGGAATTAAAGTTGATACTCGAAAAATTGAGGCAGTGCAGAATTGGCCTAGACCCACATCTCCAATTGAAATTAGGAGTTTCTTGGGTTTAGCTGGCTATTATAGAAGGTTTGTTGAGGGGTTCTCATCTATTGCATCTCCTTTGACAAAGTTGACTCAGAAGTCAGTGAAATTTCAATGGTCTGAAGCGTGTGAGAAAAGCTTTCAGGAATTGAAAAAGAGGTTGATTTCTGCTCCAATTTTGATGTTACCAGAAGGTACTCAAGGTCTTGTGGTATATTGTGATGCATCTAGAGTTGGTTTGGGTTGTGTCTTAATGCAGAATGACAAAGTTATAGCTTATGCCTCCAGGCAGTTGAAAGTTCATGAGAAGAACTACCTAACCCATGACTTAGAGTTGGCTGCTGTAGTGTTCGCTTTGAAGATATGGCGTCATTACTTGTATGGTGTGCATGTTGATATATTCACTGATCACAAGAGCCTTCAATATGTGCTTACTCAGAAAGAGTTTAATCTCAGACAGAGGAGGTGGTTAGAATTACTCAAGGATTATGACCTGAGTATTCTTTATCACCCAGGTAAGGCTAATGTTGTTGCTGATTCTTTAAGCAGGTTGTCTATGGGTAGCACCGCCCATATTGAAGAAGGAAAGAGAGAGTTAGCAAAAGATGTGAACAGACTGGCATACCTGGGAGTCGAATTTATAGATTCCGCAGAAGGAGGAATAGCGGTGGCGAATGGGGCCGAGTCATCACTAGTGTCAGAAGTGAAAGAGAAACAAGATCAAGATCCCATTATGCTTGAGTTAAAGGCAAATGTTCAAAAGCAAAGAGTATTAGCTTTTGAACAAGGGGGAGATAGTGTTTTGAGATTTCAAGGTAGATTGTGTGTACCTATGGTAGATGGACTCCAAGAGAGGATTATGGAGAAAGCTCATAGCTCCAGATATTCCATTCATCCGGGTTCCACAAAGATGTATCATGATTTGAGAGACGTTTATTGGTGGAATGGCATGAAGAAGGGCATTGCAGAGTTTGTTGCTAAGTGTCCAAATTGCCAACAAGTGAAAGTCGAACACCAAAGGCCCGGTGGTTTAGCTCAGAGGATAGAACTTCCGGAATGGAAGTGGGAGATGATCAATATGGATTTCATCACAGGGTTGCCAAGGTCTCGCAGACAGCATGATTCTATTTGGGTGATGGTCGACAGAATGACAAAATCATCCCATTTTCTACCAGTAAAGACTACCAATTCAGCAGAAGATTATGCCAAGTTGTAAATCCAAGAGATAGTGAGACTTCATGGAGTCCCAGTCTCCATTATTTCAGATAGAGGTGCACAGTTCTCGAAATCTTTTCAGAAAGGCTTGGGTTCCAAGGTGAACTTGAGTACTGCCTTTCATCCTCAGACTGATGGGCAAGCCGAGCATACTATTCATACTTTAAAAGATATGTTAAGGTCTTGTGTGATCGATTTCAAAGGTAATTGGGATGATCACCTACTTCTCATTGAGTTTGCCTACAACAACAGTTATCACTCCAGCATCCAGATGGCTCCATATGAAGCTCTTTATGAGAGAAGATGTAGATCTCTTATTGGATGGTTTAAAGTTGGTGAAGTAGGGTTGATAGGACCAAATTTAGTTCACCAAGCTATGGAGAAGGTGAAAGTGATTCAAGAGAGGTTGAAGACGGCACAGAGTCGCCAGAAATCCTACACTGATGTTAGGAGAAGGGCATTAGAGTTTGAAGTAGATGATTGGGTATATTTGAAAGTTTCACCCATGAAGGGGGTTATGAGGTTTGGTAAGAAGGGGAAACTTAGTCCCCGGTATATTGGACCTTACCGCATAGCTAAGAGGATAGGCAATGTTGCTTATGAGTTGGAGTTACCACAGGAACTAGCAGCGATTCATCCGGTATTCCACATCTCCATGTTGAAGAAATGCATAGGCGATGCTTCATTGATCCTACCAACTGAAAGTATTAGCATCAAGATAACTTATCCTATGAGGAGATTTCTGTTCAGATTTTAGATTGCCAAGTTCGTAGGCTGAGAACGAAAGATGTAGCATTAATCAAGGTCCTTTGGAGGAACCAATTTGTTGAGGAAGCTACTTGGGAAGCCGAAGAGGACATGAAAAAGAGGTACCCGTACCTCTTTGAATCCGGAGGAAATGCAGATTAAGGTATTAATTTCCTTCTTAGTGCCCTTTAAATTGTAGTGAGTATGTTGTTATTGTTGTTGCATGGTTGTTTGTTGGGTGTTTGAGTTGATGTTACACCCTTAGCCTTGTAAGAGTAACCTCATTCAAGGACGAATGTTCCTAAGGGGGGGATATGGTGACATCTTGCAAGTTGATGACTAGGAAAAGGCTTAAAAATTTGAAATTTTCATTTTTGGAAAGAGTTTTAAAGTTTTGGAAATTTGGTTATGGGAAAAATGTGAGTTTTTGGCCAACTTTGAACAGTTATTACTCCTAGCTCAGGATGAGTTAGGTATAGTTCCAGTTATTTTTGCAAATTTCGTGGAATGGTCTTTTCAACGCCACCGAGTTTGCTCGATTCCGAGTTCATATGAGTGAGTTATGCCCTTTGGAAGTTGGGCAGTTGGCAGGGAAGTCTGTCCGGAAATTGTAAGGGTATTTTGGTCTTTTCCCTAGCCTTTTCTTTTGGATATATATGAGTGTGTTAGACTGATTTTGATCAGTTTTTCTCATTTTTAAAGAGTGAAAGTAAGGGTTTAAGAGTGAAGAGGAGAAGAAGAGGAAAAAGAGAAGATCAAGCAAGGTTTCGTCAAAGATCGTTGTGGATCGATATCGTCGGGGGTGATCCCTTTTAGGTATGTGAGTTCATAGTTTTGGGTTGGTTCTTTCCGCCACACGCCAAACACGTTTAATTTCGAAAAAAGATTTAGTTGTGGTTGTTGAAATCTTGTGGTGATGTTTGTTGAAGTTGTAGTTGTGTTGTGTTGAAGTTTTTGTTGGTTTGGTGGATGTTTCCGGTGGTGTTTTGTGTTGAATCTATTGTATGTTGAGGTTTATAATGATTCTAAGTGTTTGGGGCTGGAACCTTTGAGGTTTAGAAGGTTTAGAGTTGGAAAAAGGAAGGAGAAAAGTCGAGTTTTCGGGGAAAAGGGCTAGGGCATCGCGCCAACCAGCGCGCCCCAAGAGGGGCTCTGAAGCCCAGCCCTTGGGGCGGCGCGCCAAGCAGAATGCCAGCAGGTCCCTTCTAAGCTTCAAGCTGGCACTCCGCGCCTTGCAGAGCGCCAAGGACGCCAAGTTTCCCCATTCTTTTCACACATTCTCATGCATGTTCCTTGGTATTGTACCTATGTTTCGTAATTGTTTTCAACGCTCCAAGCTACATCTAAACGTCAAGAACTCGTCCATAACATGTGATCAAACACCTTGAATCCATAATTCCAATTCAAGGAGAGTTAGTTTCCAAGTCAAGTGAAGTTAAGAGTTAAGTCTAGAAGTTAAAGAAATGAGTCAAAGCAAGTCTTTAAAGTTGTTCAAGAGTCTTTATTGAATATTTTAACTTCATTTTAAGGCTTAAGTTTCAAGTCAAGTAAAGAGTAAAGAGTCAAGAGTTTCAAGTTGAGTAAAGAGTATAGAGTTGAGTTCATTTCTCAAAAGTTATTAGGGAATTCCCAAAGAAGTTTCTAAATGTTCTTACATTTGAGTAAGAAAGGAACTATGATTGCAAAAGAGCCTTTGGGCTAGTTTTCAAGAAAAAGGAACATCGTTTCCAAGTGAGCCTTTGGGCTAAGTTTTGAGTAATTATCTCAACTAAAGAAAGATGTGTTTAAAACACTTATGAGATAAAATATATTTTTGGGAGTAGTCTTGAGCACCGAATTGGGGACACGAGTTCATATTAACTCTACTCTCCATAAGAACCATGTAGCCAACATGGAATTTAACGGGTCATACTTTTTAGATGATCACGTAAGATTAAGCTAGTGGATCCACTTAGTAAAGTCAGCTTCATGTATCACGGCAAGGTATAGGATGGTCCTTGGGCAACGTGAGGTAAAATGTTGTATCATCACTAGGGCTCATAGTGGTGGTTGTCGATTAAAGAATCTCCCACAAAGTTATATTACTTTTATATAAGTAAAGTTGAGTTTGTTATCGTTTTATCCTTAACGAACTAAGTTGTTTACACTATTGTACAAGCTTTATATATTGCATGTGTCTTATTGCTTTATATATTGAGTTCAGTTATTCATGAGTTGAACAAAGCCAAGGTAAGAGTTCTTTTGTACTCCTTCCAAGCTTAAGTTGTGGTTTAGCTTTCCAGCTCGCATACTCGTACATTCAATGTACTGATGCCAGTTGGCCTGCATCTTATTGTGATGCAGACACATGTACCTAGGGCCATCATCCAGTTCGCCGTTGATCCAACTGAGTACTTCAGAGTTAGTGGTGAGCCTCTTTGCATTCCGGAGGACTCGGTTATTTTGTTCTCTTAGTTTTGTTTTATTAAGATGTTGTGGGGTCTGTCCCAACATCCAACTCAGTATTTTAGAGGCTTCATAGACAACAGTCAGTTAGTTGGAGTCTCTCATCTATGTATATATGTAAATATTCTATTTTGAGACTCGAGTTGCCTTTTTGGCCAGATTTTATCGGTTAGGTTGTTTTATAACCTTGCATTGCATTGAGTTATTCCGCTGAGTTAAGAAAGCCAGGCCAAGGGTTCGCTTGGGGGCCCAACAATGGTCTTCAAGTGCCGGCCACGTCTAGGGTGTAGTCTCGGGGCGTGACATACCTCTACTCCCGTTTGATTCTAAACACTCTAAACTACTTCTAAACACCTAGAAATCATTCATAACATGATCATAACCTTGAATTCATAATTCAAATTTAAGGTAGAGTTAAGTTTTGAGAATTCTTTTGAACTTTCTAAGAAAGTCCCTTTGAGTTATTTTGTGGAGTCTTCTACAACTTCTAGTAACTTTTTTTAAGACTCGAGCAAGTGAGTATGAGGATGATTAGAATGTATTCTTGAATCTACTTTGTCATCATGAGATCCTTCATATCATGAACCATAACTCTTGAATTCATAATTCACATTCAAGAGAGAGTTAAGAGTAGAGTTCAAGAATGCCTTTGAGTTCAATTGTGAATCCTTTGAGATCCATCATCGATTTGAGTTAAGTTTTGAGGAAGTAAGTAAGAGAAAGAGAAGAGTCGTATACATGAGTTCCATGTAGTTTTTAGACCTTCGAGTCGAGTCGTTCATGCCCATAAATTTTGCATGGACTCCATAAATTGAGTATCATTGAGTGGAGTAGTATCTTCAAGTTCTAAGTCTTGAGTATTAAGTTCCTAATCCCCTTTGAGATTCTATTTCTAATCATGAGACTATTACATGTTACCCATGAAGTCCTTGAGTTGAATTGTTCATGCCCATAATTCTGCATGAATCCTATAAGTCGAACAGTTTTGAGATGAGAAGTATTTTTAAGTCCTTGAGTTATGAAGTTCATGCTCATAATTCCGCATGAACCCTATGAGTTGATCATTCTTGAAATGAGTAGTATCATTAAAGTTCTTGAGTTCCAAGTATTGAGTTCTATCTATGGTTATTGAAAACCTTGCATTGAGTTGTTCACATCCGTAATTCGGCATGAACCATATTTTAAGAAGTTTTTTACAAATGTTTTAACTTTGTTTTAAGACTTAAGCTTTGAAGTTGAGTAAAGAGTAAGAGTAGAGTTCATTTTCTTTAAAATGATATATGGGAACTAAGTATTCCCAAGAGTAAATGTTTTCACATTTAAACAAGAAAGGAAACTGAAATTTCAAAGGAGCCTTTGAGCTAGTTTTTCAGTAAAGAAGAGGAAACTATGATTTCCAAGAGAGTTTTTAAGCTAAGTTTTGAGTAATTATCTCAAACCAAAGAAAAAGTTTTGTTTTTACAAACATATGTGCTAAGTATATTTTGGGAGTAGTATTGAGCACCGATATGGGGATGCGAGTTCAGATAACTCAAGTCTCCATAAACCATGTAGCCATCATGGGTAGTAAAGGATCATACTTTTTAGATGACTCCTTAAGATTCTTTTAGCATAGAGTAGTGGATCCACTTAGTGAGTTAGGTTCTATACCCCCGGCAAGGTATAGGACGGTCCTTGGCAACGTGAGGTAAGACGATGTATCACCACTTAGGCTCATAATGGTGGTTGTCGGTTAGAGAAACTCCCATATAAACTATATTACTTTATTATATAAGTAAAGTTGAGTTTGTTATTGCATTTTCTTTAACGAACTAAGTTGTTTTTACTGTTTTATAAAGCTTTCCATTTATTGCATGTGTATTGTTGTTTTATATTGAGTTGAGTATCCAGAGTTGAGTACCCAGAGTCGAATATCATATCTTTGAGTTGAGTATCTAATCTCTGAGTTGAGTATCTTATCCTTGAGTACTTCTGAGTTAAGTAAGTTGAGTATCCTTGAGTATTCCTTGAGTTGAGTAAGTTTGAGAAGAGGTAAGTATGTTTCCTTACATGCTCGTACATTCCACGTACTGAGCCATTTGGCCTGCATCTTTTCATGATGTAGACACATGTATTCGGGATCATCAACAGGAGATTCGTTGATACATCCGAGAGTTCGAGTTAGCTATGGTGAGCCTCCTTATTTTCGGAGGATTTCATTTACTTTTTAGTTTAGTCAGGATGTCGTGGGTCTTGTCCCGACTTCCATCTTTATCAGTTAGAAGCTTCATAGATAGTCGATATAGTTGAGAAGTCTGTATCATTTATTTTGTTAAATGTTTAAAGACTTAAGTTGCCTATTTTATGGGGAGTTGAATTATATTTTTATATTCAGAGTTTTTCATTTGAGTTAAAGTTTTGTATTTCAGTTTCATCAATTTTTATTCAGTTTTTAAGCTTTTGTATGCTTGAGTTAGTCTTCCGCTTGTAGTCAGCCAGGATGAGGGTTCGCTTAAGGACCAACAATGGTTCTCGAGTGTTGGCCACGTCCAGGGTGTAGACTCGGGTCGTGACACATATTCCCACTACAATTCAAGACTTGGTTGAGGAGATTAACATAATCTCAAAAAAGAAATATCTTCTCTCAAAAATCATAATATGATTCTTGATGAGAGAATTACTTATATAGAAAATAAAGACAATAATCATCATGGGAAATAGTTTATGGTTGAAGATAATCCTGAAGGTAATCTTCCTGATATCCCTAATGAGTTTTCAGATAATAAGAATTTATTTTTAGAAACTATCGAGCTAATTACAACTCATAAACCTTTGGCAAAATAACTCTTTTTATTGATTATAACTTAAAAAAAGATTGTATTGCTCTTATTGATAGTGGAGCTAATTTAAATTGTATTCAAGAAGGATTAATTCCGTCAAGATATTTTAAAAAGACTACCCATAGTCTTCGAAATGCTAGTGGTCATAAAATGGATATTGAATATAAAATTCCTAAAGCATATATATGTACAAATAATATATGTATGCCTGAAAGTTTTGTTTCAATAAAAAATATTTCTAATGAAATCATTTTAGGAATGCCTTTTTTCTAGCATATTTATCCCATAACTCTCTGGGATGAGACTGGAATAGCTGATACTTTTGAAGGAAGAAAAATAAGAATAGATTTTATATCTCAACCATTTTCAAAATTCGTTAATGAAGTTAAAGATATGATTTCTTTAAAAAATAAACAAATTGATTTTCTTAAAAATGAGATTTGTAGTCTTACCATAGAAGAAACTTTACAAAATCCTAAAATCCAAGGAAAAATTGAGATTTTGAAGAATCAATTCTCCCTACAAATATGTGGAGATCACCCAAATGTGTTTTGGGAAAGGAAAAAACACGTGGTAAGTCTTCCTTATGAGGAAGAATTTTCTGAAGATAATATTCCCACTAAGGCAAGACCTTGTCAAATGAATTCAGAATATTTGGATTTATGTAAAAGAAAGATTGGTACTCTTCTTTAAAAGGGATTAATAAGTCCCTCAAAATCTCCATGGTTTTGTACTGCTTTCTATGTTAATAAACAAGCAGAGCAAGAAAGAGGAGTACCCAGACTTGTCATAAATTATAAACCCTTAAATAAAGTTTTAAAATGGATTAGATATTCTATTCCCAATAAAAAGGATTTATTAGATAAACTTCATGAAGCTATTATATTTTCAAAATTTGATTTAAAATCAGGTTATTGGCAAATGTAAATTTTTGAAGAAGATAAATATAAAACAACCTTTAACGTCCCAATGGGACAATATGAATGGAATGTTATGCCTTTTGGGTTAAAAAATGCCCTTCTGAATTTCAAAAAAATATGAATGATATTTTTAACCCTTTTAACAATTTTATCATTGTGTATATAGATGATATTTTAGTATTTTTAAAAACCTTAGAAATGCATTTTAAACATCTTAACCTATTTAAGAAAATTATTATTCAAAATGGTTTGGTTATATCTAGACCAAAAATGCATATTTTCCAAACCAATGTTAGATTCTTAGGTCATAATATTGAAAAGGGAAAAATTATTCCCATTCAAAGAAGTATTGAGTTTGACTCTAAATTTCCTGATGTTATTACTCATAAAATTCAACTCCACCGATTCTTGAAAAGCTTAAACTATATTTCACCTTTTATAAAGGATCTAGCTAAAGACACGGCTATATTATATGATAGACTCAAAAAAATTCCTAAAGCTTGGACTGATAATCATACTAAAGCAGTCAAGCACATTAAAATAAAGGTTAATAACTACCATGTCTCACTTTGGTCAATCTTAATAGGCAAAAGATAGTGAAGACAGATACCTCTGATATTGGCTATTGGGGAATTTTAAAATAAATTTCTCCTACTGAAAGGCAAGAATACCTTATACAGTTCTATTCTGGGAAATGGAATAATAGTCAGAAAAATTATGCTACTGTAGCTAAAGATATTTTGGCTATAGTCAAAAGTGTTTTAAAATTCCAAGGGCACTTATATAATCAAAAGTTTATCATAAAAACTGATTGCCAAGCAGCTAAATTAATCTTTAATAAAGATGTAAAACATGATGTTTCTAAATAAATGTTTGCAAGATGGCAAGCTTCATTGACACCATTCGATTTTGAAATACATTATAAAAAGGGAACAAATAATAGTCTTCCCAATTTTCTTATTAGGGAATATTTGAGTTAATAATTCTTTATTTCCTGAATACAGGATAATGCGGTCATCTGGAAGTTCTTCCTCTATTAGGAAGAGGAAAAATACCCATGAGCAGAAACAATATTTTGGCTCAGTTAGGAAACCAAAGACTAATAGCCTCAAACATTGCAAAAATTTCTACAGGTATATCGGGAATTAATACTGAACACCCAATGTATAAAGAATTCATGGATTTTATACAATCAAGGCAACCTCAGAACAATGCACCACCGTCATAATCTGTAGTCGTCAATGACGAAACAAGTGAAAACATTGAGGTATATGATAAGAATGAGAAAGATTAAGTAATACTTCTTCTTGAACCAAGGGATTTACAGTGGAGAGATGATCCTTGGCAAATCATGATGATATATTTTGATACGGCATCATATGTTGTTCCAACATACAAATACATAATGCATTATGAGATTATACTCTCATCCATTGGGTCTGCGAAATTCCAACAGTTTTACCCAACAAATACTAAGAAGGTTTATAACTTTTCAAAAATTATTATAAAAAAGATATTTACTTCAGAAGAATGGGGAATCAGCATGATGAAGGAACGAGAATGCTAATAAGAAGCATTCGTGGTTCATAAAAATATGTTCAAATGTTTTCAAACAATATTTACCAAACTGGTTTGCCAGTGATGGACTTTATATGGTCCGACTTTGAATATCCTCCCAGAGGATTACAAAAAATTATATGCTCAATGGGTTGATGTTTCGCCCAAAATAATAAAATTACAACAGGAGGATGTATATTTTAAGGGAATAGCCTTAATGTATTCTTTTATAGAATTTTCTATCCCATGGATAATGAAATGGACGATAGAAGTTCAAACAAATGAAGATGGGTTCCCTAGCTTAAAAAGAAAATTTCATACAAAATTTTGGAGTAAATTACTCCAAAGAGATGCGGAGGGAAATCTTCATGGACGTGAGATTATAGACTCGGTCAATGTGTCTATTGAGACCAGCAAGCGTCAAACAGATGTTGTACAGGATAAAGATGATATCAGTCCCTTTAAACACATAACCAGAAAATTACAGATGAAAAAAAGGGCTATCTCCAATTTCGAACTTCTTGCTTCATATATGGAAGAAGTTAAAAAAGATTTAGTAAAAAATATGGGTATAGAATTTTCAGACAGTATATCCATGGCCACTTCTAATGAAGAAGAAGACAACTGTCTCGCATGAGAATCTCAAAGTGTTCATAGCACGGAGGAAATGGACATTGAAACGTTTCTTCAACAATTTAGAAATCAGATAGAAGAATCTTCTAGCTCAGGCAAATCTAAAGGGAAGGAGATTGTGAAAGATTAGAGGATAAGACATTAACTTTTATAAAGTTAAAATTATTGTATGCTTTTTATAAAGTATGAATTATTGTAAACTTTCATAAAGTAGAGGACCCCAATGTCGGTCCAATAATGTAACATGACGTAAGCACTTACATCATGAACTTCAGATTTTCCTCTCGATCCTTTCAATAAAAGGGTCAATCTGGTAATTAGAAGAGAGTCTTTGGCCAACCTTTCTGGTGTTACTTCCTTTGTATTTCCCCTACCATCTAAATAAAATTTGTTGGTGTTCCAACTTTTGAGAATTATTGCTTAAAGTCTTTCCCAGTTAAGGTATTGCTCTTCTCTATTCTAATATTAATTAAAAACGTTTTTAAATTTTGAATAGCCTAAATGATAAGCAAAACACTTCGTGTTGGACTAACAACAACTTGATCTATTACGACATGGTGATAAAAGGACTGTTTCGATGTCTCTAAGATCGAGGTAGTGTAATCGAGGGAAGGGAAGATCTTGGCTTAGTCCGGTGTTCCTGGTAAGGCCCATGTTAGCCATGAATGAGGTGCTGTTTGGGCCATGTTGGAACCATAAAAGTTCTTTCCATCCTTAGATTACATGAATCGTAAACGAACCTGTAGTTACATCGAAGCAATCCTGATGATAAAGATGGTATCAGAGCCATGTTCATAGTAGAAATAGGTGTTGTTAGTCCGACACATCTTAAAATAGTTATTCTATTTTAATTGATAAAATAAGATAAGGAAGAAAAAATGATTTTTTGTATTTATTTATTAGTTAAAGTGACTTTTAAAGAAAAGAAACCAGGATATAGTTTCTTAGAAGTAAACTTTTTTATTAGGAATAAAATGTGTTTAAGAATAATAATATATATTAGGAAAATGGACATTTTTGATCCATTAAGTAACAATAAGGATATTTTTGAACCAAACTGTTAGCAGTAGGGGCATTTTGGACAAAACTAGTGACAACATGGGCTTTTTAGACCAAACTATTAAGTGGTGGCATTTTTGTTCAATATTGCATAATTTAAGGACATATTTAACCCTTTTACGTTGAATTTAGATACATTAGGAATCATTTCGTTAGATAGATTATTACACATTTACATTCTGTTTGGATGGGTGTATCCTTCACAATGTATGTATTTTATTGTGTTGTCTTAATAAGGGAAAAACATAAATTCTCTCTAAATTACTTGTCCCAAAAAGTCTGTACATGTTTAACACCAAAAGGAAATAGTTTTGAAAGACCCATTGAGGCAAAATTTGATTAGCAAAACCAAAAGTAATAGTTTCAAATATATACAATAAAGTAATTAGCTTACAACAAATATAGTTATGCTTTTATTTACATAAAAAATGTCAAAAAGTCATTGAAAGTATACATTGACTTTACACTAACTATTCATTAATTATGATACACTCTTTACTTTTCTTTTTCTATTAAAGACGTGGCAAAGACCACTTTTTATTCCAAAACAACAACAAAGGTCTACAAAGCCCAATTCGGCTAAGCCCATATCCACCCGAATTAGGAAACAAAAAAACACAAAAAAAAGGAAATAAAAAGATAACGAAAACTCTAGAAACAACTAAGGAAGAAGCAAAAGGGGCAAGTTAAGCCCAGAAAATGAAATTCTCATAGAATCCATCATATCTTCACGAGCAAGCTAGTCTCTATGAAAAATTGAATCTTCTACCATGAAACGATTGTGCAATGATCAAAATCTCGCATGTGTTGGGTTGATTTCATTCTAGACATAAAAAAACCTCACTAATGTCGCGTAATTTTGGCATTATTGTATTCTGATGTTATCAAAGAGAAAAATATTCTTTCCTTTTGGGGGCAACTCTTGTAGACTAGTAAATATTAAGTACCTACATGCTCCACAAAAATATGACATTTATCCATTAAACCTTTTATTTATTGGATCTTCAAAGAAATACTCCAAGGTACTTATCAAACCCCATCCAATACCTTCTTCATAATTAAAGAATCAATTTCTACCACCATTGGAGTCATTCCATTATTGAAACAAAACTTCATACCAGCTTTAATTTCTCCTGCTTCAGCTATTAAAACTGTGTCTTGTGTTAACTTTCTAGCTTTAACATACATCAAATTGCCTTCCTCAATCACTTATATAGAAACCAATTGCACTAAGCCCTGGCTCCCTTTTGATAATTCATTCCTGTTGTATTTGAAGTATCTCTTTGTGGTTTGTCCTAAACTATCACCTTATGGATGATCAGTAGTGTATAGTCTTCTAAAAATTGCACAATCAGGGGCCATTGCTTAGGTAAATACTTCAACCATGGATACCTTGTTCTAGCCAACTTATACAGTCTCCTGTTTATTTCAAAAATCAGATTGCTAGAAGTCTTACTCTCACCATTACTTATAAAATTTCTTCTTTTCCTAACAAGCTACAAAATGAAATAAGAATAGCCTTGTATAGGGGTTTTAGCTTAGCTGGGCAAAATCCACTTTCCACCAGTTTTAAATTGTCACTTGAAGTTGTAGCAAGGGAATCTGATTTCCAGTAGCTACAATTAAAGTTTCTCACACTCTCATAGTGATAGGATAAGTTAAAACCAAATGCTGGAAAGTTTTTTGTGCATCTTCATTGTAACAAGAACTCCTCACACCATCTACTACTCCCATTTTGATCAACTCTTCTCCAATGTCTTCTTCTACCCTCATCACTATTGTTTCATAGAAATCTAGCAAAAAGCTTGGAAATCGGATAGTGCATTAATTCATGAAATTCATAAAAAAATGTAATCAAACTTATTCAGATTGCCTTTTTTTTTAGGTCATTGTTACTTTGTATTACTCCCTCTGTTTCACAAAGAATGACCTAGTTTGACTTGGCACGAAGTTTAAGAAAATAAAGAAGACTTTTGAATCTCGTGGTCCTAAATTAAAGTTATGTCAAATGTAAAAAATTGCCCTTTAATCTTGTGGCCTTAAACATGCCACATGGAAAGCTGAAATTAAAATGTTACCATAAAAAGAAAGAGGTCATTCTTTTTTAAACAGACTAAAAAGGAAAGGAGGTCATTCTTTTTTAAACGGAGGGAGTACTATTTACTTGTACCCATTTTTCTCTATCATTTTCAGGTCTCTAGTTTGTAGCTTTTGTGACTTGCATTTTTTTAATGATTGCATTCTAGGGTTTGAAGAGTCAAAAGTAGTTCTTCTCCACAGTATTTATGTGAATAAACTTCACGTAGTAATCAGGTTTTTAATGCTTAAAAAAACGTGAAGCGTGTATAATACACAAAGGATACTCATTTGGTTATCTATGCCACATCAGTATTTATGGTGTATTTATTCCATTGTAAAATACTGTAGGGGTAATAAGACTCTAGATAAGTTTAGGTGTGTCACTGGAATTTCGTAAATAGTTTAAGGGGTACTTATGCATTATTCCTTTTTATAACTTTATTTTTGATATTTGAATTATTTTTATCCGTATCCATTCCTGGATCCACACCCCGAATCTTAAAATTTAAATGATGAATGATCCAAACTCTAGATCTACACCGAGTCCGAGCAACTTAGGTTGCAATGCCTGTTAAGTCTTTCTCTGAAAAGTTACATTTAGGTAAAAATGTTGCACAAGATCAATTTCTTCAATCTAAGTCTTTGTTAGTATTGTGAAAATAAAGGCTGCTTCTTTCTTGTCTTTGATACATGAAAAATGGTTCTCTCAGAGGATGGCTGAGCAGAACCAATATGGTACAACTGTCGATGATATGGTTGTGATCTCTTAACAATATAAAACAGAAACAAATTGTTCTTGTATATATCAAAGACGTATAGTGCGTTAGATCCACAACTGCAGAACAACTAATTATCTTATTAAGTTTAATGAGATGAGTTTTACAAAAATACACAAACAAGTATTGGTCAAAACTTTATATTACTACAACAGAATTTCTGAATAAAATAATCTCTAAATACTATTCATTTCTATAGTTATCTTTGTTGATGTGAAGGGCAAAACTGAAGCTCGACACATGGGACAATCTTTTTTACTCAACAACTATTGTTTTATGCACCCGGTATGATATTCATGTCCGCATCCAAGTGTCCCAATGGACTCTTCATGCTCAAATTCCGCTTGACATGTGACACAAATCTGTTCAGTTTCTGTGGGATTATTTACTCAGTCTTTAGGTGCAGCAACATTGGATTATTTCAAAACAAGAACTCATCAGGTTGCTATGCCTAAAGACGGAGTGAATAATCCAACAAAAACTGAAGAGATTTGTGTCATATGTCACACAAAATATGAGTTGGAAGAGACCATAGGGACACTTTGGTGCGGACACAAATATCATGCAGGTTGCATCAAACAATGGTTAAGGAAAAAAGATTGTCCATGTGCCGAGCTTCAGTTTTGCCCTTCACATCAACAAGATAACTATAGAAATGCATTGCATTTAGAGATTATTTTATTCGTTAGTTCTATTGTATTAATCTTAAATTTTCTTTCTAGCTATATTTTGCAAGAGTGATATAGTTTGTGGACGAATATTTTAAAACTCATCCATTTAACTTAGTAAGATAATAAGTTGTTTTGAAGTTGTAGATGTCTCGCACTGTACTTCTTTGATACACACAAAAATCACTAGCAAAACACCATATCATCAACATTTAGCTTGTGTAGACATTCTAAAATACATATAGTATAAAAGTGATTTGTACGTTAATGATTTGTGTTTTCCACAACTATAGTAATGTCACCGACACTTTAATTTCTAGTAACGCTCCCCACTTAGGCTCAGGCGGCATCAGTTTTGTAACGAACAAAACAAATGCAAACATAAAGAATACACCTACCAATATGTACCTATCAATCAGTAACTTCAATAATAACAGAAAAAAAATGAAGTGATATAAAAGTGATAAAATATTTAGCTACCTACAGAACGTCATTGAATGCCTCTAATAAGTTATATAAAATTGTGCTTCTCATGCCCTGTTCCTTCCAAAAACTCAAAAAAATCCAAAATTTGTTCTGTTTTCTAATGCTCTATTTCTTTCAAAAATTCTAAAATTGTTTTGCTCGTGTTGAACAATGAGTAACTCTCAAGCAACTAGGAAATCCTCCTATGTTGAGATGTAGGCATGATCCAAGTCAAGCTCATCTTAGTGTCGCTAAGCAAACATTGAGGTATATCAAGGGAACTGTTGCTTATTGTATTTTGTTTAAAAGGGAAGAGCAAGGGTGGTAAACTTCTCATTCTAATTCAGTGCTCTCCGAACCATGCGGGAAGGTTATTGATGGGTTATTCAGATAGTGATTGGGTAGGAATTGTTGATGATATGAAAAGCGCTTCTAGATATGCTTTTACACTTGGTTCAGGCATGTTCTCATGGTGCTAGGACAAGTTATAAACAAGTGTTGTTTCTGTGCATACAAAAATCTTCCAAACACTCCTTACAGAGAATTTACCAGACCCATTGAGCATCCACTATGGCTTATCCCAAGTATTAGTCACTTTTGGACACTGTATTTTATTATGAATGTGAGTACTAATACTTTGTGGCAGAAACTGTTGCATCTTCTCATTGTCCCATCCACATTGATTCATTAAATTCTTAACTTCATCTATTGACCTGTTTATCTGAAAATTTGGAGGAATCACATAGTATAGAGCTCCTAACCTTGTCCATTTGTCAAACCAAACATTGAAATGACCACATCTTATTTCCCAATCAATAGAATCCCTAGCTTCCAACATGTGCTTCCATAATTCTGATCCCCCCTCCACTCCACCTCGTGAGGGATAAACTTTTGCAATATTTATTCCACATGAAGTTAGTCCAAAGGGACTTCTTGGATTTGAAAAACCACCATAACTTAGCAAACAAGAGTTTTGAAATTTCAAATAGGGCTTTAAATCATAAACCTCCATCATCCTCTAGCAAATAAATGTCAAACCATGAAACCCAGTGTCATGTTTTACCCTCATCACTACTGTTCCATAAAAATCTAGCAAAAAAACTTGGAAATTGGATAGTGCATTAGTTGATTAAATCCATATAAAAATGTAATCAAACTTATCTGCATTGCCTTTCTTTTTTTAGGTTGTTGTTACTTTGCATTACTTCTCCTATGTCCCAATTTATGTGATACATTTTGAATTTTGAGATTCAAACAAGTCTATCTTTGATCATAAATTTTTTATATATCTTTTAAATATTTTGAATTGTCAATTATTGTGACTTATAGTACGTTTTACGTAGTTTACAAATATATAAATTTCATTTTAAAAAAATGAAGATTCCATGAGCAAATTTCCGGTCAAACTTAAATAGTTTGACTCTTGAAAAACAAAATGTGTCATATAAATTGAGACAGAGGGAGTACTATTTACTAGTACCCTTTTTTTCTTCTATGATATTATTTTTGGGTTTCTCATTTGTAGCTTTTGTGACTTGCATTTTTGTTATGATTTCTAGGGTTTGAAGAATCAAAGAAAGTTCTTCTCCACAATATTTATGTGAATAAACTTTATGCAGTGACCAGGTCGTCGAGTGTTGCTTCATTTGTTAGTTGAATCTGAGGGAGATAGAAGCTCCCCCTTTGTGGATTAGATCCACGACAATCTCCACTAAACTTTTGATCTTGAAAAGCCATATTATGATTTGGTTGAGTATCTTCCACCATATCATAGTTGTGTATCATATTATTCGGAGTTAGCTCATTCCATTTAGGAGACCAATGCCTGTACAAAGCCCAAACATCCCCCTTTCTGGGGAAAATTTGGATAACACCTCCAACTCCTTTCACCCACTTGACCTTGTGGGAGAAAGAATTGAACGTGTTATTGATATCATGCTTGCCTATCCTGAAATCTACACTGGTCTTGAGGAATCCAGAACCAACCCAATTAATTGGACGGAGTTCAGAGTTATTTTTGGAGTTCAACCAACTAAATTTTACTTTAAATGGTTTTGTAGATATCATATCGTGAATCGGAGCATAATAGTGTGATATGAAATCATTGGCATGATATGCAACCCAGAATTGATTACCATAAAAAGATATTTCCGTTTTATCCTTGCCAAAATTGTGGAAGTCATAATTAGGAATAGTCATTGACTTAGCTCGTGGTTCTAAATCAGAACTAAATCAATGACTTCCTCGTTCTGACTTCCATAATTTTGACAAGGATAGAATAGAAACATCTTTTGATGATAATCAAGTCCGGGCTGCTTATGACACCAATGATTTCATGTCACGCTATTATGCTCCGATTCACGATATGATATCTAAAAAACCATTTAAAGTGAAATTTAGCTGGTTGAACTCCAAAAATAACTCTGAACTCCGCCCAGTTAATTGGGTTGGTTCTGGCTTCCTCAAGACCAGTGTAGATTTCAGGATAGGCAAGCATGATATCAGTAAGACATTCAATACTTTCTCCCACTAGGTCAAGTGGGTGAAAGGGGCTGGAGGTGTTATCCAAATATTCCCAAGAAAGGGGATGTTTGGGCTTTGTACATGCATTGGTTTATTAAATGGAATGATCTAACTCCAAATAATACGATGCACAACTATGATATAGTGGAAGATACTCAACCAAATCACAATATGGCTTTTCAAGCTCAAAAGTTTAGCCGAGGTTGTGGTGGATCTATCAACGAAGGGGCAGCTTCTCCTCTAGAGGTAGAGGATTTCATCCAGCTATTGGTCACATTGAATTTCTCTTATCAAGCATCTGATGAACTTCCTCATGTCCATCTGCAGTAAACTTACAACACACAGAGGATGAGAACAACACCATATGATCAATTCTACTGCTAACTTGTCCAACCTTCAGTTTTATAAAGGTCCCGATAAAATTATTGTTGGTAATGGTTCAAAACTCAACATAACACATATTGGAAGTGCAAAAAAATTCTGGCTTGATTGGGGCATCCGAAATACAAAGCTTTTGAGTAATAATAAGTGTATTATTAGCCCATGTTGGAATAAAACTTCGAGAATATGTGTTAGTTGTCAAATTGGTAAATGTTGTAAGATATGTTTTGAAAAATAAAACTGAGAATGAACCCTTGTTGAAAATTTATTGTGATGTATGAGGACCTGCACCTATTGGATTTGTCACTACATATGAAATATTAAGTCATTTTGTTGATGATCATACTAGGTACACTTGGTTGTATCCTTCGAAATAGAAATCTGAAGTACTTGAAGTGTTTGTTGAGTTTCAGAAAATGGTAGAAAACCAATTTTCAAAGAGGATTAAAGTTTTTCAATGTGATGGAGGGGGTGAATTTTCTAAAGCTAAATTTATTACTCATGTTGAAAATTGTGAGACAAATTTCGTGCCCAAATACTCCTGGACAAAATGGAGTTGCGGAAAGGAACATAGACATATTTTGGAGACTGGTTTAACACTATTGTGTCGTTTAAGCTGCCTCTTTATTTGTGGGTTGATGCATTCTTGACTGCTATGTTTCTTGTAAATAGGATTCCCTCATCGGTTCTCAAGATGGAACTCCCATTTTCAAATTGTATGATACTCACCCTGCCTCCAATGTACCTCAACTCCAGTGTGAGCACTTCAAATTTTGTATGCAGGAACAAAGCTGAGGAGCCGACTATTTCAGGGGAAGTGTTGACAAGAGGTGAAAAGTTACGTCACTGAGCCAGTTGACGTTACTGTTGTTCCAAGTGATCTGACTGATGCTAGTATATCAGATGAATTGATCGAGGAGTCAACTGAGACTGCTGTAACAAATGAGTCAATTGAGGCTGTTGTACCAAGAATAAGAAGTCAGAGAGAAACAAAAACTCCAGGTTACCTTGATGACTTTGTTTGCAATGTTGTGATAGCATTAGCTATTCCATATTGGCATATCGCAATGCAAGAGGAGCTGGAAACACTCAAAAAGAATGATACATGGAGTCTTGTTCCCAGGAAAGTAGGTATGAATGTCATTGGCTCGAAATGAGCGTTTAAAAAAAAAAAGGTACAGAGAATGATTTTGAAAGTCTGCAACAGTAAGGATAGTTTTGAAAGACACCTCACAGTTCCTTGATAGCAGGGGCGGATCTATGTAGGGGGTTACAACTGTGAGCAATTGTAACGACTACAGGTATCTGCTTTTCTTAAATTTAACAGTAATGACTACAGATATCTGTCGATTCTCACATGATACCAGACCTTTCTGAAATTTGAAACTAATTTCACATAGAAGAATTGATACATGGCTTGTGCACTCTTTGGTGCACCCATCATACAAATCCAATTATTACTACTTCAGTGTTACTTACTAAAGCTTGAAGTGTAATTGTTTATCATAACTAAATTAAATAGAAAAGAGAAACATATTATAGACTATCGTCTTGTTTATTGGAAGGATGTTCCAAGATTTATCCTGAAACTTGTTTTGACTGCTCATTTAAATAATGTTTTGTTGCTACAGGAAGCTATTATGAATGTGAATTGGAGCTGACTTCACTGTTATGTGGTAAACTTTCTTGCGTTCAGCTATCATATCCATCGGTGCAAAATGATTCAATCAGATACAGATTCATCACCTCCAACTGCAGCTAATGTTTCGAGTTCAAAGACAAGCACGTACGGAAGTGAACATGCTGCACAAGATCAATCACTTCAATCTAATCAAGCTTCACCGGTATTATGTTGAGACAGGGCAGTAGCTTCCAATGGAAAGGAGACTTAACTGTAGAAGAGAGTGAAGAAATATTCTGCATTCTGTAGCTGCATCTGGCCCAATAGGTTGGCCAAGATCGTTCAACTCAACATGTAAAATGCCATCATCTTTTCCCCATCCCGAGTGCATTTTAGTAGGACCCCTAGGTCGCTTAGATTGTTCTTCGCTAGCATCAAGATCTGTTTGATTGGGACAAGAAACTCTGCTTTCGGTTACTATTGAATTTTCTGATTGATTGGGACATTTTAGCAAGTGTATTGTTTATGTTTGCATTTGTTATGTTCGTTATAAAACTGATGCCACCTGAGTCCAAGTGGGGAGCGTTAGAAGAAATTAAAGCATCAGTGACATTGAAAAGACAGATTATTACTGTACAAATTACTTGTCTACTATATGTACGTTAGTGTCTACACAAGCTTAATGTTGACGATATTGTATTTTGCTAGTGGTTCTTGTACGTATCAAAGGCATATATATAGTGCTAGACATCCACAATTTAAAAATAACTTGTCTTACTAAGTTTAATGCTATGAGTTTTAAAATAATACGTACACAAATTAGTATCGGTCTTTCAACATTAGAGAAAGAAAACTTTAGATCAATACAACAGAACTTCCAGATAAAATCTCCAAATGATATAAATTTCTATAGTTATCTTCATTGATATAAGGGAAAAACTGAAGCTCGGCACATGGGACAATCCTTTTTCCTCAGCAACCATTGCTTGATGCAGCTTGCATGATATTCCTTCTACTTTTATAGTAGTGTGGGTTAAGATGTTGGTATCAACATGTATGTTTATTATTCAAAATCAAGTTCAGTTTTCAATTTTCATATTTAGGCTTTTTTAAAAAAATAATAAAAATATTTAGACATTTGATACTTGTCCAATACTATTTTTCTTTTTGACAAAACGGGAACGGGAATATCATATATATATAATTACGAACTGGACATTACATTATCACTATTAGTACTTGCGATTACAGATAGGTTGCCAAAACGAGCTAACTTATTACATGTAGACCATACTACTACTTTACTAGAAGATACTCCATTTTGATCTGCCTGAAGCTTCTTCTTTACTATATCTGGTGGAGTTAGAAGGATACATGGATTAGTGGCCTGTGTTAGCTTGCAACCTAGTCTGGACAAAACGTCGGCTACCTTGTTCCCTTGCCAGAGGCTATGGCGTACCACTGGATTCCCCAACTTCTTCAATATATATTGATCTGCAATGCAAAACAATGGAACTGTAAGTTGGGTGCATATTTTCCAAGAGTTCTATGGCTTCGATGGAGTCAGTTTCGACTTCAATAGGCATTAAATTATGGGATAGAGCCACATTTAGACCATTTAGGAGGGCCTCCAGTTCAGTCATGGTATGATTGTGACTACAACTTCTTTTGTGAAAGCCCAAGATCCAGTTTCCAGTGGCGTCTCGGATAACACCACCAATTCCACCCTTTCTTTTATGTTTTGAGAAAGCACCATCTGTGTTTAGCTTATAAAAACCAGCATGGGTGGGAGGGGGGGAACCATTTGAGATGAATATCAACAGTAGCATTGTGATTACTAGGGGAGTGACAGTGACTGATATATTCAATGGTTTTATTCTTGACCACAGATGTGAGAGGGAGATCACTTTTCCCGTTGTGGTTTCTGTTGAGCCAAAGTTGCCATAGAGCAAAGGGCATGAGGTCTGATACTTAATATATAATTCCTTCCATTTTAGATTTACATATCATTTATTCCTTCACTTAATTTTTACTTGTCAACTATATTTATTAAAAGTATATATTTATTTTTGTTTGTCTAGATTTATTAACTTTAGTTTATAATTTATCATTATTATTAACTATTGTCATTCCATAATATATTTTTCAAAATATTTAATTTATTAAGTAAAATTGTGATTCTATTTATTGTTTCTTAAGATTAGAGGTGGAAGCGGGGTTCGTGAGTTCGGACAAATTCACTAGCTTTTTCGTATACCCTATATTCGTATTAGAAAATTATATATATATATTTGATTGACAGCTAATTAGTAGCAAGGATGGGTGATGGAAATACTTTTCACACTAGTGTTGTGTGTTTGAACCCCACTATCAACATGCTTTGCAATATTTTTCTTTTATGTCCTAATTGAAATTTAGAACCCCAAACTCCAAATCGAATAATTGTGGCTCAACCTCTGCCTAAGAGTTAAGAAGTGTGAGAAGTCAATACTAGACAAGTAAAAATAAACAAATGGAGAACTGTTAATTCTAGAAGAGTGTGTTAAGATTTGGATATCTATCTAATTTTTATGATGTTTTTCTTTTGGGATAAGGGTCTGAAAAATACCTCAATTTTGGTCGAATTTGCTGCTGCGATACTAAACTTTCATGAGGACCTATTACCTCCCTAGATGATTTAATACCGTATTTTAAACATATATATTTGCCCACGTGGACATAAAAAATAATGCAAAATTATAAATAGTAATGTATCCACGTGAGCACATATATACCTTTAAAATACACTATTAAATAGTTCAGGGGGTAAAAAATACGGTATTAAATAGTCTAGGGATGTAATAGGTCCTCATGAAAGTTTAGTATCGCAACAGCAAATTTGACCAAAGTTGGGGTATTTTTCAGACCCTTATCCCTTTTCTTTTCATTAAGTGCCGCTTTAGGTCCTTTCAATTTTTACAAATAATATTCTTTTCGTTTCACCTTTTGAATTTAGAGAGTTAATTTTAAATAAATTTTTGACATAAAATCTATAATAATAATAATCATCATCATCATAATAATAATAATAATAATAATAATAATATTAAAGTTTTTTACATATATGGAAACGACGTAAAAAAATACTACAAGTCACAATAATAAATAGTTTTAAAATATTTAAAACACATTTTGACTAACCGTTTAACATGTATTTTTCACTTAAGTAGTATTTTTATGTACTTTTTAAATATCTATATTTTAAATTTAAATATTAATTTAATCTAATCTGATTTAATTTTAAAAAATAGTTAAATTAACTTTAGAGAACTAAAATATGACAAGTATTTGAAATGAAGGAAATAGTGAATTACCACCATATTTAAACTACGTGACTATTTTTCGAAAACTATGTACATTAATTTTTTAAAAATCTATTGGACTTAATCATATTAATTTATAGTTAATTCATATGCTTACCTTTATATTGCGATATACGAACTCTCCAATCATATATAAAAAGATATTAGCATAAGAGGGAATTACAAATAATTCAAGGCATTAAATTATGATAATAAGTTCATATTTTTTATAAAAGAAAATAAATAAATTCAGAAAGAGATATATAGGGAATAAAAGAAACCTCTATTAATGAAATAAAATTGAACCCTTCATTTCAATTATAAAAATAACGATCAATCTGCTAGTTTATACTTATCTATGTTATTAAATAACTAGTAAACTGAACCGCGCCTCGTACGGTATATTAGTATTTCAAAAATTAAATTGAAACAAATAATATTTTATTTAGACCCGCAACTTTTTCTTTTATATATCAACAAATCATACCAAAAAATAAAACAAATCATCAAAATAAGGTGAAACACCATAAAAATAATCAGAAGAAAAGATAATTATTTTTTTGAATTGGATTTGCCTCGTCAAAAAAAAAAGTAATAACATTATTTATTTTTTTAAATCTATGTCCGAACACCTACTTAAAAGATTTTAGGGATGTTGAAATTGTAAATGGACTTTGCATATTTAAAATCGTATCTCAAATGAAAAAAATTGTAAGAATAATATTTCGCATCTACTTTACTTGTTATGTTCTTTCTTTCCCTTATTTGCTATCACGTCAATTGCTCATTAAATTTTATTTTAAACACTATGTAACCCATAAAAAATATCATTACATGCTATTCAAAATCAATATTAAAAAACAAAGAAAGTGAGTAATGACCTAATGAAAAACTCAAAAGGGAATATTAGCAAAGAATTGACACCGTAATAACCTTTAAAAATTATAGAATTTCAATATAATTTTCAAATGTTGTTTTTTTTTTCACACAGGTTTTGGGCTTTTAAATATAAGGGGGTGTTTGTATTGAATTGTTTTAAGTAGCTTATAAGTTAAATGATATATAAAAGTCATAAGTTAGGAACACTCAATTTTTGGCTTTTAACTTTTTAAAAAATAAAATAAAATCAATTAAAGCACTTTTTGTATTTCCCAAACGCATTCAAAGTTTTTTTTAAAAAAAAACTTAAAAATCGAAAACCACTTAAAATATATATAGAGAGAGAGAGAGAAAGAGAGAGAGAGAGAGAGAGAGAGAAAATGGTAGTTATGAGGAAAGAAACATCTATAGCATTAATTTTCGAAATTGTGTTTTAGTTCTAACAAATAAATATGAATGTTGAACTAAGAAGAGTGTCATGTCACTTTTTTTATTTTAGCTTTATTATTATGATTATTATATAATAATAATAATAATATTATATAATAATGATATTATATAAATATTATTCAAAAAATTTTAAAAAGGCAAAGCAAATTCGGTAAAATTATTTTTTGCAATTCTTATTAAGTTATAATAACATATTTCTAGGAATAAAAAAATAAAAGGAAAGGAAAAAAAACAAAAGAAAGAAAGGAAAATAAGTGATTTAAGGAAATAATATAAATAAAATTAATGATGACATTAAGGGAAGGAAGTAAAAGAAAAAATAGCAATAATGATCATAGGAATTATATATGGTTATTTTTGATATTTTATTTAATGTAAATTTTTCAGTCTTTAAAAATTAGGAAAAATATAATTAAAGTAAAATAAATATCGTTGCATAATTTTATTTTAACTTTATTATTATAATAATAATAATAATAATAATAATACTAATAATAATAATAATAATAATAATGATGATGATGATGATGATGATGATAGTATATAATATTATTTAAAAAAAAGGCAAAGCAAATTTTGTAAAATTACTTTTTGCAATTCTTATTAAGTTAAAATAACATATTTCTAGGAATAAAAAAATAAAAGGAAAGGAAAAAAAATAAAAGAAAGAAAGGAAAAATAAGTGATTTAAGGAAATAATATTAATGATGAGATTAAGGGAAGGAAGTAAAAAAAATTAATAGCACTAATAATCATAGGAATTATATATGGTTATTTTTGATATTTTATAAAATTTAATTGTAAAATTTTCAATCTTTAAAAATTAGGAAAAGTGTAATTAAAATAAAATAAATATTGATGCATAATTTTTTTTGAAGAGTAACTTCATTTTTGAGCATTTATTTTAATAAAAATGTGTAAAAAAATATCAAAAGAATTGATATAAATAAATAAATATCAATGCTAGACTAAGAAGGGTGTTATCCCATTTTTTATTTTAGATATTATTACATATAAATATAAATCATAAGCAGTAGAAATGATCTAAAAGATATGACATATTAAATTTTCTCTCTCTATATATATATATAATTCGTATAAAGTTATAATAACTAATTTCTTGAAATAAATATATATTAAATTTTGTTTAGCAATTCTTATTAAGTTATAATAACATATATTTAGGAATAAATAAATAACAAAAAAATAGAAAAAAAATAAAGTGATTTCAGGAAATAATATAAATGACATTAATAATGAGATTAAGGAAAGAAAGTAAAAGAAGTTAATAGCACTAATGGTCAAAATTATTATCATTTATTGTCCAAATTTTTCATATTCTTTATTGAAAATCAAAACTCATCCACATATTGATATATGAAATCATTGATATTCGCTTTTAACTTCTTCATCTTTATGTAGTGTTTGGATTACATAATTTATTTAGTTTCTATACAAAATTGATATTTGAGCTCTCTTGTGTATTTATTATTTCTAATTTTTAATGTAATTTTTTTACGAAATATCAATTTTTATGCCTTTCATATGAAAGTTTTGTGTTTTTCGTATGCCGGAGGGATATGAAAAAGATACTTTCAAAGTAATTCTGCTATTTCGAATATTCCATAAGTTTTTAGATATTCGCAAAGATATCATAAAAACATTAAATATTATTTTTGAATGATCTCAAATATCTCATAAATTATTAGATATTTATAAAGATTAAAATCTCAAATATCCTATAACTTTTGAATATTCACAGAGAAATCATAAAAATATCAATATCGTCTTTCTTAAAGAAATATCGAATATTTCATAAATTCTTAGGATATTCATAAAAAGATCAAGAAGATCTAAAATCAAAGGATAAACAACTTTGTAACTATAATATTTATCAATAAGTTTTTATTTCTTCATAAATAAATATAAGAAAACGATCGTAATTGGGGTAAACGGGCGATAACACTAAAAGTTTGACATGGCACCTCTCTTTGGCCAGAATTGTCATTTAGCTATTTTGTCAATTTTTTGAATTTTCACATAATTTATTCTTAAAAAAAAATAAAAAAATATGCAGATTTAAATTTTCTCTTTTTCATTATTACTACACTATTTATATCTTCCTAAGATTCCTCCCTTTCCTTCTTTATTTTCCGTTTTTTTCCTCACCAAAATAATTGTGCTTTTAATTCCCTCCTTTTCCTTCTTCATTTTACGTTTTTTTTTTCTTACCAAATTAATATTTTCAGAAAATACCTACAGGCTACACGCTTACAATTTCTCTTTCCTCATTAATATTATACTATTTATATCTTTCCAAAATTCTTTCTTTTAACTTCTTTATTTAATTTTAAAAACATTTACAAATATAATTGTAATTAAACTATAACAAACGTATTTGTTATTTATATATGCATGAATAAATAAAATCGGATATAGGCCAAGTTATATTTATCTCTTTTTTCTCTTTTTTTTTTTTGTTTCGATTTTTTTCTAATTTTTCACAGTTAATTATTTTAAAAACTCTTAAACTATTATAAACGTAATTGTTATTTATATATACAAAAATAAATAAATAAGATATAGACAAAGTTATATTTATCTCTTTTTTCTCTTGTTTTTTTTTTTTTTTGATTTTTTTTCTATTTTTTCACAATTAATTTCTTTTTTAAAAAACTCATTTTTGTAACTCACATCTCTACATTTATAAATGATACTCTTTTAATTATATTAATAAAATACTCATAATTATCTTATCTTTCATATTTATTAATTTCATTATTTAATTTTGCATGTCTAAAATATGGGAGAAAGAAATATTTACTTATTTTATTTTTAAAAATTAAAAAAATATTTATTCAACTAATCAACTTTTCACCTCCTACTATAATTGTCTTCTTTATTATAGATTTTAGTGTATATGCATGTATTCACCCCCCTTCAATTTTTATAATTCTTAATTAATTTTATTAATGTAGAGTAATAATATACTAAAAGATGGGAGATGAAAAGACAAAATTTAACTTATATATATCTTTCACTACCAAACTATGCTACCAGACTATGTATATATGAATCAACCATTTTAGTTTAGTTGTTCAATCTTTTAAAATTAGGAAAAATGTCATTAAAATAGAATGAATATCGATGCATAATTAATTTTGGAAGAGTAACTTCATTTTTTGTGCAATTATTTTAATAAAAATGTATTTTAAATGTCAACATAATTGATATAAATAAATCAATATCAAATGCTAGACTAAGAATGATGTCATCACATTATTTAATTTTATATATATATTATTATTATTATAAATTTCAAAATAATTGATATAAATAAATAATTATGTAAATTTTGTTTTGCTATTCTTGTTAAGTTATAATAATAACTTATTTCTAGGAATAAATAATTAAAATAAAATAAACAAAGAAAGGAGAAAATGTGATTTATGAAAATAATATAAATACTATTAATGATGAGATTAAGGAAATTAAGTAAAAGAAAACAATAGCATATAGTAGTACTTAAATATGGTCATTTTTTTTATATTTTATAAAATTTTAAGGAAAATTTTCCAAGTCTTTTAAAATTAGTAAAAAGGCCAAAAAATAAAATAAATATTGAGGCATACTTTTTTTGGAAGAGTAACTTCATTTTTGAGTAATTATCTATCTATATATAAAAGGAGAAGAAAAAGGGTCACGTGTCAGCACCACAAAAAAAGAATTTATTAATTATTAAAATTAATTTAAAATATAAAAATCTAAAAATAAAAATTTCAATCACTAAAAAAAAAACTGTCTTTTAACGTTTAGAACTTTTCTTCTTCTTCCTCTTTTTTTGGAAGTTTTCAAATTTAATATTAATTATTTATTTAAAAATAAATTTTAATTATATAACATATTTGAAAGAACTACCCACGTTCTTTGGAAAAAACATATATTCATAATAATTTATATATATATATATATATATATATATATAAAAAAAAAATTAAATAACAAATTACTATTTATTTTACAACTAAGGTTTTTTTTCTTAATTTAAAACAATTCTAAAAAATAGGATGCGTGATTCCTTTTTTAGTGGAAAGTTATCATATTTTTATTATTATTAATAATAATAATAAAAATAATCTTTTATATCTATCTATATGTATCTATCTATATATCTAAAAAACAGATATTTTTAATAATTAATATATATGTAAATAATCAAATAATAAAATAGTATTTTATTTTATAACTAAACGTTTCTTTAAAATTTAAAACAATTTAAAAAAATATAGAGTTTTTACCATAAATAAATAAATATATAGATTGTCTTATTCCTTTATTTTTTTTTGGGGAGGGGGTGGAGTTTTCATTTTTTATTAATAAATAATAAAAAAATATAATAATAATATTAATAATAATTTATTTAATATTTGCAGCAAAAAAATTATTATTTATATTATTAATAAAAATATGAAAACTTCCCCCAAAAAAAGAATATGTTAAATTCGAAATTAAAAATAAAAATTATATACAATTTTTTTTATATATTTTTATTTCTTAAAGTTTTAATTTAAATTGATCTGAATCCTTATTTGATTGATGTTTTTTGAATTTCAAATTGATGACAACTTAACGTAAACGGTTTATTAACTTTTCTGAATGTCTTTTTACTGCATTGCAATTATCCTATAAATAAACTACCCAGTAAGTCTTCTAAACCAACCCCACTCACTTCTTCTAAAAAAAAAATACCGCAATTCGAAATTACTATACATTGTTGTATCTGTTCAAAAGTTTTATTATAATTTGAATATTTAATATTTAATTATTTCAGAAGGGCAATAGTCTTCTCATGCGTGATGATGGAAACAATTCATCAAGAAAAAATATGAATATGAGTAGGAGGTGCTAGACAGATATGTATTTAATCACTCAAAATATGAATTTAAATGCTTTTCATGATTTTCTTAGTGCCAAGTTATTAAAATGTCACTGAGTCTTTTTGGTATGTATATCAGTTACTCCCTTTAGTTCTGCATACTTCTTTTTTGTTTTTTCCATGAATTGTAGTTTTTGATATATAGTTCGTTTTGTATATTTTGTTATTCATTTTTTAGATTTGCAACTGTATTCAAGATTTTGCAAGTTATATGGGATTAAGTTTTACATGTGTTACTAACTTTATTAACTATGGAAAGAAGCATCATGTAAGTGTTTCTTAATAGTTTCACATTATCAAAAACTTATTAAAGTTATTAATAATTAAGGAGTTGATTGTTAATGTTGATGTACCCATTGTTCGTAAAATAACTTTATCATTTTAGCTACAACAAGAACACAAGTTTAGATGTGGAAGAGAGCATAAGCAAGACGAAGCATAAGAGGAGCACAATTCTTTGTAAGTGTCTTGCTTCTTATTACAAAATTTTAGAGTTATTGAATTCAAATTAAAGACAATATTTAAAGTTCACATATTATTATTATCAAAAATAATCTTTAAAGGATACTAATACGTCATAATCTTTAACAAAAAAAAAAGAATAAAAAGATAAATTCATAGAAGGAACAAAAAAATATTAACTACTAACAAATATGTGACTGAAATAATGCTACATGCACAATGAATAAAGATTTGTTCAAAAGATAAGGATACTTTTCAATCTGAAATAAAAAATAAAAAAAATCGAGAAAAGGATTAAAAATAATTAAATTTGATTATAATATGTTGCAATAATAATGCTGATAATTATCAATACAAAAAAAAATCACTATATTAACCAAAAAAATTACAAAATATTACGCTTATAAACGTTATAATTTTAAAAATGAATTAATCTTTATTTTAGAAAAAAACATTTATCCAACTAAATAAAGAGGTTTTAAAACTTCTTTGCCAAGTAGCTAAAAATTAGGATTAGATAACTACTAATTAATTCATATTGAATTTTGAATTTTAAGTTTTAAACAACCCAATTAAATATTAAATAAATAAGTTATGAATATATTAATTATTTAAATATTATATAAAGTCATATATTAAATTAAATATAACTAATCACTTTTAAATTTCATCAATCTTTAAGCAATTGGTGAAAAGGATTTACTCTCCATTATGCAAAGAAATCCTAAATTTCATTTTGTCAAGGTAATCATCAATTTTTATCACTTCTTTTCATATTTTGGTATTGAAAATCTCATGAATCAATCTTCATCACTTCTTTTTATAGTTTGGCATGTATAGGATTGTTTACTGAAGAAAACAAGAATACGACTCCTATAATTTTTTAATGCAACAAAGAAATAGTAGAAAGATTTACAAGTATGAAATTTATTATAGGCCAAATCATAGATCTATTTGATATATGCTAGAGAAAGAGATTTTGTGCTTGAAGTGTATCCACAAATATTAGATATGTATTGAAATTTTCTTAATTTTCAGTTTTCTATTAAAAAATCAACAGAACAAATGATTTTTATCTATAAATTTTGTTTTGACTTTTTATTAATGCCTATATCTTTTATTTTATTTTTGGATTAATTTTCAGGTTTTTCTTTCGTTTATATGAATGATGAAAGAGATGCGATGGTTGATATTGCTTGCTTTTTTATTTCTTCTTTTGAGACTAAAGAAGATAAAATAGATGGCAGAAACTAGAAAGTTTGATTGCAGTTTACATAATCATGGTTGCTTTTTTTAATCATAATAATAAAAATAATAAATAAGTATACAAAGATTTTACTTGAAGAGAATGTAATAAGTAAAATTATTATTATCATTATCATAATAATAATAAAGAATTATCTTCTTTTTAAAGTCTTTTATAAAATTATTTAAATTTAAAATTGAGAAGTTAATTAGTTTTAAATGATAAAAATCTAAGGGTGAGTGGTTCCCTTTTTTGTGGGAAGTTATCACATATTTAATTTGAATAATAATAATAAAAATGTCTTTTTGTACGGTTATTTTTTTAAAAATAATATACTTTTAAAAAAAGTACTTTTTTTTTGTTGGCGGAATTGTAAACAGAAAAATTGAAACTCGAAACTAAAATTTAAAAAAAGTAAAATACAGAATTCAAATTTCCACATAAAAAAAAATGAAACATGTCAAGTTTATTTTTTTTAATGAAACGTAATCTATCTATATAAATAAAATATTAAATTTATTTATTAAAAGATTACTTAAAATTAACGAAATATAATCATTTTATAATTTTCAAAATTTATATAAGATAATAACTAAAAAAATTAACTATCCAAATCTGAAAAACAAAAAATAAACATTGCAGAACATGAGTGTGATTATTAATTTAAAATTTTAAAAAAATAAAAATAAAATTGCTCCACGTTAGTCAGTGGATAATTTTAAGGAACAATTCAATTAGTGGATAATTTTAAGGAATAATTTCACATTTTAAATTATTATAAAATAAAAATTACAAACTTAACTAATAATAATAATAATAATAATATTAATATTTTTTCAGAAATGTTCCAAATGACAGTCACACATAAAATTCTTTTCCCGGTATCAATTTTCAAAATAAAATTCCCCCAGAAAAATTCGAAAATATTAAAAATATACAAAATCTATATTTTTTTATTTTTTATTTTTTAATTTGAATTGATCCTAATCCTTATCTGATTGATGATTTTTGAATTTCAAATTGATGACAACTTCTTATCAACGATTTATTAACTTTTCATAATGAATGACTTTTTACTGCATTACAATTATCCTATAAATAAACTACCCCACTTCTTCTAAACCAACCCCACCCACTTCTTCTCCTTTTGTTTTTTTCCCCATTAATCAACAGGGAAAGAAATACTTTGGGATGCATACACTTACTTTGTTTTCGTTGTCTTCTTGAATTTATTTTTCATATTGAAAAAATCTCTGATAGTTCAAATTATGAGTTTTTTGATATAATATATTATCATGATTATCTATATATGATTAGTTTTCTCTTATATATATATCAAAGTAACACATCCAAGGAGGGATCAATCCTCCATTAGTGAAGGAGATTTTCTATATGCCAATATCCAATCAAAGAGTACAATTCTATATATGTCAATATCCAATCCAAGAATACAATAGTGGTACAATTATTGGTTTGATGAAACTAACGGTAATTTATGCTATCCTATCATGTAGAAGTCTAGAGATCACTTTATTTATGAAATTGCTCAAACTAATTGGCCTTAAGTCAGAAAAGTTCTGGACGACATCTTTTTTAGGCACTAAGACCAAATTAGTATGTGTAATTGATGCAATTGGTTTTTAGTTAATTTATTTTTCTGGCTAAATCTTCGACGATATCTTTCCCTTAAAACTTATTATGATTCACTCGTTAATAATTATTGATTTTGGAATTTCTTATTTTTTATTTTGAGGCTAATACATCGTAAGTTCATTATGTATTGAAATTCAGACGTATTATTTCATTGTTGTGTATATCCTCTACCGTTCTACCATAATTAATTTTGGGATGCTAATTAGAGACATTGCTAAATCATTATGTATGGGTTCGTACGAATCTAATAACTTTTGCTTATAGACCATGTAATTTTATTAGGAAATCTATTAAATGTATCTAAATATATAGGTGTCAAGTTGAGAATCCATATGATATTATTAAAAATGGAATTAAATGTATCTAAATCTATTAAATGTGTACAATATTTTCAAAATCACTTTATGTAAGCATACACTTATATGCAACAAAAAAAGTAAACTTATTTATGCTTTCCAGTTCATTCTTTTACATTGAAACTGTTTCTCTCTCTAATTGTTGTTATTTAAAAGTTATAGAATTCATTCAATATTTTATTATTTTAAATTTACTTGATTTCTTCTTGTTTTTTAATCTGTATACGATGCATGTACATGTGAAGCTGCATAATTTATTATTATGCTATAAAAATCTTATGATATTAGTAAATAATTCAATTTTTTCAGCCTTATTATTCAACGTAATGGATATTAATTTTTTTTTATACATGGTCTTCAAACATTACATCTTCACAACTAATAATTTAAGTGCAACCTACATATCAGGATGATAATATTTTAAAAACTATTTGATATTGTAGTCAGATTGTCCATTTGATATTAAGTCTTAATTTGGTGTTACACTTCCTTCTCTTTTGATTACTTAATTTTATGAATAACTATTTTATGAGATTTCTTTAGAAGATAAAGCAAAAATAAATCATTCAGATTCGAAGATAAGTTTTTTTTCAAATAAAAATTGTTTGCTATAAATAAATTATCTTTTTTCAGTTTGATAATGGTAACAAAGAATAACATTCCACAATGTGATTAGTTCCAAATCCCACCTTGAACTATAGTAAATTTGATAGCAACTGAAAAGAAATAGGGAAATCAATGTTTATTATTATTATCAAGTCTATGCACAAGTCTTGCTATAGAAATTTGAAAGAAAGCTACAATACACAATTTCATTCAATTTGATGAAAAATTCAAAAGCTTGCAAAAGAAACAAAAATAGGAAAAAACAAACAAAGGAAACTGTTTTTTGGTTCAAGAACCAGCAAATCTTTAAGCTGGATTTAGACATTTATTTAGCTAACATATCTACAGTTTACATTAATTACAATTCAAAACTTACTTTTAGCTATATTTACGTTCTCTCTCGCCTCTCGCCTATCTTCCTCTCTTTCTCCCGCCTCTTTCCCCTCTCTCTGAAATCTTGCTCATCACTCTCCTCTTTTTCTCCCTTGCCTCTCTCGTCTCCCTACCCAATCTATTTCTCGCTTCTCTTCTGCCAATTTCTCTCACGTTATACAAACAAATGTATAATTTGTGTTTGTGTTAATACAAAGCGAGAGAGACGGGATATACAAATACAAATACATATCTTCCCGCCCTATACATTTATAATTATACAAATACAAATCTTCCCCTGTCCAATTCTCTTTTTTCTTACTCTCTATCACCTTATAGAATTTTTTTTTATACAAATACAATGTATAATTTGTGTTTGTATAAAACGAGAGAGAGAGAGAGAGATTAAATATACAAATACAAATGTTTTAACTTGATTCAATTGTATAGGAATTCAAATTGTATGCAAATATACAATTATAATAATTGATACATATATAGTAGTTACATATATACAATTATCTAACTGAAAAGAAATAGGGAAATCAATATTTGTTATTATTATCAAGTCTATACACAAGTCTTGCTATAGAAATTTGAAAGAAAACTACAACACACAATTTCATTCAATTTGATGAAAAATTCCAAAGCTTGCAAACGAAACAAAAATAGGAAAAAACAAACAAAGGAAATTGTATTTTGGTTCAAGAACCAGCAAATTCTTACGCATGATTTAGACAATTATTTAGCTAACATAGCTACAATTTACATTAATTACAATTCGAAACTTACTTTTAGCTATAATAACGTTCTCTCTCGCCTCTCTCCTCCCTCCTCTCTTCCTCTCTTTCTCCCGCCTCTCTTCCCTCTCTCTGAAATCTAGCTCGTCACTCTCCTCTATTTATCCCTGGCCTCTCTCGTCTCCCAACACATTCTCTCTCCCGCTTCTCTTCTCTTTTACCAATTTTTCTCACTTTATACAAACAAATGTATAATTTGTGTTTGTGTTAATATTAAGCGAGAGAGACGGGATATACAAATACAAATACATATCTCTCCACCCTATACACTTATAATTATACGAATACAAATTTTTTCCTGTCCAATTCTCTTTTTCCTTTTTCTCTATCGCTTTATACAAACACAAATTATACAAATACAATGTATAATTTGTGTTGTATAAAACGAGAGAGAGAGATTGAGTATACAAATACAAATGTTTCAACTCGATTCAATTTTATACGAATTCAAATTGTATGCAGATATACAAATACAATAATTGATACATATATATAGTGGTTATATATATATATATATATATATATATATATATATATATATAATTATCTAACTAAAGAAATAGGGAAATCAATGTTTGTTATTATTATCTAGTCTATACACAAGTTTTGCTATAGAAATATGAAAGAAAGCTACAACTCACAATTTCATTCAATTTGACGAAAAATTCAAAAGCTTGCAAAAGAAACAAAAATAGGAAAAAACAAACAAAGAAAACTGTTTTTTGGCTCAAGAACCAGCAAATCTTTACGCTTGATTAAGACATTTATTTAGAAAACATTGCTACAATTTACATTAATTACAATTTGAAACTTACTTTTAGCTATAATTACGTTATCTCTCGCCTCTCGCCTATCTTCCTCTCTTTCTCCCACCTCTTCCCCCTCTCTCTAAAATCTCGCTCATCACTCTCCTCTTTTTCTCCCTCCCCTCTCTCATCTCCCTACCCAATCTCTCTCTCGATTCCCTTCCACCAATTTCTCTCACTTAATACAAACAAATGTATAGTTTGTGTTTGTGTTAATATAAAGCAAGAGAGATGGAATATTCAAAAAGAAATACATATCTCTCTGCCCTATACACTTAAAATTATAAAATTACAAATCTTCCCCTGTCCAATTCTCTTTTGCCTTTCTCTCTATTGCTTTATACAAACACAAATTATACAAATACAATGTATAATTTGTGTTTGTATAAAATGAGAGAGAGAGAGATTGAAGATGCAAATACAAATCTTTTAACTCAATTCAATTGTATATGAATTCAAATTGTATGCAGATATACAAATAAAATAATTGATAAATATATATAGTAGTTACATATATACAATTATCTAACTTAAAAGAAATAGGGAAATCAATGTTTGTAATTATAATCAAGTATATGCACAAGTTTTGCTATAGAAATTTGAAAGAAAGCTACAACACACTATTTCTTTCAATTTGATGAAAAATTCAAAAATTTGCAAAAAAAATAAAAACAGGAAAAAACAAACAAAGGAAACTGTTTTTTGGGTCAAGAGCCAACAAATCTTTACGCTTGATTTAGACATTTATTTAGCTAACATAACTAAAGTTTACATTAATTACAATTCAAAATTTAGTTTTAGCTATAATTACATTCTCTCTCGCCTCACGCCTCTCTTCCTCTCTTTCTCCCGCCTCTTTCCCCTCTCTCTGAAATGTTGCTCGTCACTCTCCTTTTTTTCTCCCTTGCCTCTCTCGTCTCCCTACCCAAACTATTTCTCCCTTCTCTTCTGCCAATTTCTCTCACGTTATACAAACAAATGTATAGTTTGTGTTTGTGTTAATATAATCCGAGAGAGACGGGATAAACACATACAAATGCATATCTTCCCGCCCTATACACTGAAAATTATACAAATACAAATCTTTCCCTGTCCAATTCTCTTTTTTCTTTCTCTCTATCACCTTATACAAATACAAATTATACAAATACATATGTATAATTTGTGTTTGTATAAAACGAGAGAGAGAGATTGAATAAACAAATACAAATGTTTTAACTCGATTCAATAGTATACGAATTCAAATTGTATGCAGATATACAATTATAATAATTGATACATATATATAGTAGTTACATATATACAATTACCTAACTGAAGAAATAGGGAAATCAATATTTGTTATTATTATTAAGTCTATGCACAAGTCTTAATATAGAAATTTGAAAGAAAGCTACAACACACAATTTCATTCAATTTAATGAAATATTACAAAGCTTGCAAAAGAATCAAAAATACGAAAAAACAAATAAAGGAAATAGTATTTTGGTTCAAGAACCAGCAAATCCTTACGCATTATTTAGACATTTATTTAGCTAACATAGCTAAAGTTTACATTAATTACAATTCAAAACTTACTTCTAACTATAATTACGTTCTCTCTCGCCTCTCTCCTCTCTTCCTCTCTTTCTCCCATCTCTCTCCCCTCTATCTGAAATCTCGCTTCACACTCTCCACTTTTTATCTCAGGCCTCTCTCGTCTCTCTACCCAATCTCTCTCTCTCTCGCTTCTCTTCTCTTCTACCAATTTCTCTCACTTTATACAAACAAATGTATAGTTTGTGTTTGTATTAACATAAAGTGAGAGAGACGGGATATCCAAGTACAAATACATATCTCTCCGCCCTATACACTTATAATTATACGAATACAAATCTTTCCCTGTCCAATTCTCTTTTTCCTTTCCCTCTATCGCTTTACACAAACACAAATTATATAAATACAATGTATAATTTGTGTTTGTATAAAAAGGGAGAGAGAGATTGAATATACAAATACAAATGTTTCAACTCGATTCAATTGTATATGAATTCAAATTGTATGCAGTTATACAAATACAATATTTGATACATATATATAGTGGTTAGATATATATATATATATATATATATATATATCTAACTAAAGAAATAGGGAAATCAATGTTTGTTATTGTTATCAAGTCTATCCACAAGTTTTGCTATAGAAATTTGAAAGAAAGATACAACTCACAATTTCATTCAATTTGATGAAAAATTCAAAAGCTTGCAAAAAAAACAAAAATAGGAAAAAACAAACAAAGGAAACTGTTTTTTAGCTCATTAACCAGTAAATCCTTACGCTTGATTAGGGCATTTATTTAGATAACATTGCTACAATTTACATTAATTACAAGTTGAAACTTACTTTTAGCTATAATTATGTTCTCTCTCGCCTCTCGCCTATCTTCCTCTCTTTCCCCTCTCTCTGAAATCTCGCTCCTCGCTTTCCTCTTTTTCTCCCACGCCTCACTCGTCTCCCTACCCAATCTCTATCTCGCTTATCTTATGCCATTTTCTCTCACTTTATACAAACAAATGTATAATTTGTTTTTGTGTAAATATCAAGCGAGAGAGACGGGATATACAAATACAAATGCATATCTCTCCGCCCTATACACTTATAATAATACAAATACAAATCTTCTCCTAACCAATTCTTTTTTCTCTTTCTCTCTATTGCCTTATACAAACACAAGTTAAACAAATACAATGTATAATTTGTGTTTGTATAAAATGAGAGAGAGAGATTGAATATACAAATACAAATGTTTTAACTCGATTCAATTGTATACGAATTCAAATTGTATGCAAATCTACAATTATAATAATTGATACATATATACAGTAGTTACATTTATACAATTATCTAACTGAAGAAATAAGGAAATCAATGTTTGTTATTATAATCAAGTCTATGCACAAGTCTTGCTATAGAAATTTGAAAGAAATCTACAACACACAATTTCATTTAATTTGATGAAAAATTCCAAAGCTTGCAAAAGAAACAAAAATAGAAAAAAACAAACAAAGGAAACTGTTTCTTGGTTCAAGAACCAACAAATTCTTACGCTCGATTTAGACATTTATTTAGCTAACATAGCTATAGTTTACATTAATTACAATTCGAAAGTCACTTTTAGCTATAATTACGGTCTCTCTCGACCCTCTCCACTCTTTCTCTCGCCTCTCTCCCAAATCTCACTCGTCACTCTGCTCTTTTTCTCCCTCGCCTCTCTCGTCTCCCTACCCAATCTCTCTCTCACTTTTCTTCTGCCAATTTCTATCACTTTTTACAAACAAATGTATAGTTTGTATTTGTGTTAATATAAAACGAGAGAGGCGGGATATAGAAATTCAAATACATATTTTTCCGCTCTATACCCTTATATTATACAAATACAAATCTTTTCCTGTCCAATTCTCTTTTGCCTTTCTTTCTATTGCTTTATACAAACACGAATTATACAAATACAATGTATAATTTGTGTTTGTATAAAACGAGAGAGATAGATGGAAGATACAAATATAAATGTTTTAACTCAATTCAATTGTATACGAATTCAATTGTTTGCAGATATATAGATACAATCATTGATAAATATATATAGTAGTTACATATATATACAATTATCTAACTTAAGGGAAATAGGGAAAACAATTTTTGTTATTATTATCAAGTCTATGCACATGTCTTGCTATAGAAATTTGAAAGAAAGCTACAACACACAATTTCATTCAATTTGATGAGAAAAACCAAAGCTTGCAAAAGAAACAAAAATAGGAAAAAACAAACAAAGGAAACTGTTAGTTGGCTCAAGAACCAGCAAATCATTACGCTTGATTTAGACATTTATTTAGCCAACATAGCTACAGTTTACATTAATTACAATTCGAAATTTACTTTCAACTATAATTACGTTTACTCTCGCCTCTCGCCTCTCGCCTCTCTTCCTCTCTTTCTCTCGCCTCTTTCCCCACTCTCTGAAATCTCACTCGTCACTCACCTCTTTTTCTCCCTCGCTTTTCTCTTCTCCCTACCCAATCTCTCTCTCTCTCGCTTCTCTTCTCTTCTACCAATTTCTCTGACTTTATACAAACAAATGTATAGTTTGTGTTTGTATTAACATAAAGTGAGAGAGACGGGATATCCAAGTACAAATACATATCTCTCCGCCCTATACACTTATAATTATACGAATACAAATCTTTCCCTGTCCAATTCTCTTTTTCCTTTCCCTCTATCGCTTTACACAAACACAAATTATATAAATACAATGTATAATTTGTGTTTGTATTAAACGGGAGAGAGAGATTGAATATACAAATACAAATGTTTCAACTCGATTCAAGTGTATACGAATTCAAATTGTATGCAGTTATACAAATACAATAATTGATACATATATATAGTGGTTAGATATATATATAGGGAAATCAATGTTTGTTATTGTTATCAAATCTATCCACAAGTTTTGCTATAGAAATTTGAAAGAAAGATACAACTCATAATTTCATTCAATTTGAAGAAAAATTCAAAAGCTTGCAAAAGAAACAAAAATAGGAAAAAACAAACAAAGGAAACTGTTTTTTGGCTCATTAACCAGTAAATCCTTACACTTGATTAGGGAATTTATTTAGATAACATTGCTACAATTTACATTAATTACAAGTTGAAACTTACTTTTAGCTATAATTATGTTCTCTCTCGCCTCTCGCCTATTTTCCTCTATTTCCCCTCTCTCTGAAATCTCGCTCCTCGCTCTCCTCTTTTTCTCCCTCGCCTCACTCGTCTCCCTACCCAATCTCTATCTCTCTTCTCTTATGCCATTTTCTCTCACTTTATACAAACAAATGTATAATTTGTTTTTGTGTAAATATAAAGCGAGAGAGACGGGATATACAAATACAAATGCATATCTCTCCGCCCTATGCACTTATAATAATACAAATACAAATCTTCTCCTAACCAATTCTTTTTTCTCTTTCTCTCTATTGCCTTATACAAACACAAGTTAAACAAATACAACGTATAATTTGTGTTTGTATAAAATGAGATAGAGATATTGAATATACAAATACAAATGTTCTAACTCGATTCAATTGTATACGAATTCAAATTGTATGCAAATCTACAATTATAATAATTGATATATATATGTAGTAGTTACATTTATACAATTATCTAACTGAAGAAATAAGGAAATCAATGTTTGTTATTATAATCAAGTCTATGCACAAGTCTTGCTATAGAAATTTGAAAGAAATCTACAACACACAATTTCATTCAATTTGATGAAAAATTCCAAAGCTTGCAAAAGAAACAAAAATAGAAAAAAACAAACAAAGGAAACTATTTCTTGGTTTAAGAACCAACAAATTCTTACGCTTGGTTTAGACATTTATTTAGCTAACATAGCTACAGTTTACATTAATTACAATTCGTAAGTCACTTTTAGCTATAATTACGGCCTCTCTCGACCCTCTCCTCTCTTTCTCCCGCCTCTCTCCCAAATCTCATTCGTCACTCTGCTCTTTTTCTCCCTCGCCTCTCTTGTCTCCCTACCCAATCTCTCTCTCACTTTTCTTTTGCCAATTTCTATCACTTTTTACAAACAAATGTATAGTTTGTATTTGTGTTAATGTAAAACAAGAGAGGCGGGATATAGAAATACAAATACATATTTTTTCGCCCTATACCCTTATATTATACAAATACAAATCTTTTCCTGTCCAATTCTCTTTTTCCTTTCTTTCTATTGCTTTATATAAACACGAATTATACAAATACAATGTATAATTTGTGTTTGTATAAAACGAGAGAGATAGATGGAAGATAGAAATATAAATGTTTTAACTCAATTCAATTGTATACGAATTCAAATTTTATGCAGATATACAAATACAATCATTGATAAATATATATAGTAGTTACATATATATATATATATATATATAATTATCTAACTTAAGGGAAATAGGGAAATCAATTTTTGTTATTATTATCAAATCTATGCACATGTCTTGCTATAGAAATTTGAAAGAAAGCTACAACACACAATTTCATTCAATTTGATGAAAAATCCATAGCTTGCAAAAGAAACAAAAATAGGAAAAAACAAACAAACGAAACTGTTATTTGGCTCAAGAACCAGCAAATCATTACGCTTGATTTAGACATTTATTTAGCTAACATAGCTACAGTTTACATTAATTACAATTCAAAACTTACTTTTAACTATAATTATGTTTTCTCTCACCTCTCGCCTCTCTTCCTCTCTTTCTCCCGCCTCTTTCCCCTCTCTCTGAAATCTCGCTCGTCACTCACCTCCTTTTCTCCTTCGCTTCTCTCGTCTCCCTACCCAATCTCTCTCTCGCTTCTATTCTGCCAATTTCTCTCACTTTATACAAACAAATGTATAATTTGTATTTGTGCTAATATAAAGCGACAGAGGCAGGATATACAAATACAAATACATATTACTACGCTATATACCCTTATAATTATACAAATACAAATCTTTCCATGTCCAATTCTGTTTTGCCTTTCTCTCTATTGCTTTATACAAACACAAATTATACAAATACAATGTATAATTTGTGTTTGTATAAAATGAGAGAGAGAAATTTAAGATACAAATACAAATGTCTTAACTCGATTCAATTGTTTACGAATTCAAATTGTATGCAGCTATACAAATACAATATTTGATAAATATATATATATATATATATATATATATATAGTAGTTACATATACAATTATCTAACGTAAAAGGAATAGAGAAATCAATGTTTGTTATTATTATCAAGTCTATGCACAAGTCTTGCTACAGAAATTTGAAAGAAAGTTACAACACACAATTTCATCAATTTGATAAAAAAATTCAAAAGCTTGCAAAAGAAACAAAAATAGGAAAAAGCAAACAAAGGAAACTGATTTTTGTCTCAAGAACCAGCAAATCATTACTCTTGAATTAGACATTTATTTAGCTAACATAGCTACAGTTTATATTGATTACAATTCAAAACTTACTTTTAGCTATAATTACATTCTCTCTCGACTCCCCCCTCTCTCCCAAATCTCACTCGTCACTCTCCTCTTTTTCTCCCTCGCCTCTCTCGTCTCCCTACCCAATCTCTCTCTCGCTTTACTTCTGCCAATTTCTTTCACTTTATACAAACAAATGTATAATTTGTATTTGTGTTAATATAAAGCGAGAGAGGCGGGATATACAAATACCAATACATATTTCTCCACCCTATACCCTTATATTATACAAATATAAATCTTTCCTTGTCCAATTCTCTTTTGTCTTTCTCTCTATTACTTTATACAAACACAAATTATACAAATACAATGTATAATTTGTGTTTGTATAAAACGAGAGAGAAAGATTGAAGATACAAATACAAATGTATTAACTCGATTCAATTGAATACGAATTCAAATTGTATGCAGATATACAAATACAATAGTTGATGAATATATATAGTAGTTACATATTTACAATTGTCTAACTTAAAAGAAATAGGGAAATCAATGTTTGTTATTATTATCAAGTCTATGCACATTTCTTGCTATAAAAATTTGAAAGAAAGCTACAACACACATTTTCATGAAAAATTTCAAAGCTTGCAAAAGAAACAAAGTTAGGAAAAAACAAACAAAGAAAACTGTTTTTTGGCTGAAGCACCAGCAAATCCTTACGCTTGATTTAGACATTTATTTAGCTAACATAGCTACATTTTACATTAATTACAATTCAAAACTTACTTTTAGCTATAATTACATTCTCTCTCGCCTCTCGCCTCTCGCCTCTCGCCTCTCGCCTCTCGCCTCTCGCCTCTCTTTCTCCCGCCTCTTTCCCCTCTCTCTGAAATCTCGTTCGTCACTCTCCTCTTTTTCTCCCTCGCCTCTCTCGTCTCCCTACCCAATCTCTCTCTCGCTTCTCTTCTTCCAATTTCTCTCACTTTATACAAACAAAAGTATAATATGTATTTGTGATAATATAAAGCGAGAGAGACATGATATACAAGTACAAATACATATTTCTCCGTCATATACCCTTATAATTATACAAATACAAATCTTTTTGTGTCCAATACTGATTTGCCTTTCTCTCTATTGCTTTATACAAACACAAATTATACAAATACAATGTATAATTTGTGTTTGTATAAAACGAGAGAGAGAAATTTAAGATACAAATACAAATGTTTTAACTCGATTCAATTGTATACGAATTCAAATTGTATGCCGATATACAAATACAATAATTGATAAATATATATAGTAGTTACATATACAATTATCCAACTTACAAGAAATAGGGAAATCAATGTTTGTTATTATTATCAAGTATATGCACAAGTATTGCTATAGAAATTTGAAAGAAAGCTAACAACACACAATTTCATTCAATTTGATGAAAAATTTAAAAGTTTGCAAAAGAAACAGAAATAGGGAGAAACAAACAAATGAAACTGTTTTTTGGCTCAAGAACCAGCAAATCATTACGCTTGATTTAGACATTTATTTAGCTAACATAGCTACAGTTTACATTAATTACAATTTGAAAGTTAGTTTTAGCTATAATTACGTTCTCTCTCGACTCCCTCCTCTCTTCCTCTCTTTCTCCCGCCTCTCTCCCAAATCTAACTCGTCACTCTCCTCTTTTTCTCCCTCGCCTCTCTCGTCTTCCTACCCAATCTCTCTCTCGCTTTTCTTCTGCCAATTTCTCCTACTTTATACAAACAAATGTTTAATTTGTATTTGTGTTATTATAAAGCGAGAGAGGCGGGATATAGAAATACAAATACATATTTCTCCACCTGATACCCTTATATTACACAAATACAAATCTTTTCCTGTCCAATTCTCTTTTGCCTTTTCCTCTATTGCTTTATACAAACACAAATTATATAACTACAATGTATAATTTTTGTTTGTATAAAACGAGAGAGAGAGATTGAAGATACAAATACAAATGTTCTAACTCGATTTAATTGCATACGAATTTAAATTGTATGCAGATATACAAATACAATAATTGATAAATATATATAGTAGTTACATATGTACAATTATCTAACTTAAAAGAAATATGGAAATCAATGTTTGTTATTATTATCAAGTCTATGTACATGTCTTGCTATAGAAATTTGAAAGAAAGCTACTACACACAATTTCATTCAATTTGATGAAAAATTCCAAATCTTGCAAAAGAAACAAAAATAGGAAAAAACAAACAAAGAAAACTGTTTTTTTGGCTCAAGACCAACAAATCTTTATGCTTGATTTAGACATTTATTTAGCTAGCATAGCTACAGTTTACATTAATTACAATTTGAAACTTACTTTTAGCTATAATTACGTTCTCTCGCGTCTCTCGCCTCTCTACCACTTTCTCCCGCCTCTTTCCCCTCTCTCTGAAATTTCGCTTGTCACTCTCCTCTTTTTCTCCCTCGCCTCTCTCGTCTCCCTACCCAATCACTCTCTCACTTCTCTTCTGCCAATTTCTCTCACTTTATACAAACAAATGTATAATTTGTATTTGTGTTAATATAAAGCGAGAGAGGCGGGATATACAAATACAAATACATAGTTCTCCGCCATATACCCTTATAATTATACAAATACAAATCTTTCCATGTCCAATTCTCTTTTGTCTTTCTCTCTATTGCTTTATACAAACACAAATTATACAAATACAATATATAATTTGTGTTTGAATAAAACGAGAGTGAGAGAGATTTAAGATACAAATACAAATGTTTTAACTCTATTCAATTGTATACTAATTCAAATTGTATGCAGATATACAAATACAATAATTGATAAATATATATAGTAGTTACATATACAATTATCTAACTTAAAAGAAATAGGGAAATCAATGTTTGTTATTATTATCAAGTCTATGGAGAAGTCTTGCTATAGAAATTTGAAAGAAAGCTACAACACACAATTTCTTTCAATTTGATGAAAAAATCAAAAGCTTGCAAAAGAAACAAAAATAGGAAAAAACAAACAAAGGAAACTATTAATTGGCTCTAGAACCAACAAATATTTACGCTTGATTTATACATTTATTTAGCTTACATAGCTATAGTTTACATTCATTACAATTCGAAACTTACTTCTAGCTATAATTACGTTCTCTCTCGCCTCTCGTCTCTCGACTCTCGCCTCTCTTTCTCCCACCTCTTTCCCTTCTCTCTGAAATCTCGCTCGTCACTCTCCTCTTTTTCTCCCTCGCCTCTCTCGTCTCCCTACCCAATCTCTCTCTCGCTTCTCTTCTGCCAATTTCTCTCACTTTATACAAACAAATGTATAGTTTGTGTTTGTGTTAATATAAAGTGAGAGAGATGACATATGTAAATACAAATACATATCTCTTCGCCCTATACACTTATATAATTATACAAATACTATCCAATTCTTTTCTGTTTCTCTCTATCGCCTTATACAAACACAAATTATACAAATACAATGTATAATTTGTGTTTGTATAAAATGAGAGAGAGAGATTGAATATACAAATACAAATATTTTAACTCGATTCAATTGTATACGAATTCAAATTGTATGCAGATATAAAATTATGATAATTGATACATATATATAGTAGTTACATATATACAATTATCTAACTGAAGAAATAGGGAAATCAATGTTTGTTATTATTATCAAGTCAATGCACAAGTCTTGCTATAAAAAAATTGAAAGAAAGCTACAACTCACAATTTCATTCAATTTGATGAAAAATTCCAAAGCTTGCAAAAGAAACAAAAATAAGAAAAAACAAACAAAGAAAACTGTTTTTTGGTTCAAGAACCAGCAAATCCTTACGCTTGATTCAGACATTTATTTAGCTAACATAGCTACAGTTTACATTAATTACAATTCGAAACTTACTTTTAGCTATAATTACGTTCTCTCTCGACTCCCTCCTCTCGTCCTCTCTTTCTTCCGCCTCTCTCCTAAATCTCACTCATCACTCTCCTCTTTTACTCCCTCGCCTCTCTCGTCTCCCTACCCAATCTCTCACCCGCTTCTCTTCTGCCAATTTCTCTCACTTTATACAAACATATGTATAATTTGTGTTTGTGTTAATATAAAGCGAGAGAGGCGGGATATACAAATACAAATACATATCTCTCCGCCCTATACCCTTATAATTATATAAATAGAAAATTTCTCCTGTCCAATTCTCTTTTGCCTTTCTCTCTATCGCTTTATACAAACACAAATTATACAAATACAATGTATAATTTGTGTTTGTATAAAATGAGAGAGAGAGATTGGATATACAAATACAAATGTTTTAACTCGATTCAATTGTATACGAATTCAAATTGTATGCAGCTATACAAATACAATAATTGATACATATATATAGTAGTTACATATATACAATTATCTAACTGATATACATATGCATTTCACCTATCTCCACTCTTTGTCCTCTTTCACTCGCCTCTCTCCTCCCTCCCCCAATCTCGCTTGACTCTCTCCTCCCTCTCCCAATCTCGCTCACCAGATGTACAAATACATATGTATAGCAGTTACATATATACAAATATTTTGACAGATATACATATACAATTCGTCTCTCTCCACTCTCTCTCTCCCCTCTCTCCTCCCTCTCCCAATCTCGCTTTCCACTCTCCTCCCTATAACATATAGCTACAAATCGTAATTAGCAAACTATAGTTATGGAGTATAATTAAACTATTTTTGAGTGGCTATATGTGAATATTTCCTATATATATATATATATATATATAATGAATAACATTATTAGACCGATAAATGATTTATTAGTCAAGCATATTTGAATAGCTACTGTCATTTTCAAAAATTAGATATGACTAAGTCATATGATAGTGTTTGTTTTGGTATAATTATAATATATCGAGCTGTTGAGGAACCTGATTGGACGTGATATTATATTAGAAATAGACATGACTTTTTTTTTGTATTTATAATTCTTTATTTTTCATTCAATTTTCAACTCATATTAAGGCACTTAGTAATCTAGATTTTCGTTGCGTGAGACGCATCAAAGGCATAAGCACTAATTTTTTGATGCAATGTGCCTCCAAATATCTTTTTTGTTGCGCCTGAAAGTAATTAAGGCGGAAATTTCAATGAAAATTACTTTAACACATAAATTTTCCTTTCACTTCGAATTTTCATATTGAAATAAATTGTTTATGAATTTTATTATCAAAAGAAAAAGAAAAGAGAAAAAGTCAAGCAAGGCAACGACTTTTATATCTAAGAGGAAATCACCTAGGTATATTGTATTAAAAAATATTTACAATCTATTAATAATTTTTTAGGATAGTGCATAAGCACCCACTAAATAATGACCGAAATTCCAGCTACACATCTTAACTTAATCAGAGTCCTACTACCCCCAAACTCATTTTTTTTTGTATTTTCGTGCACCTTTTGTGCTGATATGACACATTCAACCTGTTGACTGTGTTTGTTCAACATGCGTCCGCCACGTGTGTAATTTTTAGTTTAGTTTTTTTTTTTTTAAAACATTTGTTTTAATTTTTTTAATTAAAATTTCTTTTTTTTCTTTATCTTGTATTTAAATTAAGTCAATACATATAATTTTTTTATCTTCATCTTATTTTTTACCTTCATTCTTTTTTTTTCTATTGATTTATTTTTTGTTTTCTATGTCTTTTCTTTTGATTTAGTTTCAAATTTATTCAAAAATTGTATTTAAATAAGTTAAATTCATGGATATCAAAATTTGGACATAGCCCCTTAGGGCTATGGCCGGTGCCACACACCTAAGGGGCTCCGTCCAGATCTCAAACTTGAGAGAATAATATCACATAGTCCAAGCGCTATAAGAGACAAAAAATCTACACCACTGACGCTATCACTGGCGCGCCAAGCCTATACTAGCATTATTTTGTATGAACAATACATTATATCATAGTTTTAATTGGAGCATGAGCGGCTAACCGCTCTTGTTCAAGGTTTATAACTATATTATGATTGTTTATTGAATGATTTAGTAGACGAAGTTTATTTATCCATATTAGTTGTTTTTATATTCTTGTTTTTACTATTTCAATGCTTAGCTATCATTGAAATAAAAGAATAATCTCTCCGTGAATTAGAAAGACAGATCATTTAGATATCACGAAAAATATAGAGAGTAGAATCTTTAATTTAGTAAAATAAAGAATTAATTTGCATTTACAATAGGAATGTACCTAGAAGGTCCTACTTGATTACGAAACAGAAATATAGTTATATATGTTCATGTTGGGTTATCACATCTCTGCTAAAGATATAATTGTGAGGTCAATGTAGATAGATGATTAGAAGTCCGAAAGAGCATGATCATATTGTTAACCCCGTAGATCAGCAACTAGATAAATAAACTAAGTCTAAGAAATCAAATACTAGACATAAATGTTTACGAGAGACGTAACCTTGATATTTTTCTCAATCAATGATATCAACCAATTTTACTTGCTTTCATTAGTTTAATTGAAATAGTTACAATTTATAAACATACTCTCCTTGGTCACTAAAACACTTGCATACCTTTCTACTCAAGGCATTCACCATCACATTGACCATGCTCGGGTGATAGTCATGCCATAATCCTTAATCAACTCCAACCACCTTTGTGGTCTTAAATTCTGATCCTTCTAATTGAATATCTATTGTAAGTTGATATGACCGGTGAAAATTTCACAATAAACTCCACACAAATGGTGCCTCTAAATCTTCGAAACAAATACTACTGTTGCCAACTCCATGTCATGATTGGGATAATTTTTCTCATGGGCCTTCAAATGCCTCAAAGCATATACAATCATTTTTTCTTCCTGCATCATAACACAACCAAGCCCAACTCTCGAAGTATCACTATACACTAGGGGTGTGCACTATTCGAATTAAACCGAATAACCAAATCAAATCAAATCATATTTTTATTTGGATTGGTTTTTTTGGCTTTTCGGATTGGTTTTGGATTAATAAATTACTTTTTTTGGTTTTTTGGTTTGGTTTCGGGTTTTAAAAAATAAAAACCGAAAAAGACTGAATTATATATATATAATGTTTAGGTTTAGAATTAAATTGGAGTTAACCACTTTTGTCCCTTTTTGGTTATTGCATTTCATAATGATTACGTTTATATTTTATGTTTGAATTACATCTATAATAGGTATACTTATAAGTATTGTGCTTTAAGTTTTACTTATGATTTATATTAGAAAGTATATTTAAGGGATTAAATATTATTACTTTGGTTATGTTATTAATTATTGACATAACTGAATAACCAAACCGAAAAAAATCGAACCAAATAGAGGAAAACCAAACCAAACCAAATTTATTTGGATCGGATTGGGTTACACTTTTACAAAACCAAAAACCGAAAAATCCAAACCGAATAGTGCAAAATCAAACCGAAAAGCCGAATGAACACCCCTACTATACACCGTGAAGCCTTCACCTTTCACAAGCAAAGTCAAAATAGAAGTTGAAGTTAACAAAGTTTTGAACTTTTGAAAGCTTGCCTCACACTTATCGATTATTGAACACAACATTCTTCTAAGTCAATTTAATAAAAAATGATGCAATAGAAGAGAAGCCCTCCACAAACTTCTTGCAATAACTTGCCAATCCAACAAAACTCTGGATCTCGATAGATGAAGTAGGCCAAGCCCAATCTTGAACTACCTTAATCTTAGTCGAATCTACCATAATATTCTCCTTGGACACCACATGTCTCAAAAATGACATAGACTTTAGCCTAAACTCATACTTCAAAAACTTAACATACAATTATTCATATCTCAAATCTTTGGAGTATAATCCTCAAATATTATGTTTGCTCCTCACTATGCGAGTACATCAAAATATCATCGATGGCTACAATCACCAAGCAGTCCAAGTACTATTGGAACACCCTATTTATCAACTTCATAAAGGTCCAAAGCATTAGTCCACCCAAAAGACATACCAAGCTATTTTCCTAAAAACATATTTACATGAAAAACATTTTACTTCATACCAAAAACACTCTAAGAATTATTCGATTAAAGAGATCTATAATTGTGAAAACAATGTCGCTTATGTTCGAGAAATTTCTCTTGAACACATATGACCAACCACTTTGAAGCATTAACAAGGTAAATAACAATTTCAACACGTAATATTCTTGGATCAATTTCTAAATTAAGAAGATTTAAATAAATATATAGATTGATAAATGAATTGGCAAAGGGACAAATGCAGAAAGAAGAAACTAGCAAGCTATGCACAGTATCCAGCTTAACTTTTAACAAACAAGATTTACAAATTTTCCCATTTCCATGTTTGAAGCATCAAGGTATAGACACCATCCTGCTTGAACATAATCTATATATAATACATCATTATCCCAACCCATTCGAGAAGAATGATTTTTCACTTCATGTGTCTTTTCTGGAGCTAAGAAATCCTGACGTCCCTAGCCAGGGAAAAACAACCAGAAGTTGTATCTGTTGACAGCAATGGTAAAGTTCAAATGAAGACCTGGCGTTCTGCCGAGCAAAATCCAGTACAGTATATTACTTGGTGAACTATCTTTGGGGCAGCTTGAAATTGGCTTGAGCATCTTGTTCAAGCATCGTCAAAAAAACAAGCAGGAATATCTGGAGGATGCAATGCAGCCACACACTTGTACTGCATCCAAATATTTATTTTTACGAGAAGGGTCATGGATAGAATATGTTATAAGGCAGACAACATTATCAATTATTGCCTATAGCAGAAGCCTAGTACAGCTCAGGGGCTGCATTATTTAGGAGGAAAGCCCCAGCGAGATATATTTAGGCTTAAACAGAATTCTGCCAGCACTAGAAAGTAAAGTAATTTCATATACAAATCAAAACTAAGTACCTTGTGATTCATATATTTTTCTCTTAATGCCCGCCCAGTTGCTTCCATTCTACTAGATTGCAACTCATGGATAACGAGAACACAATCCTTCAGTTCAGATGGTTTATAACCTGTACTTTGTTGAAGTGCCAAAGTCTGCAAAACCAAAATAATGATCAAGACTGTTGGACTCTGTACAGATCAGTGCTGACAATTTCAGCATCTGACATAATGGCTGAATAGTTTTCAAAAAAAGTAGATCTTAGAAGCTACTATCTTTAATAATTCATATCATATTAAAAAATAAATAAGTAAAAAGCATGTTGATTATATCAAATTTGGAGGCCCCAATAATTTTTCTCGTAGAGAATCTAACACATCAGAAAACGATATATAGATTAAATACTCCATACGTTTTCTCATTGAATACCTATATTTGTTTTTAGAAACTTCTTGAATATATTAAACTCTACAAAGAAGTAAATGAAAGCCACGTTGATTCTTCTAAAATCAGGTTTTTCATCTATTCTATTCTTAGTAAAATCTATTGTTTGGTCGCATATGTTCCCTTAATTAAACAATAAGCACACAATGAAACTACTTCAAGATCTTACTTTAACTATCACACAAAACCAAACCAAGAGAATCCAAACTTTAAGAATAAATAGATTTTGACGAACCAATACTTGTGATTGTGTTAAATTTATGACATTTTTTAAGACTTAAATGCACCAAAAGACATTCCTCAACATCACTCAAGTTTGTAGTTTTTGTCTAATGTGTCTTCTATTCAATACATAGTGGAACAACAACATACCCAATGTAATCCCACAAGTGAGGTACGGGAGGGTAGCCTGTACGCAAACCTTACCTACTAGCCATACTTTTACCCAGTTCGTGTCCTCTATAGCCTCCTATCTAAGGTCATCCTCGGTAAACAGTGAAGTGCTAAAGTTACCATAGGATCCTAATAACTGTATGTTCCTAGTAATCCTGGTTTTTTGTAGAAGCTAACGATGCTTGTATTAAAATAGGATCAGTGGAGGATCACAGAAGGACCTAAAACTCAAACATTATCCTACCACTTTTGGCAATTTTATATGTTTTTGTTATTTCCGATATTTTATTTTACCACGTAACCTCTGCATTACAAACCCAGACATAGTTTCATTGTAAATAGATATAAACAACAATATAGCATAAGATAAACCACATATTCAATACCATAATTTGTTCAACATTACTAGATTTAGAATTTTTTTATGTATACTTCATGCTACAGTTTTGAACGAGAGACATTGAGCTATAGTATTCTATTTGGCCTCGATTTTAACATACAGTAGGGTTTTACTAAATGTCTAGTAGTCATTCAAGAAGAGATATGCAGTTTTATTTAGGATCTCGATTTAAAAATCAGATTCAGTGACTGGATACGAAGATCTTTACGACAATATCATATCTAGCGTCCCAATCTTCAAAACAATCATTGAGTATTCATGGGTTCAACTTTATGGATGCCTTATAAGTTATAACAGCTAAGTAAAAAGAATCTATCTTTTAACCAAATGCAGTTTTAATTTATGTTCACATTAGAAAGTGAAAGTCTTTCTCAAAAAAAAGAAAGTGAAAGTCAGTAAAACATAAACAGCTAAAGTGAAGTTGCACACTTGAAGTTCAATAAGCTCCTCATATCATGATTTAGGTTAGAGAGAGCTCACTACTTCCCCTACCATCTGGTTCTCGGTGCTGATCCCATAACCAAACAAAGTGATGGCCTAAAATTCACATGTGATATACTCCAATACATGAAAAATGAAGAAAAAGACAATCTTACCCATGGGCAGACTTCAGGCAACACAGTAAACCTTGATAGAAAGATAGCTGAAGCAGCAGTCATTGATGGCAAGAACCGCACACAACTATAATCTAACAAACTCAGTTCCGCGAGATAACAGCTCAAGAATTCAAATTGCAAAGTTAAAAACTGCAGCAGAGAAAACAATTTATTATTGGGAAATAATGACATTAAGAGAAACATATTGACCAGAGACCTACAAGCAAAACTTACAGGAAAATTATCTTGGGCAGCCTTGATAAAGATTCTGCAAATTCACCAAGGGAATTTTCATCATTGTACAGCCATATACATAAAACTCTAATTTAACAAGAGTAAATGCATGAATACAGAAGGCAACAACTAGGATTAAATGTATGGGCTTGAGGATGAAAATGATGATCAACTACTTCTAGAAATACTGTGTGCATCCAAACCTGAGAAATGTTGTTGTGGTGGGACTACTGATCTCAAAATTCAGAAAACTGAGCAAATCTCTCTCCATATTCACTACCTGAAGTTCAAATCCAATTTATTCAATATAAGAGTTTGCATATTAGTCAATAAAATGATTGAAAGAGATGTAAATCAACCTCTTCTCTGGTGTATGTATTGTCTGTAATGTAACAAAAATCTTCAACATGAGGCGGACTGATCTCTTCATACTTTCTGAAGCATAAAGCACTATAAATGAATATATCTGATGTAACAAACAGTTTTTAATTAACAAAATAAGAGTTTTAAAATCCATACGATGCAACAAGCATGCAAGATACACCGAGAAGCTGAAGCTTATCCATGGCTAAAACGTGAGAAGACAAAAATCTGTCGATGTATGACACTGCAAGATAAAGGGTGTCTGAAACAAGTTTGTATTCTTCTGTAACCTCCACCAACCAATCAACTAAAACCGTACGCATAGAAGGAATCACGTTATTCTGAACCTTCTCCATGTAGTTAGACAAAGGCCTCCTCCTTTCCTCAACCTACATACAAAATTTAGTATCAGATTGATGCATTCAAAGAAATTTTTACACTCCAAAACGTTAAAGACCTTGAGATAAACAATATGTGTAAAGATTTGCAATAAGCTACTGGGACTTGTATGGTAAGTCTTGCCTTACAGAACTACAGAAACTGAAACAATGGTGGAACAGCCTTCAATTTTTGGCTGTTTTCTTATTACTAACTATTCTTGATACGGTACAAAAACTTCCACAAATTCACGTCCATGTAAAAGTAACAAATCTGGCAGTATCATTTGACTCGTTTGCCATTGAGTCTTTCATCTAGTTGCAAAGATGAATCCGGCATATAACCAGCGGATGCACGTATATCCACTGTCTCTTAAGAATATGTACATGTATGATTGCCTTAAAATTTTGGATCCACCTCTCCCAGATGGTAACCAGGGTTCATAATGAAGAAACAAGTTTGATCCCTGTTTTCCACTTGCCATTCCCACAACAAGAAAAAACGAAAAGTTGGGACTCACATCTTTCTACAAAGCACATGCACATAAATTACAATTAGGACGAACTATGACGGACATTTGGTCATTGATGTCAAAAGTAGCGCGCTTAAGCCCTCAAGCGAGGCTCAAAATGTGTTGAGCTTTCGCCTCACTTAACGTACGCTTCAGTGTCGAGTCGTCATCAAGGTTCTAAGACATACTTTCCCTTGCCAATGAGCCTCTTTTGAAGAGCGATACTAAACAATTGATATTTCACTTTATTGTTAAAAAAAATCAATTTCTTTGTTCGTATATTTGTATTCATGCTTATAATTATCAGTCTTGAACTAAACATACATATTTGTAAACACACATATTTGTATTTTCTCAAAAAAAACATACATATTTGTATTTTTTTTTCTCCCTTTAGGCCGTTTTTCATTAAAGTTCATGCTTTATTTTCACTTTGTACTTAAAATCCCAACAGACCTTAGAGCTTTTCGCTTTTGATAACACTGCATTTAGTTAACAGAATAATAATTACATTGACAAAGTTTTCAGCTAAATCTCAGAGGGTCACAAAACCAAGATTGTAATAAAGCATAGTAAAACTTGAGTAAGAACAGCACTATGCAAGGAAAAAAAGTGAGGCCTTTGTGATCAAGGAGTATAACAAAATCACAGACTTCAGGAAATATTTTAAAACTCAGGATACAAAATATATACCCCTAAATCTGACAAAAGAGAAACATCCAAATTCACCCAAAAAGCAAGTTGATACCAGCTACTGTATCATCTAATTAAAAAATGTGTAGGATTTACCTAAAAAAGAGCAAAAATTCAAAGCATCAAAAATAGAAAACTAGTTAAAAGGCAAACAGAAGAATTAAGTACAACAGATTTCCTTTTCATTTCAACAACCACCACCATGCCCTCAGTCCCTAACTAGTTTGGGTCGGCTATAAAAATTCTTAATACCCAATTCATTGTGTAGCAAGTTACTAAACCAAATTAAAAAAAACATTTTTTTCAACATAAAATTATGAAATTCCCAAAATGAGTGTACCTCCAAGGAATGAAGATGCTGATAAATGAGAGGACCATAAGAACATTTCTGCAGATTATCTTTAGGACTAGAATTAGCACTAGTCTCGGGTTCGACAGTTTCTTTAACTACATTTCTGGTTGTAGTTTTTCTCAACTTGATTTTGCGCTTGGACTCGTGGGTTTCTGTCAAATCCGAATTTTGGGTCGACACGGCAACGTTCCCCAAGTTGTTAAGCTCCCCCAAAACAACCCTTTTCTTGTTCGCGGGGTATGGTCTCTCTGAAATTTGCAGTGGATCATTTTCATTGGTTATGGCTATGGAATCAAAAGCCCGTTTGTTGGATCCTCTACCGGAGGCGGCGGCGGCGGGAACCTTATTCTCCTCGTCGACCATTTTGACAACAAATGATTTAGGATGTGGTTTGGCGAATTTAGGGTTTACTAGGCTGAAGGGCGAAGTGAAGAACAGCGGCGCTTCCTCTCTATTCAGTTTTTCGTAGCAAAGGCCACGGAATTCAGATGCATTTCCACCATTTCAAGAGGATGAGATGTTTCATTTGATGAGTATATTTGGAATATGGTGACTCAATTATTACTCTGTACTAGTTTTCTTGGAAAAAGTCATTTTTATCTTTGTTTTATAATGAAAAAATCACTCAATATAAGAGTAATAAAAAAAAAGAATAACCAAATAATATAAGATAACTTTTTTTTCATGTATATAACATAATCCTCTAGATCTCTACTCAGTGTCTACACATAATGATGAAGAGTAATGGAAATATTATATTTAGTGGACATTCAAATAATATATTTTATAACATTCTCCTTTAGATATCTATAGATAACGTATCTCGTTAAAGCCTTACTCAAAATAATTTAGTGGGAAAAAATTAGTGAAGGAAAAAGAATACACATATCTTGAGATACACATTACTTATTGGCTTGTTAAAAATCTTGTTAGAAAAATTAAGTTTAGTGGGAAAAAATTAGTGAAGGAAAAAGAATACACATATCTTGAGATACGCATTACTTATTGGCTCGTTAAAAATCTTGTTAGAAAAATTAAGTGGGATAAAGCTTGACTAGGAAAAAAGAGTACATCTCGTATCTTACTCCCCTGATAAAATCATTGATTTATTTCTCTAAGTATATGCATCTTAATCTTATATACATTTGAACACCGAGTCTGAAAAAACTTTGTCAAAATGTTCTTTATTTGATTTCCTTACATATATTCTGTAACACCTCGCAATTCTACTCTAAGATTCGAATCGGTTTTCATAAGTGTATTAACTTGGGTCGGGTGATATACTACTTGTTCATATATTTTAAGGTTCATTCCTAAGTATTAGACGTGCTTTGGATGTGAGTTAATGTCATGATGAATCTTTAGCATAAGTCGAGTTGAGAGGTTCCTTGATGATTAAGTTTTTTGTGTAAGTTCATTAAAGGGTCAACTTCAATAAATCATATCTCCTAACATATGAAGAATTTTATGGCTTAATACCAACACAATGAAAGGTTTTGAAGTCTTCTTTCAACTGTTTCTGACCGTTCGTCAATCCAAGTTATGTGCTAAAAGTTATGCCCATTTTTCTTGGCACTACGTAGTTTGTATCAATTGAAATCCACAGTGCGGAAAGGTTAGTCTTACTGTTCAGGTTGCGCGAAGTGCCGTGCTAACTAAGCTTCAGTTGCGCAACCGCACACGTTACTTAGAACTCTTTTAGTTTTCTATTTTTTTCAGTTCTAGGAGGGATATTTTTATCTTTTCTCATCCCATAACCCTAACCCACGACTATTAACTTTCCCCAAAAGCCAAATTAAATTAGTTTTCATTACTTCAACCCTCCCACTCTCAAAAATTTTTATGCTCAAGAACTTCAAGAAACACCAAGGCTAGGGCTAACCTTTTAAGGTTTTACCTTAAAATTCGTCATTAAAGTATGTAAAGGAATTATTTACATGCATTGACTTCTGAATTAAAGTAAGTTCGAATACTTTAAGTTAACAGTTGAGAAGAGTTTTTATACTATTGTTCCAAATGCACTATTTTGTATTGAAAAAAGTATTGTTAATTTAAGAAGAGCATAAATACTTTCATAAGAAGTTTCAGTCAGTAAAGTAAAGACCAGTTTTTCCTAAATAGGGCCTTTTGAGTACTAACTCAACACAGATATCAGTATGAGCATTATTGCATATTATCGGAGTAATAGTGAGCACTGATTTGGTATGGGTTTAGATAACTCAAACTCCATAACCTGCGCCACTAGCGTAGATAACATCGTTCCATTTGTTCGGACGACTCATCATCCATCCTCATCGAGGGATTTTAAGAAAGACCATAAGTTACATTTTGTTGTATCATCACGAGGCTCGTAGTGATAGTTGTCATTAGAGAAACTCTCCGAGAAAAGTAGATTACTATTTTAGAATTGATACGCATTACCTTATTCATATGCAAAGCTTTATTTATTTTATTACATTGCATGTTTTTCTTTCCGTCATGGTATTTTTAGTATTCTTTCAGTTCAAATACTGTTTCATCTAGCCTTATTGCATACCGTACATTTTATGTACTAACGTCTTTCGATGTTGCATCATTTTATGATGTAGATACAGGTGCTCAAAACTATCAACATGCGCTCCATTGAGATCACTATCTCATCAGTCTTTGGTAAGACCTTATTGCTTTCGGGGAACTCCATTCATTATGCTTATCAGTAGTAGTAGTAGCCAGTTAGTACTTTTGAGGTAGTCGTGGATCTTGTCTGGGTACCTACCTTCAGTATAGTAGAGGCTTCTTGGACAAAGTTAGAGAGTAAGTTAAGTACTTTCTTGCAGCCGCTTTGAACATTTACATTATCTATATTAAGTATTTTTAGACAGTGAAGGAGATTTAACTAGGTGTTTTTTTATGCTCATCATTAAAGTTTTTGTGTGTATGTGTTTATTCTTCCTCTAAGTAGTCAGCCACACCAAGGGTTCACTTGGGATAAACAATGGTTTTCAAGTGGCGGTCACTCCTAGGGTGTAGACTCAGGGCATGACAAACTTGGTATCAGAGCACATAGTTCAAGTGTCCTAAGTTGTCTATGAAGACATATCTAGTAGAGTCCTTCTGATCGATGTGAGTGCGCCACATCCATAATAAGGGGATCCTTCTTTCATACTCTAGTTCGTGCGATAGAATTTAACTCTATAAAATTTCTTCTAACTCGTGTGTTTACGTATTTTAGATCATGCCTCCATAGCGTACTACCATTAAAGGAATGTTGCAAGTACTGAGGTTCCCCTTCAAACCAATGTAAGAAATCTGCCTCCACCGACTAGGATGCGGACTAGGAACAGAGCTCGCTCGACAGATCAGAGCCTAAGTTTTGGGGATCAAGTTATGCCTACTAACACAGTCAAGGTTCCAAAATCATCTTTTCCTCAACGTGCCCATACTACTACTTCAGAGGTAGAGTTTAGGGGAGCTATTCATATGCTCACTTAGTTGGTAGCTGCTTAGTTAGTCATCAGGGCACTATAGTCACTAACTCCAGTTCCCAAGAGTTGTCAACTGTGACAAGGATCGAGGATTTCCTAAGGATGAATCCACCAGTATTTATGGGATCCAAGGTAGAAGGTGATCCTCAAAATTTCATTGATAATATGTGGAAAATTTTGAAGGTGATGCATGTTATTGAAACTGAGGGATTTAAACTTGTTGCTTACCAACTTAAGGATGTGGAGAATATATTGTACGAGCAGTGGAAGGAGAGTCGTGATGAGAAGGCTGATGCAATTATTTGGCATGAGTTTGAAGAGAACTTCCTAGACCACTTCTTTCCCCAAGAGTTAAGAGAGGCTAATGAGGAAGAGTTTGTGAATTTGAAACAAGGGAAATGAGTGTGAAAGAGTATGGTCTAAAATTTGCGCAACTGTTCCGTTATGCCCCTGAGATGATTCCAAACATGAGATTTAAGATGAGGAAATTTGTCTAGCAAGTATGTGAAAAAGGAATGCAAGGTTGCCTTGTTGATCAATGACATGGATATCTTCATGCTTATGGTGTATGCTCAACAGGTTGAGGAGGACAAATAGAGGGATAGTGAAGAGTACAAGAATAAGAGGGCAAAGTCAACTGGTCACGAGCCCAATCAACAGATCAGTGGAAATGGAAATAAGTCATTCTTTCACAAAAGATCATCTGGACCTGCCTATCGCTGGCTAGTGCATATGCACCAAGGAATAGATATGATCAAAGGTTCTAGAGTAGTCAGAACTTCAGAGCTCAGGGTTCTCAATCTCAAGGTAGTAGGACACAAGGATCTACTCGGAACCCACCTTATGATAAGTGTGGTAAGACCCATCTGGGAGAGTGTTGAACGTGGTTGCTATAAGTATGTGGAAAAATAGGTCACTTTTTGAGACACTTGTCCTATGTGGAAGAAAGGTAATAGGGGTAATAACTCACATTCTTCTTCAACGGCTCCATCAAGCAAGGTCTCTTAAAAGGGTACTACATTAGGAACATGCAAAGGTTCAAACTGTCTGTATGCTATGTCTAGTCGTGAGGATCAAGAAAATTTGCCAAACATCGTCACTAGTATGCTTAAAGTTTTTTCCATTGATGTTTATGTCTTACTTTATCCACGTGCTAGTTTGTCTTTTGTGACTCCATATGTAGCCATGAAGTTTGTGACTTGTCCTAAACGACTTCTAGAGCCTTTCAGTGTTTCTACTCCTATCGGTGAGTCTATAATAGTAAAACGAGTCTATAGAAATTACACCATCTCTTTCCATCATAAATATACCACATATGACTTAGTAAAATTAAATATGGTAGATATTAATGTTATTCTAGACATGGATTGGTTATATGCCTATTATGCCTCAATTGATAGTAAAACTTGAGTAGTCAATTTTAGTTTCCTAATGAGCCATTCTTAGTGTGATAGGTGGTCCAATAGTGCCTAAGGGTAATTTAATTTCATACCTTAAGGCCAGAAAGTTAGTCTCCAAGGGGCGTATGTATTACATAGTCAGAGTTAAAGACTCTAGTGTTGAGACACCATCCCTCTAGTCAGTTTCAGTTGTGAATGATTTCCAGAAGTCTTTCCCGATGATTTTCTCGGAGTCTCTCCCAATAGGGAGATAAAATTTGGAATTGACTTCCTCCCCAATACTCAACCCATCTTGATTCCACCATATAGAATGGCTTCAGCCGAGTTGAAAAAGTAGTTAAAATATCTCTTTGATAAGGGTTTCATCAGACCAAATATCTCACATTGGGGTGCTCTAGTTCTTTCTGTGCGAAAGAAAGATGGTTCCCTTAGGATATGTATCAATTATCGCTAGTTGAATAAGGTCACCACAAAGAATAAGTAACCTCTCCCTAGAATTGATGATATATTTGACCAACTTCAGGGTGTGTGATGAGTCCACAAATTGGACTCATTTAGGACTTTATTTTAATAGAAATAGTGTCCTTGAATGCTTGTTTTTATCTCAATATCTGATTAAAATGCTGAAGTTTCAGGTATTTAAAATTTTAGTGGAAGCATGGACACTTAGGCGCAAAACGGAGCAAATAGGACTGAAAAGAACAAGAAATGGAATCCTGCGGATTGCCGAGTTCAACTTGGCGAGTCGCTGAAATGACATGAATTTCCAGTGCGTGAAGCCTTGAAGGAAGTGGATCAAAAAGCGAGGAAAAGAGTAGTCGGCGAGTCACTAATTAGTTTCGCGAAGTAGCACTGTACCGCCCAATGATTTAGAATGCGAGGATGCTAAAGGCAAGCCACTGAAGGCGATGAGCTGACCAAAAGGTGGATCGCCGAGTTCATCGGCGATCTTGACTAATGTCGCCGAACAATCCTCCGCAACACAATCTGTGAAAACTATAAATACTAGTTAGAATTGTTGTCTTAAGGGTGGAACATTTTTAGACTAAAAACTCTTATTAGTCTATAGTATTTTTCTCTCAAGCTTAGAGAGGGTTTTGCGGAGACTTGAAGAAAGGAGTTCTTCTTCCCCAAGTTGGAAGTGGGTCTTCTTTATTCACTTTCCTTTGCTTAATTCAAGGTTTAATTTCTTATACCCAGTTGATTTCATTATCATGTTAGGTATAATTTTTTATTTCTTGATGTGTGGCTAAAAACCCCAGTCTTGGGGTGTGATTTAACAAATATGGGTTGATATTCTTGTTGGGTCTTACTTGTTGATCGGTTAGATGTATGTTAATGGTGATTTCACCTAGTGGTTGTGGATTAATCTAAAGGGTTTGTAGTTGCAAATACAAAGCCACATACGTGTTTTTGGCTTGCCCGAGAGGGAGGTCGCGAAACCAAAACCACTAGACTGATGGCCTAAGGAGTGGGTTGACATGAGGTTTAACCCGAGAGGGTGATCCCTAGTCCCATATCCTAACACTCAGCTCGAGAGAGTGAGTGGGGTAAGGCGTAGGCTGGTCTTCATGTGGCAAATGGGTGTCTGAGAGGAACGCATTTGAAACGGGGTAAGTTGCTCGAGAGGGAACTTATTTCCTTTTAAAGCTTAGCCTAGTCATTATTATCTTGCAAATTTCCTATTGAAAGCATGTACCCAATAATTTATCTCAACTTGTATTGTGGTCACATCCCAAGAAGCTTTCCCATACTTGATTTTCGTGTTTATTTTGCTGTTTGAGTACTTGTTACAAAACCCCTTTTGATATTTGACACTTTTGTGTCACCTCTTTTTAATTTTACTATGTCTTTTATCGCAAATGTCTTTAACTACGACTAACTTGAATGAAATTCTAATTGGTTATTAATTCTCAAAACCGCTCCCTTGGGACATGATCCCAAACCTCGGTTGGGTTACTATATTATTGACTATCATAGACATTCATATCGTAGGATAGTGTCATTGGTCACGATAAGCATCAGTGTGCCACTTGTTTCTCCAAGATAGACCTCAGATACGATTATCATCAATTTAAAGTGAGAGATAGTGACACCTCGAAGGCAACATTCAAAACCCATTATGCCATTACGAATTTCTTGTCAGTCATTTGGTTTGACTAATGCTCCACAACATTCGTAGATCTCATGAATAAAGTATTTTCGTTGTATATGGATATGTTTGTAAACGTATTCATTGATGGCATTTTGATCTACTCTAGAAAAGAGGATAATCATGTGGTCATCTTAAAATACTCCTCCAGATTCAAAACATTGTGAGTTATTTGCCATGTTTTTAAAGTGTGAGTGTTGGCTTGAATTTGTGGTGTTCTTAGGCCACATTGTATTAGGTGAAGGTATCCATGTTGATTCGCAGAAAATAGAGACAGTGAAGAATTGGGTCAGACCCATATTCCTAATTGACATAAGGAGTTTCTTGGGTTGAACTGGTAACTACAAAAGGTTTGTAGAAGGGTTTTCATCCATTTCATCCCCATTGACTAATTTGACCTAGAAGAAGGCTAAGTTTTAATGGTCTGAGACTTGTGAGAAAAACTCTTAGGAATTGAAAACTCGATGGACTACTGCTCCAGTATTGACCCAACCAGAGGGTATAAACGGTTTTGTTTTATACTGTGATACGTCCCGAGTTGAACTTGGTTGTATGCTGATATAGAATGGTAAGGTTATAGCCTATGCCTCTAGACAACTTAAAATCCACAAGAGGAGTTGCGACTTATGATCTTGAGTTGGTAGCAGTGCTATTTGCTCTAAAAATATGGTGTCATGATCGCTATGGTGTGCATGTGGATGTGTTCGCCGACCATAAGAGTCTTCAATATGTTTTCAATCAGAAAGATTTGAACCTTAGACAAAGAAGATGGCTCAAACTGCTTAATGTTTATGATATAAGTATCCTCTATCACCCAAATAAGGCTAATGTTATCGTTGATGATCTTAGCAGATTATCCATGGAGAGTACCACTCATATTGAGGAAGGAAAGAAAGAGTTGGTTAAAAAAGTGCATAGACTTGCACGGTTGTGAGTTTTCCTTGTAGACTCAAATGAAGGTGGAGTTTTTGTGCTAAATGAGGTTGAATCGTCTCTAATGGTGGAAGTAAAGGAAAATAAAGACAAGGACCTCATTCTACTTCAGTTGAAGGAAAATGTTCATAAGAAGAAGGTGTTGGCTTTTGAATAAGTGGGATGTGGTGTGTTGAGGTACCAAGGCAAGTTATTTGTTACAGATACTGACGGTTTCCAAGATAGAATCATGGCGAAATCCCATAAATCCAATTATCTGATTCCTTCAGGTTATACTAAAATGTACCATGACTTGAGAGAAGTTTATTGGTTGAATGAAATGAAGAGAAATATTGCACATTTTATTGCTAAGTGTTTGAATTGTCAACAAGTCAAGGTTGAGATCTAGAGGTCATGTTGCCTGGCTCAAAACATAGTTCTTCTAGAGTGAAAATGAGAGATAATTAATCAGGACTTCATTACTAGCTTACTGTGATCTTGCCGATAACACAATTTGATGTGGGTGATAGTAGATCGAATGACTAAATCAACCCATTTCTTGCCAGCAAAGACAACTGATTCATTATGGCGCTACACCAAATTATACATCCTGAGATAGTTTGACTCCATGTAGTTCCATTTTCCATCATTTCAGATAGGGGAGCTTAGTTCACCGCCCAATTTTAAAAGTCGTTGCAGTAAGGTTTGGGTTGAAAGATAAATCTTAACACTGCCTTTTACCCTCAAACAAATAGTTAGGCAAAGAATACGATCCAAACTCTAGAGGAAATGTTGAGGGCTTGTGTCATTGACTTTAAGGGAAATTGGGATGATCATTTACCTTTCATAGAGTTTGCCTTCAATAATAATTATCACTCCAACATTCAGATGGCTCTTTATGATGCTTTTTAGGGACTAAGGTGTAGATCTCTGATTGGTTGGTTTGAGGTTGGTGAAGCTAAATTGATAAGTCCAAACTTGGTTCATCAGGCCATGAAGAATGAGATGATTATTCAAGAGAGGTAAAAAATTGCATAGAGTCGTCAAAAGTTGTACAATGATGCTAGGCGAGGAGATTTAGGGTTAGAAATAAATTATTGGGTTTACTTGAAGATTTTACCCATGAAAGTTGTCTTGAGGTTTGGAAATAAAGGGACGCTCAGTCCCCACTACATTGGTCCCTACCAAATTTCAAAAAAGGTTGGCAATGTAGCGTATGAGTTGGAGCTACCACCAAAATTAACAACTTTTCATTCAATATTTCATATCTCCATGCTTAAGAAATGCTTGGGCGATTTATCACAATTATGCCCACAAAGAGTATTGGTGTGAAACATAGTTTGTCCTATGAAAATATTCAGATTCTTAATTATTAGATTTGCAAGTTAAGGACCAAAGAGGTTGTATCAGTCAAGGTTTTGTGGAGGATATTTTTGTTGAAGAGGCTACATGGGAAGGTGAAGAAGATATGAAAGCAAGATACCCTCATCTATTCATCCCTCTGACGTTGATGTTGAAGGTAATCATCCCTTCCCTATTTCAGATTCAGTGTTTATTCATGTGTTGAGTGCTTCAGTTTATTATCCATTGGCGTATTTAATCCTATGCATTGTATTCATTCCTTGTACATTTCATAGCTTAGTCATCATTCGAGGATGAATAATCCCAAGGGGGATATATTGTAACACCTTGCAACTCTACTCTTAGATCTAAATCAGTTATCGTAAGTGTATCAACTTGGAATGGGTGATATACTACTTTTTATATATGTTAAGGTCCATTCCTGAGTATTAGAATTGTTTTGGATGTGAGTTATGGTCATAATGAACCTTTAGCACAAAGTTGAGTTTAGTGGTTCCCTAACGATTAAGTTTTTCCTGAGTTAACTTCAACAAATCATATCTCCTAACACACGAAAAGTCTTTTTGCTGAATACCAACAAAATGAAAGGCCTTGAAGTCTCTTTAAACCGCTTTTGACCATTCAATCCAAGTTATATGCTAAAAGTTATGTCCATTTTTTCTAGGAATTATTTAGTCTGCGCAAACTGGCACATATAGTCCACCTCACGGCAAGGTTAGTGTTACTGTTAAGGTTGTGTGAAGTGCTGCGTGAACTAAGCTCCCGTTGGGCGACCGTGCACGTTACTTCGGAATTCTTTTAGTTTTCTCTTCTTTTCACGTTCTAGGAGGGATATTTTTATCTTTTCTCATCCCTTAATCCCAACCCACGAGTATTAAGTTTTCCCAAAAACCAAAGTCAATTAGTTTTCATTACTTCAACCCTCACGCCAAAAAAATACTACGCTCAAGAACTTCAAGAAACACCAAAGTTAGGGTTCATCTTCCAAGGTTTATCCTCAAAATTCATCATTCAGGTATGTAATGTCACTCATAGTGATGGACTAAGTTCGTCCTCATGCCCTACATCTAAAATTCAGTCAGTAAGAGTTAAATCTATGGGTTTTACCCAAGTTTTCATGGATTTTGAATTGGCCTTTATTCCTTGTTATTGAATTATGATTCTTATCATTGAGATTATAGTACTTCATGTGTTTTGGTTCTTAATTGTTGTTCATGCTTATTTTATTACACGAACCCTATTTAGTTGAGAATTGTTGAAAGTATTTGCATAATTATTTTCATGCATTGACTTTTGAACTAAAGTAAGTTCACATATTTTAAGTTATTAGTTGAGAAGAGTTTTTAAGGGAACACTATTTGTACCAAATGCACTATTTCGTATTAAGAAAAGTATTGTTAATTTAACAAGAGAATAAATAATTTTAGAAGAAGTTTTTGTCAGTAAAGTAAAGACCATTTTCCCTAAAGAGGGTCTTTTGAGTACTAACTCAACACAGATATTGGTATGATCATTATTTATTATTTTGGGAGTAGTATTGAGCACCAATTTGAATACGAGCTTAGATAACTCAAACCCCATAACTTGCACTACCAGTGTAGATAACATCATGCTGTTGGTTCAAACGAATCCTCACCTATCCTTATTTAGGGCATTTTAGATGGATCCATAAGTTAAGTTTTGTTGTCCTATACTCTGACAAGGTATATGATGACTCTAGCAACGTTCGCTAGACTTTGTATCATCACGAGACTCGTAGTGGTGGTTATCGATTAGAGAAACTCCACAAAAAGTAAAGTACTATTTTAGAATTGATACGCATTACCTTATTCATAGGTAAAGCTTTACTTCTTTTATAACATCGCATGTTTTACTTTCGGTCATTGTATTTTCAGTATTCTTTTAGTTCATATACTATTTCATCCAACTTTATTACATACCATATATTCCATGTATGGACATTTTTCGATGTTGCATCATTTTATGATGCACATATAAGTGTTCATGATCACCAACAAGCCTTCTGTTGAGATTACTATATCTTCAGCCTTTGGTGAGCCCTCCTTGCTTTCAGGGAACTCTATTCATAGTAGAGTAAGAGCGACGTAGTAGTAGTACTAAGAGCGAAGTAGTAGTTATTTCCTTTCATACATATTGAACATTTTCATTATCTATATTTAGTATTTTAAGACAGTGCATGAGATTTATCTAGGTGTTTTGTTTTATGCCCCTCATTAAAGTTTCCGTGTGTATGTGTTTAGTCTTCTACTAGTTAGTTAGTACTTTTGAGATAGTCATGAGTCTTGTCCATACAAGTCCTTCAGTTAAGTAGCGGCTTCATGGATAAAGTTAGAGAGTCAATTAAGTATTTCCTTTCATACATATTGACCATTTTCATTATCTATATTTAGTATTTTAAGACAGTGCATGAGATTTATCTAGGTGTTTTGTTTTATGCCCATCATTAAAGTTTCCGTGTGTATGTGTTTAGTCTTCTACTAAGTAGTCAGCCAGGTTAAGGGGGTTCACTTAGGAATAACAATGGTTTCTGAGTGATAGCAACGCCTAGGGTGTAGACTTGGGGTGTGACATATTCTCCATTCAGTTGAGATATACAAGAAACATCATTTTCATATAATTTTGAAATCTTTTTTCCAAAAAAAAAACTCACACATATTTAATATGTTTAGTCACTTTCTTTATAAGTTGCTAGTATCTTGGTAGGAATTGAATAAGTATCAATATTGGCAGTCTAGTAGAATATGATAACGTGACTGTACACATGCAAGCAAATAACTTATGTAGATCAAATATCTTTTTATATGGATAACCAATAATCACTTGATAATCTTGATTAGAAATAATAAATTCTACTCAATATTTTATTTATATTCACATGTAAGTGACTTATATCTTGCATGCACATTATAAAATATATTATCGCATGAATAGTAATAATGTGCTACACAATCACACCAATTTTACTTAAACATGATACTTCCTCACTAATTTCATGAAATTAAAATTGATCTTTCTTTATATTAAGTGATCACACAACTATTGGGGTATTCAAAGGAATCCTTTTAAAATCTTTTAAATCCTTCAAGATTTTTTATATAAACTTTGTTGTCTATCTAGATATATAAGACAACAATTTCATTACATTTATTCAAGTTTTTTCATTACATGCATTCAAGTTTTTCATATATTGCCAAATCAAACAAAACCTCATTAATTGCATCCTTTGATGACTCAGTATTTTACCAACTTATTGAACTTAAATTTATAAATTATTTCTATAAATTAAAATGACTGAAACACACATGCGAAGGAATTGGCGTCCTATAGGACCCAGTTGGCATCTAGCTGGCTTGAATGAAGCAGAATTATTTATGCATACACTAATGACTCATTGGCACTGAACAATTACTAATTGACATTTTGTCAACCCCAGTGCAAGTGCCTTTGAATAAGTAAAGGCTGAAGCAACGATATGATTGGCACTACACAATTGTGGATTGACATTTCGACGGTCCATAAAAGTCGAGAAGCAAAAATTGAAGGGCAAAAATGTACTTAGTGGATAAAGTGCTTCCTTTGGAGGGTTCTAAGTATAGAATATGGATTTGTGCAATTATGTATCTTAATTTTCTTCCCAATGGGAATAGTCTAGAAGAACACTTTTGAGTAGTGATACAAATTAGCTAAGAACTTCTCTTACTTGTAGCAGAAGATAACTCAGATTTGTACCATTCTAAGCTTGGATTTCAAATTTTGTTAGGCAAATTAGCTTGAAATGGAGATTTCTGACCTAAGTATCGTCTCTATTTCTTCTATTATGATTAGCTAAATCTATATCTAGGGGTGTTTATGCAAGGTATGTGTGTAAAATCCAATTAATGTTGATTAATTAGTTCTAAAATCAATTGTATTGCATGGATCTATTGTTGTCTAGAAATTTTAATCTATAAATCGATGGTTCCAAACATCGATTGAGCTCTCTACCACTATTTTGGCTAGAGAAAACAAAATGGAGTTAGGTAATACTCTATAGTGATGACTTGGTGAAGTTATTCTATGGATTTGAGGTAGGAATGGGATAATCCGAGTAAATTCTCATTTAATGATATAAGCTAGGGATAGTCTATCTACTCAAGCAGTGTTTGATGTTTTATTGATTAAGGTCTTGGAATTTGAGAGAATCCAAAGGAAATACTTTAATAGTTTGAGAGATTATCGAATGTAGCCTAGACAAAACATTATCATGTATGAATCAATTTGATTATGATTAATCTTTACTTATTGTGTTTTAACTCAATCATAATGCACACACCCCTAGTCTTTTCCAATCTTGGTAGATCATATTTGCATTGATTTCTTGTGTTTTGGTACTTAATATTGATAATCTTTNTTATCATGAAATGGAATGATTATATGATGTTTATGGTTTTCATGCCTCCATGATCAAATTATGAAGGTTGTTATATATGTATATATATATATATGTATGTATGTATATATATATATATATATATATATGTATGTATGTATGAATGTTTTAGGTTGGCAAATTATTTTGAGAACGATTCCATCTTCAAATACTAGTGGTTTGACCTTGATCTTTAAAGTTGGGTATTATTATTTTACATACGACCGCCTGTGCCCTAAAAATGGGACATAGTTTAGCATTTATAAAAAATGGTGTCGTCGCAGAGATTGGTTAATGATCATCTTGTGTTGATTTATGAATTCAAACTTTTGTGCATTTTGTGTTCTTGCTACTTGTTGTTTGTTGAGTTGGAAAATAGGGTAAAATAAACCAAGCAGATGTAAATGAAAGCGTGACTAATTTTGCTAATGAGCTTTATGATGAACCTATGGAATTGGGTGTTGCAAGAGCTATTCACTTACAACTAGAGGTAGATAATGTTTTGTTTCAAGTTAATAGTTCTATACTTCACCTCCTACAAATGGAGGGATTGTTTTGAGAGCAAGCCATGGAGGATGCAAACAAACACTTGAGAAACTATATGGATATTTGTCTCCTTTTCAAGATGCGGAACATTCACCAAGAATCTCTTTGGCTAAGATTGTTTCCTTTCTCACTAACTGGAGAAGCCACCTCTTGGCATGCAGAATTTCCCCAAGGGCCGATTACATCTTGGGCTGAACTAAAAATTGCTTTCCTTGAAAGATGTTTCCCACCCTCGCGAACCCTTAGATTGGGGGATGAGATTAACAACTTTCAGCAATTATCGGGAGAAGCTATGCATGCGGTGTGGCTAAGGTTTAAGAAAAATGTTGCTAAGTTTTTAAATCATGGGTTGTCTAACCAAGTATTGCTACAAATTCTTACCCCTCATTAGATGAGGTGAATCAAGCGGTAGTTAATAATTTTACTGGAGGTTCCTTCATGAGTTTTACCTATCCATTAGCTTTCATTGCTCTTGATCAAATGGAGAATACCAATAGGTTATGACATACTAGGGACAATGCAAGGTCCAGAGGAGCGAGACAAACATATGGCTAAGATAATGACGTATGTAGAGCTCTTAGACAAACACATAATGTGTACCAGAGGAATAAACATGAATGCCAATGGAACATATAGTGCATCGTCAATTGAAGAGGAGACTGCTTATGCCTTATTTGATGAGGATATTGATACTTGGTGAACCAAGGTTTGGGTTCTCAATCGGTGTATTAAGAAACCAATCAAGGTTCTTGGCGTCCTCAAGATGAGAATCAAGGTTGAAGAGATTGAGATGGTCCATGGAGAGACCAAGAAAGGTATTGGAGTGAGAAATATTGAGCATGAGTAGATGATAGGTACTATCATCAGATTTCAAATTCGTATGTACCTCCACCAAAATTCCAATGGTCCCCACAACCAAGTCCTAATCGGCATTTTGCCAACCCCAACACATATGCCTCTAAGAGAAGTAAGGGCTGAAGCGATGATGGATTAGTGCTGCACAATTGTGGATCAACATTCCACCGATCCAGCGCAAGTCTAGGAGCGAATGCTGGAGGACAAAAATGTACTTAGTTGATAAAGTAGTTTCTTTGGAAGGTTCCAAGGATAGAATAAGAATTTATGTTATTATGTACCTTTATCTTTTTCCTAATGAGGAATAGTCTAGAAGAACACTTTTGAGTAGTGATAAAAATTAGCTAAGACCTTCTCGTGCTTGTAGAGGAAGACAACTCATATTTGCACCATTCTAAGCTTGATTTTAAAATTTTGTTAATCAAATTAGCTTGAAATGGAGATTTTCAATCTCTGTATTCTCTTTTTCTTCTATTATGACTAGCTAAATGTGTATGCAAGTTGTGGGTGTGCAACTAAATGGGTGTTGATTAATTAGTTCTAAAATCAATTGTATAATTTATTATTGTCTTGAAGTTTTAATCTAAAAATGAGTGGTTGCAAATATTGATTTAACTCTCAAACACTATTTTGGTTTGAGAAAGAAAAATGGAGTTGGGTTAGACTCAATAGTGAGGACTTGCTGAAATTATTCTATTTTTTGTGTTAGGAATGACATAATCCGAGTAATTTCTCATTTAATGATATCATCTAGGGATAGTCTCTATACTCAAGCAATGTTTAGTGTTTTATTATTAAGGGTGTTGGAGTTCGAGAGGATCCAAAGAATATATGTTTGATAGTTCAAGAGACTATTGACACACACACACATGCATACGCACACGCACACGTGCGCGCACACACACGAACATGCACACGCACACGCGCGCACATACACACACGCACATGCACACGCACACACGTATACACACACACCACCCAAAATATATGTTTTCTTTCGTAACTTGCACTTTGTCCTATCATTTTTATATTCAAGCCCTAATCTCCTTATTTCTTTGCAAAATAATTTAATTATTATGTTTATAATCTTTGTGTAAGAGCAATGTTAAAATAATAATAATAGTGTCACGTCCCAAGCCTACACCCCGGACATGGCTGACACTCGAGAACCATTGCTGGTCCCAAGAGAATCCTTGGCCTAGTTTGCTTACTCAGCGGAAGACTTAAACTTCATAAATAACCTCAAATAAAGAACTTATGAAACCTCTTAGAATGTCTTTAAAGAAAGCATTCAAACTAGCCAAAATGGCTATTCAAGTCTCATAGCAAAACATCTGAAATACGAAGTTAAAAGACTGATAACTAACTGTTTGACTATCTATTAAGCCTCTAAAACAACTGAGATGGATGTTGGGACAAACCCCACAACATCCTAATGAACTGATAATAAAACTAAAAGCAATAAAAAAGAGTCTCTGAAATGCAAGGAGGCTCACCAACTGACTCTGGGATGCTCAACTGGATCAACGGTGCGCTAGATGTCGATCCTAATTACCTGTATCTGCATCATAAGATGATGCAGGCCAACTGGCATCAGTACATTGAATGTACAAGTATGCGAGTTGGAATGCTAAACACAACATAGGTTTGAAAGGAATCTGAGGAACTTACCTGGCTCAACTCAACTCAACATAACTAACCTCATTTCAATATAAAACAGTTTAAAACAAGTGCAATATAAAGAAAAGTTATTTAAAAACATGATGTCAACTATGTGTATATGCAAAGATACAACATAATCTCTGAAATGTATGTAAAAATACAAATAACTATGTGTATAAGAATACAATAACTTATGTGGGAGTTTCTCTAACCGACAACCATCACGTAAGAGCTATTGTGATGATACAACATTTTGCCTCACGCTGCCAGGGCTGTCCTATACCTTGCCATGAGTATAGAACTTGAACTACTAAGTGGATCCACTAGTTTATGCTAATAAGCACTAAATGAATCATCTAAAAAGTATGACCCTTTTCTACCCATGGTGGCTACATGGTTTATGGGGGCTGTGAGTTGTTTGAACTCTCCCCCATATCGGTGCTCAATACTACTCCCAAAAATATAATATTAGCTCTTCTGTTTAACAACATACTTCTTCTGTGATTTGAGATTAGTACTCAAAAGCTTAGCTCAAAGGCTATCTTGGAAATCAAAGTTTTCCCTTTTGCTTCATTTAGAAAGCGATTAATCTTTTCTGAAAACTAGCCCAAAGGCTCTTTGGAAATCGAAGTTTCCTTTCTTGTTTAAATATGAAAGCATTTTAAACCCTTTGGGAATACATAGTATCCATATACTTTTGAAGAAACGAACTTCAAGCTTTACTCTTTACTTTTTACTCAACTTGAACTTTAAGTCTTAAAACAAAGTTAAAAGCATTTGCAAAAAACTTCTTGAAAAGACTCTAAGAACTTCCTAGACTTGGCTCTTAACTTTCCTTGAATTTGATGTAATGGATTCAAGGTTGCATATCATGTTTCTAGATGATTTCTAGATGTTTAGAAGTCATTTAGATTAGTTAGAATCAATAGGAAGTGTTAATACACTTTAGAAAGGCTTAAACGGACTAAATGACAAAAACTGGATGAAAATGACGATCCAGGCACATTCGGGGCCCGCCGCGCCAGGCGCCAACTTTCTGGGGCTCACTTTGGGCGCACTGCTGGCGCGACGCCCCAGGTGCGTCTGACGAGTTTTTCAACTAGTTTTCTGATCCTAATCATTTTAAATTGATTCCTTTTTCTCAATACTTTCTTAGATTCAGATACCTAACACATGTACACTAGAATCTCACTCGAAAAAACTCTTAACATTGCTAAAACGTCTCAAGAAAATGCATCAATCACATGTAATTTCAAGAATGAAAACAATTCACGAACACAACTCAAGAACAACAAATTCTAACTCTTTTAGGACGAAAATCGCTGAATTAAACATGATTGGCACATGGGTGAATGGACCCAACGCTATGTGATCTCACATACCTTGTAGGGATCAGCCCCAACGAAATCCACAAGCTAATCTCAACGAATCTTGAACGAATCTTGAACGTTCTTCTCCTTTCTCGTCTTTTGTCCTTTCTCCAAGGCCTAGTGTGAAATTCACTTTCCTAAAACTTACTAAAATCAGACTTTACCCCGATTAAAATCCTAAGAACGAATTAATTAAGTTGGGTAAGGAAAAGACCAAACTACCCTTCCAAAATCCGGATTGGACTTTCCTTATTTGAACAACCCAATTTTCGGAGGACATAACTTACTCATATGAACTCGGAATTGTACAAACTTTGCAGCGTTGGAAGGATAATTCCAAGAGCTTTCCAACCATATCTGGAAGTACACCTAAATAATCCTGAGCTAGGAGGTATGGACGTTTGAAGTTGACCAAAACTTAACTTTTCTTAACCTAAACAAATTTCCAGATTTCCATTCTTTCGAAAAATGACTATTTCCAATTATTAGCTTCTTCCTAGTTACTTCAAATTGTGAGATGTTACAATATATCCTCCTTGGGAACATTCGTCCTCGAAAGAGATTACTCTTACTAGGCTAAGGGTGGTAACATCAAGTTCAAACACCTAACAAGCAAATGCAAACAAACAACATGCTCACTCAAAATTTAAAGAGTATTAAGAAGAAAATTAGTACCTTGGTCTGCACTTTCTCCGGATTCGAAGAGATGTGGATATCTCTTTTTCATATCCTCTTCAGCTTCCCAAGTAGCTTCCTCAACAAATTGGTTCCTTCAAAGGACTTTGACTAATGCTACCTCTTTTGTTCTCAACTTGGCAATCTAGAATCTGAACAGGAATCTCCTCATAAGATAAGCTATCTTTGATCCCAATATTTTCAGTTGATATGATCAATGAAGGATCACCCATGCATTTCTTCAACATGGAGACGTGAAATACCGGATGAACTACTACTAACTCTTGTGGTAGCTCTAACTCATAAACTACTTTGCCAACCCTCTTGGATATTCTGTAAGGGCCAATATAACGGGGACTAAGATTTCCCTTCTTACCAAATCTCATAACACTCTTCATGGGTGAAACTTTCAAGTTGACCCAATAATCCATTTTGAACTCTAACTCCCTTCTCCTAACATCAGTGTAGGATTTCTGACGACTCTGCGTTGTTTTCAACCTCTCTTGAATCACTTTCACTTTCTCCATAGCTTGATGAACCAAGTCCGGTCCTATCAACCCAGCTTCACCAACTTCAAACCATCCAATAGGAGATCTGCATCTTCTCCTATAAAGAGCCTCATAAGGAGCCATCTGGACGCTGGAGTGGTAACTATTGTTGTAAGAAAATTTGATAAGAGGTAGGTGATCATCCTAATACCTTTGAAATCAATCACATAAGCCCTCAACATATCCTCCAAGGTCTGAATAGTGTGCTTTGCTTGCCCATCTGTCTGAGGATGAAATGCAGTACTTAAGTTGACCTTTGAACCCAAGCCTTTTTGGAATGACTTCCAAAACTGTGCACCCCTATCTGATATAATCGAAACAGAGACTCCATGAAGTCTTACCACCTCTTGAATATATAACCTGGCATAATCCTCTCCTCTGCTGAATGGGTAGTCTTCGCCGGAAAAAAGTGGGCTGGTTTGGTCATTCGATCCACAATTACCCAAATAGAATCATGCTGCCTGTGAGACCTTGGTAAACCTGTGATGAACTCCATATTAATCATCTCCCATTCCATTCCGGAAGTTCTATATTCTGAGCCAAACCACAGGGCCTTTGATGCTCTACTTTAACTTGTTGGCAATTTGGACACTTAGCAACAAATTCTGCAATGCCCTTCTTCATACTATTCCACCAATACACCTCTCTCAAGTCACGATATATCTTTGTGGAACCCGTATGAATGGAATATCTAGAGCTATGAGCTTCCTCCATGATCCTCTCTTGGAGTCCATCCACCATTGGTACACACAATCTACCTTGATATCTTAATACACCATCTCCCCCTTGTTCAAAAGCTAATACTTTTTGCTTATGAACATTTGCCTTTAACTCAAGCAAAATAGGATCTTGGTCTTGCTTTTCTTCCACTTCTAACACTAATGATGATTTAGCCCCATTCATCACCACTACTCCTCCTTCTGTGGAATCCATTAGTCGGACTCCTAATTGTGCAAGTCTATGCACATCTTTCGCTAACTCTCTCTTTTCTTCCTCAACATGGGCGGTACTACCCATAGACAACCTGCATAAAACATCAGCAACAACATTAGCTTTACCTGGGTGATAAAGAATACTTATGTCATAATCCTTGAGTAATTCTAACCACCTCATTTGTCTGAGATTAAGCTCTTTCTAAGTGAACACATATTGAAGGCTCTTGTGCTCAGTGAATACATCAACATGAACACCATACAAATAGTGACGCCATATCTTCAAAGCAAATACTACGGCAGCCAACTCTAAGTCATGGGTTGGATAGTTCTTCTCATGAACTTTCAACTGTCTGGAGGCATAAACTATAACTTTGCCATTCTGCATTAACACACAACCCAAACCACTTTGCCATTCTGCATTAACACACAACCCAAACCACTTTGCCATTCTGCATTAACACACAACCCAAACCAACTCTAGATGCATCACAATACACCACAAAACCTTGAGTACCTTCTGGTAATGTCAAAATTGGGGCAGTAGTCAACCTCGTTTTCAATTCCTGAAAGCTTTTGTCACAAGCTTCAAATCATTGAAATTTAATTGTCTTCTGAGTTAACTTGGTCAAAGGGGATAAAATGGATGAGAACCCCTCTGCAAACCTTCTATGATAGCCAGCCAAACCTAAGAAACTCCTAATATCAGTTGGAGATGTGGGTCTAGGCCAATTCTGCACTACCTCAATTTTCTGAGTATCAACTTTAATTCCCTTTCCAGACACAATATGGCCTAAGAATGCCACAGACTCAAGCCAAAACTCACATTTAGAGAACTTAGAATATAACTCCTTATCTTTCAAAGTCTGAAGAACTATTCTGAGATGACTAGCATGATCTTCTTCATTCCTTGAATAGATTAGTATGTCATTAATAAAGACGATAACAAACATATTTAAATAAGGTTTGAACACTCTATTCATAAGGTCCATGAACGTTACAGGTGCATTGGTTAAACCGAATGACATGACCAAGAACTCGTGATGACCATAACGGGTCCTGAAAGCTATCTTTGGAATATCACATTCCCTTACTCTTAAATGATGGTAACTTGATCTGAGGTCAATTTTTGAAAAACAAGAAGAACCCTAAAGCTGATCGAAAAGATCATCAATCCTTGGAAGAAGATACTTGTTCTTAATGGTAACCTTGTTCAACTGACGGTAATCTATACACATCCTAAGGGAACCATCTTTCTTTCTCACAAACAAAACCGGAGCGCCCCAAGGTGAGACACTTGGTCGAATAAAGCCTTTATCTAATAGATCTTTTAACTGCTCTTTAAGCTCTTTCAACTCTGCTGGTGTCATTCTAAATGGAGGAATAAATATAAGACGAGTATATGGAATAATATCTATATCGAAATCTATCTCTGTCAGGAGGGACTCCGGGAAGATCATCAAAAAAGACTTTTGGAAACTCTTTTACTACTGGAACTGACTGAATATGAGGTACCTCAACACTTGAGTTATTAACTCGGACTAAGTGATAGACACACCCCTTGGAAACTAACTTTTTTGCCTTAAGGTACGAAAAGAAACGAACCTTAGGCACTGTTGAACTGCTTTTCCACTCTAAGACTGGCTCATTTGGAAATTGAAACTTGACAACTCGAGTTCTACAATTAACTGAGGCATAACAGGCATGGAGCCAGTCCATACCAAGAATGACATCAAAATCTACCATGTCTAACTTAATTAAATCAACCATGGTACTCTTGTGATTGACGAAAATGGGACAATCACGATAAACTCTCTCTGCTAGAATGGACTCACCAACAGGTGTAGAAACACTGAATGGTTCACTAAGTTACTCAGGAATAACAACAAAATTCATAGCAACATATTGAGTTACAAAGGATAAACTAGCTCCTGGATCTAGCAAAGCATAAACAGTAAAGTGAAAGACTTGGATCATACCAGTGACAACATCTGCCGAATCCTCTTGCTCTTGGCGACTGTTGATAGCATATAAGCGGTTGTTCCTCCGCCAGTACTGGAAGTATTCCCTCTAGGTGCAGCTCTGTCTGGTGGAGCAACTGAAGATGATTGGGCTCTATTGCCCCCATTACCATTACCTTGTCTGTTCTTTGGACACTCTTGCATGAAATGCCCATTCTGACCACACTTGAAACAATCAGTGGAGCCCTTACGACAAGTACCTGAGTGGTTCCTACCACACTTGGCGCATGTAGGAGGCTTACTACCCCTTTGCGCCACACTACCCTAAGAATAGGCAGGTTTAGCTCTGGAATTCTGACTATTGTACTCACCTTTGTCCCTAGGTGCAGGTGCACTAGCAGATGATTGAGCAAGTCCCTTCTGTTTCTGTTGGAAAGATGACCGGTTGGCATTACTCTTCTGCTACCCGGACTCGTTCCCTGTCTTAGCTCGCTTGTTCTTAAACTCTTCCCTATCCCTTAGCTTCCCTTCCTCAACCTGCTGCACATATACCATCAACCTCGAGATGTCCATGTCCCCAATATGCATTGCTACCCTACCTTCCTTACTCACCAAACGAGACAACCCAGCAACAAATAAGCTCATTCTACTCCTCATGTCTGCAACCATCTCCGGAGCATAATGGGATAGTTGGGTGAACTTCAACCTATACTCATGAACACTTAGCGACTCCTGTTTAAGGGTAAGAAATTCTCGTACCTTAGCCTCTTTCAGTTCTCGGGGGGAAGAAACACCCTAAAAAGCCTCCTCAAAACAAGCCCAACTCGCAGGTGGTGCATTCTCAGCTCTACCCTATTTCCATTAGTCAAATCAAGTCCTAGCAACATTCTTCAGTTGATATGCATCTAGTTCAACTCGTTCAGTATCGGCAACATACATGACCTCAAATACCTTCTTCAACTCTTCAATAAAGTTCTTCGGATCCTCAGTAGTGCTTGAACCTGTGAAACTTGGAGGGTTCATCCTCAAAAACTCACGAATCCTTGAAGTGTCAGCCCCTTCTTGCCGAGCTCCTCTTTGCTGCCCAACCTGGTTAGTTACAACTTGACTCAGCATCCTAATTGCTTCTCTGAACTCAGCGTTAGTGACTTCCCCTTGAGGTTACACTCCAGGTGCATTTGGTAACTCTTGCTCCTCAATATTACGTCTAGCAGGGCGACATCTAACAGCTCTTCGAGGAGGCATGATTATTTGAAAACACGCGCAAACACGAATTAGAAGGAAACTTTTTAGAGATCAAACTCTAATGCACGAAATGAGTATGAAAGAAGTGAGAAATTTTCCTAAATATTGCAGCCTCCAAATTATAGATGTGGTGTGCTTCACACCGATAACTAGGACTCTACAGACACGGCTTCATAGACTCACTAGCACTCTTGAACTCTGGGCTCTGATACCAAGTTTGTCATACCCCAAGCCTACACCCCGGACGTGGCTGACACTCGAGAACCCTTGGCCTGACTTACTTACTCAGCGGAAGACATAAACTTCAGAAATAACCTCAAATAAAGAACTTATGAAAAATCTTAGAATGTCTTTAAAGAAAGCATTCAAACTAGCCATAATGGCTACTCAAGTCTCATAGCAAAACATCTGAAATACAAAACTAAAAGACTCGTAACTAACTATCTGATTTTCTATGAAACCTCTAAAACAACTGAGATGGATGTTGGGACAAACCCCACAACATCCTAATAAACTGTTAATAAAACTAAAAGCAATAAAAAAGAGTCTCCGGAATGCAAGGAGGATCACCAACTGACTCTGGGATGCTCAATTGGATCAACGGTGTGCTGGATGTCGACCTGTATCTGCATCATAAGATGATGCAGGCCAACTGACATCAATACATTGAATGTACGAGTATGCGAGTTGGAATGCTAAACACAACATAGGCTTGAAAGGAATCTGAAGAACTTACCTGGCTCAATTCAACTCAACATAACTGATCTCATTTCAATATAAAGAAGTTTAAAACAAGTGCAATATAAAGAAAAGTTATTTAAAAAAATGATGTCAATTCTGTGTGTATGCAAGGTTACAAACATAATCTCTGAAATGTATGTAAAAATACAAATAACTATGTATATAAGAATATAATAACTTCTGTGGGAGTTTCTCTAACCAACAACCATCACGTAAGAGCTATTGTGATGATACAATATTTTGCCTCACGCTGCCAGGGTCTTCCTATACCTTGCCATGAGTATAGGAGCTGAACTACTAAGTGGATCCACTAGTTTATGGTAAAAAGCACTAAAGGAATCATCTAAAAAGTATGACCATTTTCTACCCATGGTGGCTACATGGTTTATGGGGGCTGTGAGTTGTCTGAACTCTCCCCATATCGGTGCTCAATACTACTCCTAAAAATATAAATTAGCTCTTATGTTTAAAACCATACTTCTTCTGTAATTTGAGATTAGTGCTAAAAAACGTAGCTCAAAGGCTATCTTGGAAATCAAAGTTTCCCCTCTTGCTTCATTTAGAAAGCGATTACTCTTTTCTGAGAACTAGCGCGAAGGCTCTTTGGAAATCGAAGTTTCCTTTCTTGTTTAAATGTGAAAATATTTTAAACCCTTTGGGAATACATAGTACCCATATACTTTTGAAGAAATGAACTTCAAGCTTTACTCTTACTCAACTTTAACTTTAAGTCTTAAAACAAAGTTAAAAGCATTTGCAAAAGACTTTCTTGAAAAAACTCTAAGAACTTCCTAGACTTGGCTCTTAACTTTCCTTGAATTTGAAGTTATGGATTCAAGGCTGTAAATCATGTTTCTAGATTATTTCTAGATGTTTAGAAGTTATTTAGAGTAGTTAGAATCAATAGGAAGTGTTAATACACTTTAGAAAGGCTTAAATGGACTGAATGACAAAAACTAGGTGAAAAATGACGATTCGGGCGCATTCGGGGTGCGCCGCGCCAGGCGCCAACTTTCTAGGGCTCACTTTGGGCACACTGCAGGCGTGCCGCCCCAGCCTCCTGGCACGATGCGCCTGGCCCTCCGCAGGTGCGTCTGACAAGTTTTTCAACTCATTTTCTGATCCTAATCGTTTTAAATCGATTCCTTTTTCTCAATACTTTCTTAGATTGAGATACCCAACACATGTACACTAGAATCTAATTCGAAAAAACTCTTAACATCACTAAAACGTCTCAAAAAAACCCATCGATCACATGTAAGTTCAAGAATGAAAACAATTCAAGAACATCAAATTCTAACTCTTTTAGGACGAAAATCGCTGAATTAAACATGACTGGTGTGTGGGTGAATGGACCCAATGCTATGTGATCTCACATACCTTGTAGGGATCACCCCCGACGAAATTCACAAGCTAATCTCGCCGAATCTTGAACGAATCTTGACGTTCTTCTCCTTTCTCCTCTTTTCTCCTTTCTCCAAGCCCTAGCGTGAAATTCACTTTTTTAAAACTGACTAAAATTTGAATTTACCCCAACTAAACTCCTAAAAATGAATTAATTAAATTGGGTAAGGAAAAGACCAAACCACCCTTCCAAAATCCGGATTGGACTTTCCATATTCGGACAACCCAACTTCTGAAGGCATAACTTACTCATATGAACTCGGAATCGTGCAAACTTGGCGGCGTTGGAAAGATCATTCGAAGATATTTCCAACCATATCTGAAAGTACACGTAACTCATTCTGAGATAGGAGTTATGGCCGTTTAAAGTTGACCAAACCTCAACTTTTCTTAACTTAAACAAATTTCCAGATTTCTATTCTTTTCAAAAATGACTATTTCCAATTATTAGCTTCTTCTTAGTTACATCAAATTGCGAGATGTTACAAATAGTAATAATAATAAACTTTAATGGGAGTGTTTTCTTTCGTAACTTGCACCTTGTCTTATTATTTTTATAATTCAAGCCCTGATCTCTTTATTTCTTTGCAAAATAATAAAATTTATATTTTTATAATTTTTGTATAAGGTCAAAGTTATAATAATAATAATATAAAAAAAAACTTTAATGGGAGCCGAAATAAAATTATTTTGCGTTTACTCCTCCAAAAAAATCTCACCCTATTACATTGTTAAATATTAACCTGAAGACTTATGTTCCCCAAATTCATATTCTTCATTTACATGGAAACATCGAAAAGCCCTCTCCTATATCCCTCAATTCACATTCTACACCCACTTGAAAAAAACATAAAAAAGGTTTGCCTTCTATCCCTCAAATTCACAGATGATTTAGATAGATCAACAAGAAATTGACAGCATCCCTTTTCTATTTTAAATCGGTATTCTAATGCTTGATTTTCAACTCAAATGCACAATCAACTTGCTTGTCAGCACATTCATCGGCAGAAGGCAAAATTTTGGGCTAAACAAGATTAAAAAATCGAGCACGCTACTTCATGTATGGTACCATTCATGTCTTTTTCTTCTGTTTCTTTAAGTGTGTGTTTGTTATTTCTATTTTTGGGTAGTATGTTTAAATTTTTTGTGTGTCGCATAATTTTCTCTCTTGTTAAAAAATTAGTTGGGTTCTTCTTTGCTATAGGATAAAAAATAACAAATTGGTGTGTGTAATTTATTCTAGGCGGGGTCGTTGAGCTATGATTTTCTCTCTAATTTTAACTAAAATAATTAGTGTCTATTGAATTTTAGTTTAACAGGAGTTGGTATTTGATGGTTATTATTACAAAAGTACTTAGTTTAGAAGAATATACTGCAAGTACAGTATATGCTTCTTTATTTTTTTGGACGGATTTTGATGCATATCATTTCTATTGTAGTATTGGATTGATATGCAACAAGAAATATTCTCAAGGTCAACTAAAAATAATAATCACATTATTTTAAGACTTAATTTGCCTTTACTAGATTATATAACTTATTTGTTAAAGGTAAAATTATGCTTGTATCTAGAAAAATAACCCTTTTATTAGCTGATTTGTATGAATTTAGTAAAGATAATTTTTTTAGTTAAGTTACACTTTTCTATATTCATTGAGTTTGGGCAGTAGAATATAATATCAAGCATTTCTAAATTAGTAGTATTTAAATCAATCGCTCAATAGTATTTTTCACTTTAATATCTAATAATTTAAGTAATTAATAAAAACTTTTTTTAGCTTAAGAAACTGTTGAATTATAAAGGCAAGTCAAGAGGCTTCGAAGAGTACAAATTCTAAATTGTAAGAAAAAATGACAAACTTGTGACAAGAATCTCAAATTTTTACTAGCAAATGTTAGGGAAAGGTCTTCAAACAAAAAACAAGTAGCTATCAAAATTAAACAAATCTTGTTGTAATTCCTTAGTTGTTAATTGCTTCTATTTTCTTCCACATTAAATCTCTTTTCCATGTATTAAACCTTCCACATTAAATCTCTTTTCCATGTATTAAACCTTCCACATTGTAGCCCTTGTATCTTGAAAACTTTGTAATCTAATAGAATTTCTTACACGTTACATATATTTCTCAGCATTTATCATGATGTTGCAAATATGAGCTTGTGCAGACCTATGAGATAAATTATCCTCCATTGTTCTTCTTTTTTTGTGAATAAAAATAGCATATACAATTGTAAGAGACAACACATTGAATCCTTTCTAGTAAAGACTTCATACTTTTATTGGTCTTGGAGATTTATTTATATGTCAAACCAAGGAAGTGGACTCAAAATGAATTACTTATTTGAGCGGGATAGTTTGAGATGGAGTTATTGAATTTTGGGAATGACTATTCTTCTTGCAAGTTATTTTGTTGTGACCAATTCACAAACACTTGCTATACCTTCCTTACTTCTATTTCTTACTCAATTTGGTAACATCTATGATTACACCATGTGTTTCATTTGATGTAGTGTATTTTTTTTTCATCAATTACTTTTCTTTTTATGACTTTAAGTTTATTAGGTTATTTTCTTCTGTTTCTGGATAGTTTACCTTTTTTTGGCTCATAATTAGGACGTTCAACAAGAAGTAGTTCCGTACGATTCCACATATCATGTTCATCCATTGGAATAACGATTGACGCATAAAATCTCATTTGAGTAGCCTTCTTATAACAATCATTATCAAATTTTCTAGATTCTCTCTTACATGGGAATGTGCAACTTACTGCAAGTGAGCATGAGATTTCTATAAGGTCCCATACCATGTAAAATTAGGCCCATCCATTCAATTCAACACTCAATTGTTCACCATTCATAAGTATTTGAAATAATAATTGTCCAACCCTAGTATGAATTCATGTAGCTACCTCTACTTTCTTTTCTTCAATCATACTTTTTGCATGATGGGTCAGCGAGGAAATGGGAACAATGGCTTAAGCCATTAGGTGTAGTTCAGAGGTGGAATATTTTAGTTCTTCCTATTTGACCCGAAACTGATCGAAATCTTCCTTGTAAACTAAGGCTATGACACGCTTGATAGCAAGAAGCTAGTTCTTTCAGGTCATTAACTATAACTTGCACGAGGTATCACAGTGGGGTCTATCTTCTGTCTGGTTCTTGGGTCCGGTCGAGCATCTTTGAAATTACATCAATGCCTCTCGTCTAACACGAGTTGCCCCGCTCCTTTGGCAATTAAAGTAGCAACCCTTGAACCTGAAGCGACTTTTATGAGCTGTCTTATTAGTGACCGACTTTATTTTATTAGTTGTATGATTAGTGGCTTAGCTATTAGCTGTCTAAAAGTTACGGTAAAGAAAATCCTTTTTTTTTTTAAATAAACCACTAATCTGCCTTAGGTACTCTTTCAAGTCCATGCATGGCAGAGGGAATGAAGGGACCTGTAGGAGTTTTCGTATCTCAAGGGAGTTCAGTTCCCCGAGGATGAACAAGCAAGATTACAAGGCTACTTCCGGAAGTATCTACTCGTTACGAAATCTCAGGTGTTAAAGTGTTGATTTCATATAGTAAATAAAAGGGGGACCTGCTATATCCGAAACTATGTATAGGTTGGGTTTTCTGGGCTTTGATGCTTAACTTTTTATTATTAAAAGGGGAGGGTTTAATAAAGGATATGAAAGCCACTTGACTATAAGGAGAGGAGGTCTTTAGAAGAATTTCCACATATATAGGGCTAAGACTCGGATTAGAGATTATACAGAAGCACCCCAACCCCCTTCTTGTTCTTTCTTTCGAGTAGGTCCGCTCGCCTATCTCACCCCCTTCCTTCAGTTGGGTGACCCTTCGCCTTTTGGATCGTCTTCTGCCCAATGCGGTACCCCCCATTTTTTGGTTCCAGAACCTATAAAAGAAGATGGTTGTGGCGCAAAGTACTCTTGTGCACCTACGTCATTCGGATCGCGCATAAAATGTGGGACTCATAGTCTTCCAGGCCTGCTTTGGGGGGCTTCTAATACAGATATGAGTAGCGTGCGTGTCCGGATATGTTCTCGCAAGGCCGGAAGGAGCGCACACCAAGTTAAATAGAGCAAAGGGGTTCCTGTCAAGTCAGTCCGCTAACGCCTTATCTTTTTATTTATAAGATAGTCAACAACTCGTTGGGCCTCAACACATTTCTTGTCTTACCTCCCATGATTAAGGCAAGAATGAGTGAGGTTGCCTTTCTGATTGGACAACCATCTCATGTGCCAAAGTGAGATGGTTGTTCTTCCTTCTCCGCTCCTTCTTTTTCTACATATGCGGCGGAGGGTTACTAGAGAAGGGGGGACAACTCCTTTCTCCTTTTCCTTGCTCCTTTTGATTTGCTAGTTTCCAAGAGGGAGAAGGTCATATGGAAATCTCAAGCATACTACTAATCGGTTATTTGGCCTGATCGAGCAACTATGAAAATTGTCGCCTACATAACCTACCTCCCAGACCAAGGAAAAAAGGTATCAGATCGCATTTTAGTGTACTTGTTACTAGGTGACAAATGAGTGGATTGAATTAGATTTGGATGGATTGAGTATGAATTGAGTTAAAATGGATTGGACCACAATCCACCCAATAAAATATGGGTAAATATGGATTTGATCAAATATGGTTTGGATAAAATGATTGTAACCTACTCTAATTTTCTAAAGTAAAAAAAATATTAAATCAAAGCTAAATTGTTAATACCTCCATCCCTACTACCTCACTCCAGCCCACCTTTATATTATTATTTTTTAAAAAATATATTTTTTCATACAAAAAAAAAAAGAAATTTAATTTTTTTACTTGTACCCCCACCTCCCACTCACCCCACCCAAAAAAAAAATTCAAAAATAAAAAATAAAATAAAATTGCCCACCTTATCCCCACCCCACCCCACAGGGACACCCCCACCCCCACCCCCTCCCACTATAATTTTTTTTTAATAACTGTTTTTTTGTTTAAAAAAAATGCCCCTCCCCCCTCCCCCAAATAACCAAAAAAATTGTCTACCCTAACCCCCACCCCACCCAGAACAACCCCCACCCACACCCCAGAACACCCAAAAAATATTTTACATAAAAAATTGGGACGCAATTTTCTTTTCAGCTAAATCCTAAAAGAATGACATATTCTTTTTTTTAACAATTATTTAATGACAATATCAACATTTTATCCATGTTTGATCCTACTTATTTGCTAAAAAATGTCCACAAAAGTCTGCTCTTCTATTTAAAAATTCACTATTTTAATTAAGGTAGTTTTGTTTCCTAATTATCCTAAAATAAGGTCGCAAGTAGGAGAAGGAACTACATAGAGCCGAAGATGGTAAATGGGGTGAGCCATGTGGAGAAGGAGGAAGTAGATGGGGGAGTTGTTGATTTTTATGAACATCTTTTGAAAGAGGAAGCAAGGTCGATAAGCCTAATTTGAGGGGATTAGGGTTCAACCAATTTGGAGGGGAGAAGTGTAAGTTTCTAGAAAGGACAATCAAGGAGGTGGAGTGTTCCATAGGTGACATAGCTTCGGGACTCAATGGTTTATCTTTTGTTTTTTTATCAACATTGATGGAATACAATTAAAACTGAGTGATGTGTACTATTGTTGAGTTTCATGAAAGAGGTGAATTAGAGAATAGTAAGAATGTTTCATTCATTGTCATTGTTGATACCAACTTTTGGCTTGATATTTTCAAAGCTAGTATTTTAAAATATTTTACTTGTTAAATAGTTCAAAATGCAAGTTTTTCAATTTTTATGTGATTTATCAATAATTTTCCTTGTTTTGTGAAAATGCTAAGATTTTTATTTGTTAATTTTGTACATTATTGATTTTAGCATAATCCATTAATTACATTCGTTACATTTGTTTATATTTATTTAAATATTTTTAGCACAATTTAGAAATATATTGAAACACATATAAGAATTGCATACACATATATTGTTTTTATTAACCAATGATTTTGAGCACACATTTTTGAGCCCATAGTATTGTACAAAAGTAGTTTTTAAAATTTCATATTTAAGTCCTTACTTCATCCAAAAATAAAGGTGGTGGTGGATAGTTACAATTTTCCTAGATTGAAAAAATCCCTAAAAAAGCTTTCCTCCCTCATTTTCAATTTTTCCAGTAGCCGCCACCACACCACTTGAAACTCTAACACTTCACTTTTCCCTTCCATTTCCGCCACCGAACCACCAAATCTCCTCCAGCCCACCTTACTTCCTCCACACTCTTCTTCTCCGAAAAAACCAGAACCAAACCCCAACCATTCAAGTTAAAAAACAACAGCCAACAACAACGATGCCATCTCCATGAAGCTTTAGGACCCGATGACCGCCAGTCCTTTCCCTTTACCCCTTTTTGATAGTTTGTTTGTTTTTTGCAGGTTATCAGTGAGCTCAAAGCTCCATCAAACAACGGGCTCAAAGCTCTAAACTCCATCTCCGGCGTGGCTCCAACTCTGTTGAACAAAAATCGAAGCGCCGTGGTGACTCTAACTCCGGTGGACAACAACTAGCCGTCGTGAAGATAAATCCAGCGAGACTTCGACAGTGAGGCAAATCTCTTCTCCTTTTTATTTTTTGTAGAAATCAATTTATGTTTTACAGGTCGTTGTTACTCTATTTTTGTTGTTATTATTTGACTTTTGGTTTCTTCTCCAGTGAAGTTTTCTCCATTGTTATTTTAAGTATTTTGTTTTGATCTAAACTAATTTCGAATGTTACTCGTTCACGGTTATGTTGAATTGTGTTATTATGTTTGTTGATTTATTTTTTTGTTTTTATTATCCTAGTTAAATCTTTTGTTTGCTGCTATGTTTAGTGTTTTTACCGCCCTTTTGTTTTAAAAAAATCATTTCTAGTATTTTTTTTTGGTTTTTCTTGATTATGCTAAGGTACTGTTGGTATTGTTTCCTTTGGTCTAGTCTTTCTTTTTATGATTATGGTTTAATGTTTTTATTCTCAAATAGTTTATTTATTGTTTTGATTCTATTAGTGGCTCATTAATTATTGATCATTGTTGTTGCCATTATATTTTTTCTTAAAATAGTCTTGGTATTGCTATTGTAATTTATATTAAATATAGATGGTTAAAGTTGGCCAATGAAAAAAATCTCTCTATCGAATTTTGAGGCCTCTCCATTTTAAAAGACGAAAATTTTAGTTTAAGTTCATTTACTTTGTATGTTAAAATTGGCCGATGAAGAAATTATCGTCGATTTTCAAGGCCTCCCATGTATATAAGACAGATTTTATATTAAGTTATTATTTATTTCATTTATTTTGATTCATATTAATCCAGTACTAACATTTTTACTAAGTGTGTTTTTGGGTACCCAAAGTTGGTTTCCAAGGAAGCTATTCGAATGAAGTTTGAATAATACTTTTTGATTCATTATTATGTATATTATTAACGATAGATAAACATTAGGTCGTTTCTTATATTAATATTTTACTTTATTATTTGTGTATATTAAATATTTATTATATTTGTATATTATTTTATCTTCTCCTCAATTTGAAAAAATGAGTTCAGTCAGACCTACATTTGTTGATTTTGAAGAATGCTTAATACCTTTCCCTTGAGATCACTTGAACTCATTTATAGAATCTATTGATTTCATAGATATTTTCAACTCAAATGCACAATCAACTTGCTTGTCAGCACATTCATCCGTAGAAGGCAAAATTTTGGGCTAACCAAGATCAAGAAATCGAGCACGTTACTTCATGTATGGTACCATTCATGTCTTTTTCTTCTGTTTCTTTAGGTGTGTGTTTGATATTTCTATTTTTGGGTAGTATATTTAAATTTTTTGTGTTTTGCATAATTTTCTCTCTTAAAAAAATAATTGGGTTATTTTTTGCTATAGGATATAAAATAATAAATTGGTGTGTGTAATTTATTCTGGGCGGGGTCGTTGAGCTATGATTTTCTCTCTAATTTTAACTAAACTATTTAGTGTCTATTGAATTTTAGTTTAGCAGAATTTGGTAGTTGATGGTTATTATTACAAAAGTACTTGTTTTAGAAGAATATACTGCAACTAAAGTATATGCTTCTTTATTTTTGTGGACGGATTTTGATGCATATCATTTCTATGGTAGTATTGGGTTGATATGCAACAAGAAAATATTCTCAAGGCCAACTAAAAATAATAATCGCATTATTTTAAGACTTAATTTGCCTTTACTAGATTATGTAACTTATTTGTTAAAGGTAAAATTATGCTTGTAGCTAGAAAAATAACCCTTTTATTAGCTGATTTTTATGAATTTAATAAAGATAACTTTTTTATGTTAAGTTACACTTTTCTATATTCGTTGAGTTTGGGTAGTAGAATATAATATCAAGTATTTTATAAATCAGTAGTATTTAAATCAATCGCTCAATAGTATTTTTTGCTTTAATATCTAATAATTTAAATAATTAATAAAACTTTTTTAGCTTAAGAAACCGTTGAATTATAAAGGCAAGTCAAGAGGCTTCGAAGAATACAAATTCTAAATTGTAAAAAAATAATGACAAACTTGTGACAAGAATCTCAAATTTTTACTAGCAAATGTTAGGGAAAGATCTTCAAACAAAAAACAAGTAGCTACCAAAATTAAACAAATCTTGTTGTAATTCCTTAGTTGTTAATTGCTTCTATTTTCTTCCACATTAAATCTATTTTCCATGTATTAAACCTTCCCATTGTAGCACTTGTATCTTGAAAACTTTGTAATCTAATACAATATCTTACATGTTACATATATTTCTCAGCATTTATCATGATGTTGTAAACATGAGCTTGTGCAGACCTATGAGATAAATTATCCTCCATTGTTCTTCTTGGTTGTGAATAAAAACAATATATACAATTGTAAGAGACAACACATTGAATCCCTACTATTAAAGACTTCATACTTTTATTGGTCTTGGAGATTTATTTATATGTCAAACCAAGGAAGTGGGCTCAAAATGAATTACATATTTGAGCGAGATAGTTTGAGATGGAGTTATTGAATTTTGGGAATGACTAATCTTCTTGCAAGTTATTTTGTTGTGACCAATTTGCAAACACTTGATATACCTTCTTAACTTCCATTTCTTACTCAATTTGGTAACATCTATGATTACACCATTGTTTCATTTGATGTAGAGTATTTTTTTTCTCTTTTTTTTTTTCATCAATTACTTTTATTTTTAATACTTTAAGTTTATTAGGTAATATTCTTCTGTTTCTGGATAGTTTACCTCTTTTTGGCTCATAGTTAGGACATTCAACATGAAGTAGTTCTGTACAATTCCACATATCAGGTTCATCTATCAGAATAACGATTGACGCATAAAATCTCATTTGAGTAGCCTTGTTATAACAATCGTTATCAAATTTTCTGGATTCTCTCTTACATGGGAATATGCAGCTTACTGCAAGTGAGCATGGGATTTCTATAGGGTCCCATACCATGTAAAATTAGGTTCATGCATTCAATTCAACACTTAATTGTTCACCATTCATAATTTGTATTTGAAATAATAATTGTCCAACCCTAGTTTGAATTCATATAGCTACCTCTACTTTCTTTTCTTCTACTAATTTCCGTATTCGAGGGAATGAACTTTCTATTATGGTAAGAAAATTGTTTAAAGTCTTATGTATTTAGACATGTTACAGTGACATTAAGTTGGTATCAGAGCACAATATCTCTCTTTTGATTAGTTTTTTTAATAGAGTATATTTACATTCTGTCAAGCTATCCAAGTATAAGTTTCTCCCTTGCCTTTAAAATTGCAAGTTGCCGCGATAATACAGACATGCAAACATTATTCGGAATGATTATTTTATTCCATTAAATAAATCACAAAAATTAGTCAAATGATATTTCAATTTGTTGTTGTTCTAAAATGTGACTTCCTGCAGAATTTGGGTGGTTTATCATTGAACCAACTTCTAGCTTCTTTGTCCTTTTTCCAACATATTTATCTCATATGTATACTTACTTACATATGTTTCCCAAGAAGCTTTTCAAATAATGTTTTGCTCTAAATTAATTTTTATGCAACCATTGATATTTAATAGCAGTAATGAGATATACTTATATGTTTGAAACCGTGTATAGGAGAGTAAGAGACTCATATAATGTTGGGATTATGAAAGGATATGAAGAGTCATGTTTTGTTGAAATAGTTATATAAGGAGATCATGTAGTATTACTTATTAATTAGTTCCAAACACTAGTTTATTTAATAATATAAGTGAAGCAGAATCTTGCCTTTTGCTTGTTTATAATGAGACATATGTTATCGTTGTTTCTAATTTGCAAGTTATCCACCAGCAAATTCAAAAATCACTTTCAGTTACGCTTATTGATCATCTAGAAGTCTTCTTAAATAATGTAGGTATGTGTTGGCAATCATTCTAGATTTCATGTTTTTTTATATAAACAAATAAACAATCATCAGAATGTATCTCAACTAAAGTTTTTATCATGATGGTAGGGTCATCTGGTGCCATTCTGGTGGTATATATACGTCATTGACAACCATCTGAATTGAGAAGTGGTAAGTTTTAATTATGTATTTGGTTTATTTAAATGAAGGGCCAAATAGATAGTTAATATTTAATGGACATTTTTTGTTATCTAGCTTTTATATTTGAGACTTTACACTTTTAGAATAGTATAGATATAGATCCTACCTATATGATATGATAACACAACTATCATTATTATCCTCTGTAAAATTATTTTTCTATAACAATCAGATACCATTAAAACATCAAATGTTATTATAATAACTAGTATTCCCTTTCTTCCACCTTGTGCTCAAGTTATTATTTGAAGAGTCCAATGTAGATTTCTTTGATCATAATTATTTTAGAAATATTTTGAATTGTTAATTATAGTAATTTATAATATTTTTATAGAACGGGGAATCCTTTGCAACCTCATTATCTCTACATAAATCTTAGCCAACTTAGGAGTTGTAATCCACTATGACTGGAATTAATGGACTGATTTAGAGAACCTATCAACAATGGCCCAAATTAAGTCATACTTTCCCAAGGTAGTAGAGATTCCCACCACGAAGTCCATGGCTATCATTTCCCACTTCCACTCAGGAATGAGCATTCTCTAAGGCAATACTGCACACCTTTGGTGCTCATACATTACTTGTTGGCAATTTTGACACTTAGACACATATTCAGCTATGTCCCTCTTCCTCCTTGCCCACCCATAAAGTTTCCTCAAGTACCAGTACATTTTGGTTACACCTGGATGAATTATATCGCGAACAATGAAACTTTGTCAACACTTTTTGAATCAAGTCATCAACTCGAGGGACACAAATTCTCCCTCTAAAAGTGAGCACCCCTCCTGTGTCAAGTGTGGCATCTGGAGTCTCCCTAGACATCACCTTTCTCCTGAGCTTGTTCAAATTCTCACCTTCAAATTATTTAGCCTTGATTTTTTAGTCCTAAAGGCTATTTTAGGTATGTCCTTAGGTCTAATCTTTAATTGATGGAACCCTGAACTCAAGTCAATCTTTGAGAACACTGAAGCACCCTACAACTGTTCAAAAGTATCATCTATGCAGGGTATAAGATGTTTATTACAGATAGTAACCTTGTTCAACTATCTATAGTCTATGCATATTCTCATACTACCATCCTTCTTCTTCAGAAACAAGACCGGAGCACCCTAAAGTGAAGCACTGGGGTGAATGAACCCTTTATCTAAGAGTTCCTCAAGATGAGTCTTGAGTTCCCTTAACTCTGCTAGAGCCATACAATAAGAAGGGATAGAGGTTGAGTGAGTGCCCGACTCCAAGTTTGTACATAAATCAATATCTCTATCCAAAGGCGTACCAAGTAAATCTGTAGGAAATACCTCCTAAAATATTGAAGCCACTGGATTGACTCAAAAGAATGGGACTCCGCACTAAATCCCGAAGATGAGCCAAGTAGGCCAAACAACCCTTCCCATTAGACTTCTATCTTGAATAAAAAATGTGGTCTCTGTTGGCTTAGGCATGTACACACTTTCCCACTCTAATCTATCCTTACCTAGGATTTCTAGAGTTACTATCTTAACGTTAGAATTTAGCACAACATAATAAGGAAACAACCAAGTTATACCAAAGATCACATCGAAGTCTACCATATCCAAGATTACTAATCTACCCAAGTATGACAACCCACAAACATCACAGAGCAAGCACTGTACACATGGGTTACTACCGCAAACTTTTTAATCGGGATAGAAACATAAATAAGGGCATGAAGGATATCACAAATCAAGTCAAGTCCCAAGTAAAATTTAACAGATATATATGAATAAGTAGAACCCGAATGCCACTAGGGAGCAAACATAAAGCGTTGGGGATATGGGATGGAATTCTGGAAAAAGCAGAAAAAAAATTATCAAGATGGAAGGCTCAATATCTATCCTTGGGGGGTAGAGTGATCTTGATAAACTCTGTTTTATATTCACTGCCTACTTATGTTATGTCGTTATTTCCAATTCCTCCAATAGTTATCAAAAAGCTGGACAGACTGAGAAGAAACTTCCTCTGGAAAAAAGGCAAAGAGGGAGAGGGCAAGGGTTACTATTTAGTGAAATGGAATACTGTGATGCTAAGCAAAGAAAGAGGGGGACTGGGTATTAAAAATTTGAGAATCCAAAACAAGAGCCTTTTGATGAAGTGGTTGTGGAGATATACTAGTGAGAAAGGAACCCTATGGAAGGAGGTGATAGTGGCAAAGTATGGGGAATTGAACCCATGGTGTACAGAGATAGTGTCAGAACCCTATGGATGGGGAGTATGGAGGTCAATCAGAGCTTTATGGAACTCTATGGAAGAAAATGTGTTTCTCAAAATTGGAAATGGCAACAAGATAGAGTTCTGGAGAGATGGATGGATTGTCAAATTCCTCTAAGTGAGTCATTCCCAGATCTTTTCTCAATCTGCAACAATCCTGAAGCCAGAGTATGTGAATGCTGGACAACTCAAGGCTGGGACCTATCCTTCAGAAGGCTATTGAATGACTGGGAAGTAGATAGAATGGCTTCTTTCCTTGGAAAATTGGGGGGAACCAATCTAGTAACAAATGCACCAGATAGAGTTATTTGGAAGCACAACAAGGATGGCAAATTCACAGTAAACAGTGCTTACAAGAAAGGCATACAAGTTGGGGTTAGAGGCTACCATCATCACTGGAAGAGTATTTGGAGAGGATTGATCCCCACCAAAGTGAAATGCTTCACTTGGTTAGTCATCAAAAGAGCCTGCTTAACTCAAGAAGTGCTTCAGAAGAAAGGAAAGCAACTAGTCCCTAGGTGTTTCCTATGCAATTTGACTGGGGAAACAGACAATCACCTATTTTTACATTGCAAATTCACTGCACAGATCTGGGAGTTGTTTCTCAACATCACATGTTGTAGTTGGTCTATGCCAGAACACACCTCTGATCTTTTTAAATATTGGATCAGAAGAGGGGGTAGAAAGACTCAAAAGAAGTGGTGGAAGCTAATACCATCATGCATATGGTGGTCAGTGTGGAAGGAAAGAAACGGGAGATGTTTTGAAGATAGATCTAATTCCATTCACAAAGTAAAATGGAATTGTTTGGTATCTTTACTTTTTTGGTGTAAACAACTCTGCATAGAAGATGTAGATCAAATTATAGAATTAATAGGGAGCTTGTAATTTCGCTTAGGGCTGTAAATTTTGAAGGTGGCCAGCATGTCCTTAATGCTGAAGAATACAACTTTACCAATGTTAAAAAAAAAAAGTAGAACCCGAATAAAATAAGATAGAAGCCATCTGGTCACAAAAAAATAATAGTACATGTTATCACCGTGCTAGACGCCTTGGCCTCTGGCTTACCCGAGAAGGTGTAACACTGAGCTTTATCATCATTCCGGACAACCCCTCTACTTGGTTGTGTCGTTCCCCTCTTATAATTATCATTTCCTTTGCCCCATGGCCTACTTGATTATTACCTCACCCACTCTGTAGGGGTCCTCCTCCATTACCACCTCCACTTGTTAGTACCACAACCATTAGCCTGGCTGCTTACTTGCTTGTATGGGCGTACCCTATTAAAGGGACTACCCATCTTACCACAGTTGAAGCATCTTCGATCAAGTGAGTGCATGTTGGCTGACGAATAAGAACCTCCTTGACCATCTAAGCCAGAGACTGTTGTGTGACCACTGAATAGGCAGTCATAGAAGCTGGTAAAGTTGATTGAATCGGACGGGCTGAATACACCTGCTGACCAGGACCCTTAGAATAGGAACCACCGAGGCTGCCTACATTCTTGTACCTCAGCTAATCTTTGACCTACCAAGCCTGTCTAACTCCTTCCAATTTCTTCGGATAGTCAATCAGCTCATTGAAAATCTTCTCTGCAGAAGTCATGTGCACATATAAGACCTTTAAATCAGTGTTCAGTTCCTTCACATGAAGGTAGATCATATCCTCTTCAAGTCCCACAATTTGAGTAGCGTAGCGAGACAAGTCATGGAACTTAGGGGTTGTCTGGTACAAAGATTAATAATGTAGGATTAGTTATGCAGGGATTAGTGGGATTTATTTTTATCAAGTGTTTGGTTCATTGTTTCCCACCACATCTTGTGAGTTGATTAAAATTCTATAAAAAGATTCTTTCCAATTATACCCTTGAATTATTATGTAATTGGGTCAAGTAGATAATTACCGGATAATATTATTTTTTTATGGCCTGCTAACTAGATATGAGAAGAATAATTTTTTTGTCATGTTTTCTATTTTTTCACTTGAATTATTTGAGGATAAATAACTGTCATCTTAACAAATTGATCACTCAAAAAATGTCATTTTTCAATTTTAAAAAGATACATTATCTACTTTTAAAATAAAAAAGGTGGTCAACAATAGTAAAATTTAATAAACCATTTACATTTACACATAAAAATTGCAAGTTGTAGTTTTATTATGTATGTAATATTTTAAATTGTTCAAATTACAAATAATTAGAAAACCACACAATATATATATATATATATATACACACATATATATATATATGCCTGCCATCCACACCAGAATAAATAGACTTTTCCGAAAGAACCTGCTAGTGGAAGAATACCTCCTAGGGATAAGAGACATAGGGCTAAAAAGAGCCAAAAAATGATCTTTTGTGTATAATCCTGCATAATCTGGAATGTTATTAGTTCCGGTACATAGACCAAATAATACAATGCAAGAAAAAGTTCCTAGATTCATGGAGATATATAACAACATATAAGTTATCATGCTTGCATATCCATCATTTGAGTCTCCAACAATTATTTCAATAATTACATATCCGATTTGGCCTATGGACAAACATGCAAGCATACGTTTCATGCTTGTTTGAGTATTAGCAAAGAGATTTCCCAATATCATGCTAAAAATAGCTAGAATTTCCAAAAGAAGATGTCATTCTTTGATGAGAAATAAAAAGGAATATCAAAAATTCGAGTGGCTAAAGTTGAAGCAGCTACTTTCAATGTAAAAGAAAGAAAAGTAACGACTGGAGTGGGAGAGTCAGAGTCGAAAAGAGGATTCCTCACTTCTTTCTCTTATTTAAAACCATACATGAGATTTTCATCTCACACGACTCCTAAGTGATACAAGAAAGAACATATTTTCTTTCTTTTTTGATTACCTTCCTAGCATATGTATAAAATCGAATCCATTCGATTTCTAAAAAGGATTACTAATCCTTCACTTTTTCGAGGAATCCTTCAGAAGTTGTTGTGAATGACTGATTTTCGCAATCTTTTCGACCTTGGTTTCATATGAGAAAGTCAGAAATATTGAGAAATAGAACCATCTAATTTCATTCGTTCTCAATAGCAACGAGATGATCATCTTAGGGTTATCCTTTTGTCGATGGATGCTATTATTATACTCGTAGTCTTTGAAGGATGAGAACCAACTATATAGCTTCTACATCAATAATTCAAGTATTGTATACATCATTAGTTTGATCCTTTGAAGGAACTAACCGTAATAACGAACTTGCAAAATGGACCTGTTTATCATAAAGAAATTTGTCGTTCCTGAACCCGCTTCACCTTAATTGTTATTTGAACAACTAAAAATTCTGTCTTGGTTTGAGAACGAATGAAATCAAATGGTTCTATTTCTCAATCTTTCTGACTTGCTCCTATGAAACCAAGGTCTAAAAGATTGCAAAATTAGTCATTCACAACCATTGGTGAAGGATTCCTGTAAAAGTTAAGGATTAATAATCCTTTATAGAAATCAAATGGATTCGGTCTTATACATACGCGAGGAAGGTAATCAAAAAAGAAAGAAAATGGGTTCTTCTTTCTCTTATCACTTAGGAGCCATGTGACATGCAAATCTCATGCACAGTTTTGAATGAGAGAAAGAAGTGAGGAATCCTCTTTTCGACTCTGACTCTACCACTCCACTCGAATTTTTGATATTCCTTTTTGTTTCTCATCAAACAAATGACATCTTCTTTTGGAAATCCTAGATATTCTTAGCATGATATTGGGAAATCTCATTGATATTACTCAAACAAGCATGAAACGTATGCTTGCATATTCGTCCTTAGGCCAAGTCAGCTATGTAATTATCAGAATAATTGTTAGATACTCAAATGATGGATATGCAAGTATGATAACTTATATGATGTTCTATATATCCATGAATCTAGGAACTTTTGCTTGCATTGTACTATTTGGTCTAGTACCAGAACTGATAACATTCGAGATTAAGCATATTATACACAAAAGATCCTTTTTGGCTCTTTTTAGCCCTATGTCTCTTATCCCTAGGAGGTCTTCCTCCACTAGCAGGTTTTTTCGAAAAACTCTATTATTCTGGTGTGGATGGCATGCAGGCATATATATATATATGGGAAAAAGGATAAATATACCCCCGAACTTTCGAAAATGGTATGTCAATATCCTCCGTTATACTTTTTGACCACCAGAGCCCTTGCCGTCCAAAAATCAGTACACATTTACCCCTCCCACTAACGGAACAGTCATTGTGTACACGTGTCGCAATCCTACGCCACAACCCGAATTGACCAATTTTTTAACCCAAATTTCAAAATCCACCCATAACCCATTTAACCCATCCGATTTACCCACAAATAAACTCTTTGAAATCCTAAAGAAAAATCCTAAAGTTTATTTATTTATTTATGTTAAACTTTATGCATTTTAAAAAATATGATTGTAATAAGAATTTTATTGTAATACTCCTATTAATTAATGGATTGTTTTGGTAAAACTTAATTTTTGAAATTATTTTTCAACAACTTAACTTCCTAATCACTTTCCCTTAACAACGTGGGTCCCACATTTTCCATCATTCTTCTTCTCTAACTCTTCTGTTGATTTCTTCAAAATTCTTCTTCTATTGTTCCTCTAGTTCCTGCAAGGAAGAAAAAATGGAAATTTCATAGAGTAAAAGGCATCAAAATCATCACCTCCACCACTCTCCTCCTCCGCTGTTGCTGCGGCCGCTGTCTTCTTCTATTGTTCCGCCATTTCCTTCCCTTCCCCTGCCACCTCCCTACCCAATCTACCCCTTACCTGCAGCTTCTACAACACCTCCCCCTTCCCGAAATCCTTATCCTTTACTAACTCCTCCCCCACCCAACTACCCGCCTCCTTCCAATTCGAATTACCATTTTAATTTCAGTCAGTCTAGTTATGATACTAGATCTGTAATCTATTAAAATCAATATCCTCCTTATTATCATCCTCATAGCAATAACAGATGAGGTGGGTATCAGCCTCTGTCGCCACTCCACCGCCGTGGTCGGCGGTGCTGTATGTGGATTACCAAAATGCGAAGAAGATTAAAAATGATGTTAATGTTGATAAGGATACTATCAGGGTTCATGTTGATGAATTCAACAAGGATTTCCATTTTTGTTTAGGATTTTAGAAAGTTTATTTGTGGGTAAATCGGGTGGGTTAAATGGGTTATGGGTGGGTTTTGAAATTTGGATTAAAAAATTGGTCAATTCAGATTGTGGCGTAAGATTGCGCCACGTGTACACAATAAGTGTTCCGTTAATGGGAGGGGTAAATGTGTACTGATTATTGGACGGCAAGGGCATTGATGGACGAAAAGTATGACGAAGGGTATTGACATACCATTTTCGAAAGTTCGGGGGTATATTTGTCACGCCATATACAAATAAACAACTTACATTTCAAATTTGTATTTGATTTATTTAGTAACAAACAACTCTCTCTAAATAATTTGTAAGCTAATTTATTTAAATAAAATTACTAGTACAAATATAAATCAAATAAATAAATAAAATAATTAAAATGATTTGAGGTATATTTGTCTTTACATAGACTTATCCCATGGTATTATATCCTATGTATTGCTAATACCTCCGAATGGAAGGTATTAGTAATACATCCTACAATACCATGTAGGAGGTATAACTAATCCATGGATTAGTGATACATAGGCTCAAAATTCCTACCAAATATTGTACTAAATAATACCTTACATAATACATGGACTATTTCTTCTAATGCGGCATACCAACCGACTCCTTAGCGTCATATGCTGCTACATACATGCTACCTAGCCCAAGAGCCAAAAATTCATCCTTCTTATGATCTAGAAGTGTTCAAGGTACATACTTCTCCAAAAATATAGTATTGAACTAAGTCCAATTCAACATTAGAAGAATAGATGAACGACACTCCACCTATGCCCTCCACCACTACTTGGCTTCACCCTACAACTGGAAGGTAACAAACTCAACCCTATGTTGCTACACAAAGTGCGACTTATACAAACTTTCATAGCAGTCCAAAATTAACTCAAACACATTCTCATTGTCTATACCACAGAACACTGGTGGCTTCAATTTCAGAAACTAAGTTAGCATCTCATGTTCCATTCCAATCATCACAGGGCCCAATGAAGGACATAAGAACATAGCAGTACCCAAAGCTTCATCCATTCTAGAGGCATAACAACAATAGGATAAGTGTTTTGAGCTTGAGTAGTCGACATAATGGGAGTGGCTCCAGTTCTGTCAACCCACTCAGAAATTCTAACATCAACCTATTTCTCCACCTCTAGCTTATCCTCCTCCTTAATTTTCACCTCAAACTCTTCTTCAACATGATCATGGGGTGGGGGAGGGGTCATCAACCCTAACTCAGATACTACCGAGCTCCACCCTAGCAGATATCACCTTCACTCTGCCCCTGCCCATGCCCCTTTCTCTGCCTCTCCTTTGGACCAGTGGTTCCGCCGCTGGCATTGGTACCCTAACTTTATTGCATCTAGTATCAACCATCTGAGGACAGAAGAATGAGGGAATTTAGATACCGATTTGGACCGTCATATACCAATTTGAATCAAGTTATAACACGAAGGAAATAAGAGAGGATACAATTTCCTAAGGTTCTATAGCTTCTCAGAGAAAATTATAGATGTCTTCGTATCGTTCTACAAGGCTGTTGTACAATCATATTTATACGATGAATTCAACAAATCTAGGGTTCTGTTACCAATTTTGTCACGACCTTGACCTTCCGTGAGTGGCACTCACCCTAACCCCCTATGGGAGAACAAACTATTTACTAACATACAGTCCATTAAACAATATAAAATAAACAACTTTCAATACCAAAAACAACTTTCATAAAATACAACCCAAATCTTAAAACAACAATGGAAACCCCCACCCTAGAACTGAAAGTCACAAAACATCTAGTAGTCTTAGATTAAGGGCATGCAACCCTAAAATAAGAAAACAACTTAAGGAGTATGAGCACGAACACATGGACTAAGAGATAAAGGGGAATCCATGACAATTTAGAAGAGGTAGCTCACCCTTGGATTCGGTTAGATCTGGACTCACAGTTAAGGTCACAAAGCAGTCACCTGGATATGTCTTGTACTTAACAAAGAAAAAGCAATTGCAGTATCAGTATGCAAACCACAGTGTATTGGTAGGATCACTGCCCAATTCCAAAGATATGAATATAAACCCATAAGTAAACATAGTAAAGACATGACAACATACAATCAATCAAGTTAACAATACAATAAGACTCTCAATCACTAATCTTGACCTAACATTTATACGAAGCATGTCCCACATGATGACAAATAAGCCCATTCACTCAAGGAACCAACATGCAAAATAATAGTCAAATACGTACAGGGCGTGGTACCCGATCCAATCAATAGTATCTGATATCAGGCGAGGTACCCAAGTCAACCATTAGTAATTAGTACCAGTGTGGTATCCGAGCGAACAATATATATCCCATACCAGGCGTTATTCCTGAGCCAACCAATAATATGTACTAGGTGTGGTACCTGAGTCAACAAGAGATATCTAGTACCAGTCGTGGTACCTGAACAAACCGATAGCACACAAACACAATGATAATCACAATGAAATACAAAACACTTGTAAATGCAAATAAACGAACACCTTCATTGCTTGAGATGTTAACAATTCATCATTTCACATTCAACCCTTATATTTTTCCCAACATGCAGTGTACAAGTTTAGCTATAGAAACATTTAACATGCATACATATACATAAAATGAAAAAAAAACAACAATCACCTAACTTGAATCAAGCCTTGGGAGCTCTATCAAACTTAAGTCTACCCCTTGTTATCGATCCTAGCTTGTTCTTGGTTTACAAACAATTAATATACATATAATCAAGCCTAAATGAAAAAACACACGGATTATACTCAAACCCCAAACCCCAAGAAATTCTCATAATCATTCAACCTAAACTAGGGTTTTCCATAATTAAATCAACCAAAACCCTCCCTAAGGAAATGCCCATAGATTCTACGACCTAAGAATCAAATTACCAAGCTAAGTGAGTAATTAACAAACCTTTAATGATGATCATGATGAAAAATAGAGAGAATTCACACTAGGTATCCCTTGCTCTTCCCAAAATGTGTTTGCAGATAATGAGCGATTTAGGAGTAAATTTTGTATAAAATTTAAACTGTGACTTGCATCACTATATTGGCCCTAACCCTCTATAAAAGTGCCACCATAGTGGGATCACCCACTATAGAGGTAAATTAATCCCTCCCTCTATAGCGCAGTGCACAAGATAGAAACTTGGAAATCCTCCCAATGGTATCTCTTTCACAACATACCTTTGAACCTTGATGTTCTAAACTAACCCCTTCACGTCAAGTTCGTCATCAGGAGTTCTACTTACCCAAATTCATTTCTGAAAAGCCTTATGGACTCATTACCGTATTAGTTAATAGAAAAACCAACCCAAACCTATATATTTTACCCAATCCTTTTGTAGATTGTCCTAGACCTCACCTTGCTAAGATTTCGTCTGAGACTGACCTAGCCTAGAATTTTCAACTTACTACTTCAAAAGGTTTCTTACGAAAATTCTTTCACAATTGGTTAACCCATAACGACCGAAAGGGTCGTACAAGAGGTCTGACATCAAACATAAGTTCTTATGTGATTTCGTACTATACAATTCTTTTCTTTGTGGGATCTTTTTCCCATAAGAGTTAAGTCATTTGGTTGCATTATTTCCTCCCAAGTAATTTATTATAATAGTGACATCATTTTATTTCTCTCAATGGGGAGTTTTTTCTGTATAAAAGGAATATGTAACTCATTTTGGAAATATTAAAATGATCTAATCTAGGAAGGCCAATTAAAAGTGCACATCTTAGATCTTATTTTAAAGATCTAAAGTGCACATATAAGTGTGTACCTTATATGTGGAGAGGAGTTCAAAAACAAATATAGATTTATTTTATGAAATCATCTCCACTATGTTGAATAGGAAATATATACATAGAGCAACTAGATGATATTTCTAATCTTCTAGATGGTTGAACAATCATCTCCAGATATGTTTGTATATTTAATATTTTTTCCAGTCTGATAGCTAGATTTATAGAAGAATTTATTTTTGGATGAATGGGTAGAATGCTTCCTTTGATTCTAAACATGGCATTTTTGTGATATGTTCTTTGTCTTGTTATTACACTCTAGGACTTGAGTATGATTATAGAAATATGTGTCATTGTCAAAGTAACTTTCAATTGTCATACTTGCATTGACTTCACAAAAATATACAAAAGCTTAAATCACTTCTTTCCTTGAGCATTTTTTTCTATTTAAATACACATGTTTTTTCAACCATTTAATTCAGATGAACTGCATTTGTTTACAACAAGCTTTTGGTAACATTCTTTTTGAGGTATTTGTTCCAAATTCACATTTTACAGCCAAAGACCTTTTTATCAGTAGTTTTTTCTATGTATATAATTTATATTGGTTCTTTTAATTGTGGTAACTACCATCGTCCTAACTTAGTGTCCGAACTATTCAAAAATGTCGTTAGATGCATATCGGATGTTTCAAAAGTAGTAAATATTTTAAGTTGAAAACTATGATGATGATTTCTACACGTGTCAAAAAATATGTACTACTTTCGAAGAATACGACAAACATCTAACAATATTTTTGAAATGTCCGAACATCATAAGTTGAAATTTTTTATCCTGGGCGAGGTGCACATAGTGTCAGTTGTATGAGGGTTTATTTGGCTGCCAAATGTATATAGGACCCACATTTCACTTTCCTTTTATTTCCTTTTCTAATCCATTTTAACCTTTTTTTTCTACTTCTTTTTTTCCTCACATCTCTTGCTTACATTTTTTTTACTTATTAACTATTAATATAATTTTAATTTTTATATAATATTTATTTTTTCATTTTTATTTTACATTCGATATCTGCATTAAAATTCGATTATTTTATATTTGCATTGTTTAGGCTTTGTTCGGAGACATACTAAAATTCGATTATTTCATATTTCATAGTTGCATTGTCTGCATTGTAGCCTATCAAGATTTTTTCATACTCAAAACTTGAACTCGAGACCTCTAGTTAAGCGAGAAACAACAACATCCTCGGCCCCATCATTTATTTGAGAAAAAACCAAAATGGGTGTGTCAAAAAATTTAAATTTAATTTTTTGGATGAGTTTTAAGAAATTGGAGAAAGTGGATGAGTTATAATTACACACATATATATAAAATTAAATATAATGATAATATAACAATACTAATTAATTAACAAATACAAAAAATTAAATTTAAATTTTCGACTCACCCACTTTGGTTTTTCCTCAAATAAATGATGGGGCAGAGGATGATGTTGTTTGTCGCCTAACTGGAGGTTTTGAGTTCAATCTTTGAGTATGAAAAATTCTTGATAAGCAGTATAGCTCTTCGAACAAAGCTCTACACAATGTAAATTTGAAATAGTCGGATTTCAATGCAGGTATCGGATGATTATGTTAAGAATCAACAAGTAGAAAAAAAAATGTAAGAAAGAGTAGAAAAAAAGATTAAAATGGATGAGAAGAGAAAATGAAAGGAAATGGAATGTAGGTCCCATATACCTTTGGCAGCCAAATAAACCTCACACAACTAACACTACTTGTATCTCACTCAGGATAATAATTTTATTCTTCATTACATAAAAAATTTAAACACGAAAAAATATGTTTATCATGTATACAAGAAAAATATATTGGTCATAAACATGTTTAGCTTAGGGAAAGAAATTAAATGTACTAAGCGTAGCCACATTAAAGTAGTTTGATAGTTATTTGGACAATGACACATATTCTAAAATTGAATGATGCAACAACTGTGCAAAGAACATATAAAAAACAATATATTTAGGATCAAAGGAAGCATTATTGTACCCACTCAGTCAAAAATAAATTCTCCTACAAATAAAGATATTATACCAAAAAATTACAGAATATTAAATATAATATATAAACATATCTGGAGATAATTTTCTAACTAACTAGAATATTAGAAATGTCATCAAGCTGGTCTATGTATCAATTAGCATCTACATATGTTATTCTAACATAGTGGAGAGGAGTTCATAAACACAAAATAAAAAATATGAGACATGAAATCTTTGGGTGTGCTAATATATACATAGAGCAACTAGCTGATATTTCTAATATGCTAGATGGTTGGATAGTCTATCTTGGTTTGTAGCAGAATTTATTTTTGGCTAAACGTGTAGAATGATTTCTTTGATCCTAAATATGTCATTTTTTATATGTTCTTTGTGAAGTTATTACATCATTTAAGTTAGTAATTCTAAGGCTGTTTCAATTTGAGTCCGATTATATAAATGTGTCATTGTCCAATTAACTTTCAAGTTACTGCAATGTGACTATGATTAGTGCATTATATATTTATTTTTATTTTTTATTTTTTTTATTTTCTATAGTCCATCATGTTTATGATCAATCTTTTTTTGTATTCATGATGACCATGTTCGTTTGTTGATTTCTTTCTATTAAAGATTTTTATGTTATGAATAGGAGGGACCAAGTCGAAGAGTTCGCCTAGGCCAACTTCAAACAAAATCTGGACTAGGTGAGGTCTAGGGCCATCCGGGAATTGGTGAGATGTGATTTGGGGGTTTGGCTGATACTTTCTTGTTGCCAAGACCTTAAGAAGTCCATAAGATCTTTCAAAATCGAATTCGGATAGGTAGAATTCTAGAATTGAACTTGACGTGAAAGGTATGTGTTGGAATGTTCAAGGAAAGGGGTTGTATTGTAAAACTGGCCCTTTTGGATGTTTAGTATTTGATCTAGCGTCGAGCCCTCTGAGTGGACAAGGTCCCTCTATAACGACGCTCTGACCGCTATAGCAGGGTTAGTTATCGCTATAGCGATAGAATCAAAATTTTATGCAGAAAACAACTCAAAACCACTATTTTCTGGACTTTTAGTTCTTGAACTTGAAAGGGGAAATTTTGGACAGTTTGCATTAGTTTTCCACGGAATTCATCAATAAAAGTAAGAATTTAAATTCTCAACCTTGTAAATTAATTCTTAAGTCGTAGATTCTAGGTTATTGCTATTGGGGGAAGATTTTGACATGAAGTCATGGTTGGAAGAGCCCAAAGTTGGGGAAGATGATCATATTTTTGTCGGGGTTAGGATTTATTATTAATTCAGGTAAATTAATATGTCATTAGTGATTGATTGTTGTTTGTATTGTTTGTATTGTTTGTTTTAGACCAAGAACAAGTTGAGGTACTTCACAAGGGGAAAACTTGGGTTACTTAGAGTTTTCAAGGGGCTTGATTCAAAATAGGTGATGGTTGTATGTTTTTGGTTTATGTATGTATACATGTGTAATGCATGGTAGAGAGACATATGAAATGACATCATATAGGTAATCTCATGCAATAAACTTGTGATTGTGATTTGTGGTTTTCAAGTGGTATTGTTCATTGTGCTATGTGATTATGCACGATTGTTTGTGATTGTTGGTTGGCTCAGGTACTACGCTGGCACATTAACTATGTACGGCTCAGGTACCATATTGCTGGTACACTAACTATGTATGACTCAAGTACTACACCAGTACATTAACCATGAATGACTCGGGTACCACACATGTATCCTAATAACTTGGGTTTGAGTTTTGTGAGAGGATCAAATATGTGATTGTGGTTTTATAAGAGGACCAGTATTTGCATTGTATGACCCAAGTGTTGTTGTTTCATGACATGTGACTGAGAGTCTATGTGAGAGGATCAAATATGTGATTGTGGTTTTATAAGAGGACCAGTATTTGCATTGTATGACCCAAGTGTTGTTGTTTCATGACATGTGACTAAGAGTCTATGTGGTTGGTAATTGTTGTTATGTTATGCATTGTTCTTTGTTACTATATTGTAGTGACTATTTACATTTATAACTTGGATTGACCATGTTGTCCTACTAGTACATTGTGGTTTGTATATTGATATTGCACCTGTTTTTTTCCTTGTTGAGTACATGAAATCTTCTAGCAACTGATTCGAGACCACAATTAAGAGACGAGTGATTTCGAGTCCAAGGGTGAGCTTCATCTTTCAGGCTACCATAGATTCTTCTGCATCTTCTTTTCCATTTGTTCCGACACAGACTTATAGACTTTAGTTTATGTTTAGTTTTGGAATCTTATCCCCAGTTTAACTATTATAGAGTTTTGGTATGGTGACTTTTAGTTTTTTTGGGGGTAATTTCTGCATCAAAATGTTTTGGCTATTGGGTTGAGGTTATGGGGACTCATCTCTCTAGTTAATTAAACTATTTTCTTTATTTTTATGCTATAACTTGATTTTATTATATAGGGTTGAGTTAGTTTCGGGTTAGTCTTTGGTTCTCCCACCAGGTTGGTTGTGAAAGATTCGAATGAGATCGTCATTGTTGTAACAAGGGTTATGAAAGGCAATTGAGGAGGTTATTTCAGAAGTGTTGAAAGAATTAGAAAGAGTAGACTTGAAAAAGAGTCTATACAATCTTCGAGTGTCTAGTGTTCCCTATTCGAGTGTAGTCGGTAGCATTATGTTTGCCATGGTTTGCACTCGTCCTGGTATTTCACATGTTATTAGTGTTGTGAGTGGATAAATGGCATGTCCTGGTAAAGAACATTGACAGAAAGTAAAGTAGATTCTGAGATACTTGAAGGGTAGTGCATATGTGGCCTTGACTTTTTCCAAAGACACGCTAAGTGAATCAATAGTAGAATATGTGGGTTCAGACTATACTGGGACTTGGATAAGAGAAAATCTCTGAAAAGTTATGATTTTTTCTCTTTCTGGTAGTGCCATCAATCGGAAGGAAGCTTTGCAATGTGGTGTTGCCCTATCCACCACAGAGGTTGAGTATGTGAAAATTACTGAGGCGATGAAAGAGGCTATATGGTTTCAAGGCTTGGAGCGGACAAAACATATGGTGGTCAAACATCATTTTATCCGAAATATTGTAACTTAAGGGGTTATTGATGTGAAGAAAGTATCTACACATGATAATCCAGGAGACATGATGACCAAGATAGTCCGGACCAATAAGCTTAGGCATTGCCTAGACTTGATTGGTGTGAGTTGTACTCAGTAAGCTCTTTGAACGGCTGAGACCAAGGCAGAGAGACGTTATTCTATTGATGAAGGGAATTCAAGCCAAGGGGAAGATTTGTTAATTATGTCTTGAATTTTTCCATTGTATATTTTAGAAAACTCATAATCTCTATTGCTTTAGGAGATCCTTTGTCCTAATAGATTTGAGAAAGGAAAATATTGTCCTTATAGGGTTGGGAAAATCTTTTTCTTATAAGTTTGGGACTACTTGTGATCTATATATACAACATGTAGTTGATGATTCTAAAGCATTATACATGATACACAATGTTGTCGTAAGGGCATGAAAAAATTGTAAACTTCTTTTTCTTTCGTAGAGGAAAATTTTCTCTGCTTTTGCTTGGAGGAGTAAGCCAAGACGAACCGCGTTAAATCCTTGTGTTATTTTTCTTCTCAATTTGTTTTGTGATTGTGTACTAGTTAATCCACGATATTTTCGCAACAGAGATGCATTTTGAAGTTCTTCTCTGTTAAAAAACAAACGGAGGTTTGGGTTGGGAATAAAAGTGCACCACTTTATTATCAAAAGAATGTGGACTATTACAGCTCATGTAAGAGATATATAGGACTATTTTGAGTCAAAATCGAAAGATAGTAGACTATTTTAAATCTCCTCTTAATATTCTGTATATTTTTATAATAGCAAAATAGTGTATATCTTTTTTGTATATTTGGCTAGCGGATATAATTGTTTTCGGCGGCTCGGCTCAATGGGTAACTTTCCTTTTAATTAACGAAGTTTTGATAGAGAATTATTCAAAAAGCTCACCACAAATCCATGATTTCCAATTTTTTTTCCCACAACATAATTCTCCGCGCTCGATTAGACAAGTCAAAGAGGAAGAATCCTAATTAAGGAGAATGTCTAGTTTAGTTGGTTGGCTATCTGAACTTTCACCTTGTTGGTAAGAGTTCGATTTCGTTGTAATCTGCCTACTGAGTTTTTATTTTTTATTTTTGCTTTGGTATATGAACTGCTTTGCAAAGAATATTTACTAGCATGAAACTTCAATCAATTAAGACACTAGATAGATCTTGTAGAAACAAATTACATTTTTGGATTAATCAAACTTGGGTTTCAATTTTTTTCTAGAGAGTAGGAGTTACTTAAATGGCATAAAGCTATATTACTTTTTTGTTTATTATGCACAAACAAAAGCCAAGATAAATTCCAAAAGAAGGCAGGTGCAGCATGAACATTGTGCAGGAAAGGCCTCTGCTGTCAAATCTCAGAGAAGTCTTTTCCCGTCTAGGATTTAGATAAGAGGCCCATGCCGTTGTTTCAACTTGCAATCTGAAACACAGGAAACAGTAAAAGTAAGTTTTCGTGCACATTTTCATCTTGGAGAATCAGCTCATTACAAGACCTATTAAGATGAACAAATGCTGCTAAGAACATTTTTAGAGCCAATGGGGCACTCTTTGCTATAAGATTCAATAAATAGCAGTCTTTTATAACTTTCTTTGTTGAAGTCCTTCAATCACGAGAGTTTTAATGAAAGTAAAAGTAACGAGAATGTCTATTAAGGAACTTATATAGACTTCTCTACTAACATACCTTGAAATTTCAAGCTTTGTGCAACCACAGTCACCACTGAAGCAAAATGTTCCAATCTGCTTGCAAATCAACACATTGCCTTTCAAAACTGTTAAATTTGCCACAACAAGTCGAAGTTTTATTAGAAGACAGGAAACTTGGTGGTTGAACTACTCATTCTATAAAAAAAAGATTTTAATTAAATTATAGGAAAAAAGGTTATTCATTTTATCAAAAAACAAAACAGAAAACAAACTAGAAAAATAGTTTCACTTGGGCAAATGAGCAAATATGTATACTCGATAATCATTACTTATTAAATGTTTTGATATCCCCATTATGCAGAGTAAAATATTGAGAGATTATGTAGCCTTTACCAAATACTCATGAAAGAGTCCAGCAATGATTCAATGGCTGAAGATATTGTTCTTCAACCAAACAAAGGTGGTGGTTCCTTTGTTGAAGATAACCAACCCTGTTAAACAAAAAAATGGTGTCATGAAAAAAGAGAACTTAGACAAACATGTTATAGCATTCCGTCAACAAGTCTTAATGAAAATATACCTAAATTTATTGCCCGCCCATCAATTTTGACTTGATATGCCACATCAACATTCTAGCATGACCTTCGCCCTAGTCAACTATGAGGAAAAACATAAGTTTCATGATTAAACCATATGCTAAATTGGATATACATATTCCTTACTTGATGAAGAATTAGTAGAACAGTGCATTAGCTATTTCTTTTGATAAGTTGTACAGACTACAATTACTACTTTGGTAAATAATACTCTACTAAAATTTAGAAAAAGCTAACATTGAAGCTAATGTAGGCTCTTTCGAACAACTTACTTCCTAAATCTACACCGCAAACTATAAAGATATGACACCTGAGCCTAACTCAACCTCAGAAGCTAGATCATAGGGGAGGATTGCCCAAGTCCATACAAGCAAACCATCAGTACATTCCCCAACCAATGTGAGAATTTTACGCACCCTAAAAGCCCCCTTCATGCCCAGGTCCGACTGGAGTGTGGACAGGGAGCCCAAATAGGGATGGACATACTATGTAAAAAACACCCCCTTCACACCCAGGCCTGACTAGAGCATGGACCGAGAGCCCAAGCGGAGATGGACATACCATGTAAAAATACCAGGAGACCAAACATGGATAGATCTGGCTCGGTTACCATGTAAAGATATCGGGAGCCCAAACCCTTCATGCCCAGGCCCGACTAATGAGTAAATCGGGAGACCAAACCTTTCGTGCCTAGGCCCAACTAAAGTGTGGATCGGGAGTTCAAATGGGGATGGACCTGGCTATGATATCATGTAAAGATGTGACACTTGACCTAACTCAATCCCAAAAGCTAGCCCATGAGAGAGGATTGGTCAAGTTCATATAAGCAAACCATCAGTCCATTCTCCAACCAATGTGAAACTTTTACCCACTTTAAACTAACACAGTGCCTTTCCAAATTGTTAAATTTGCCACAACAAGTTGAAGTTTCATTAGAGAAGGACAGGGAACTTGCTGGTTGAACTACTCATTCTACAAAACAAATATGGTGGTTCCTCTGTGAAACATAACCAACAACCCCGTTAACAGTAAAATTGTGTTATGAGAAAAAAGGAGCGCCAAAAACTTATCATAGCATTCCTCTAACAAGTCTAAATAAAAATTTACCTACCGTAATTGTCTGCCGCTCATACGATTTGGATTAATTTACCACAGAGACGTTTTAGAATAATGTTGGAACCAACAACCTATAAGGAAACAAACTTAAATTTGCATTAGAAGAAAAACAATTTGGTCCAAGTGGACAATCAGAATACTGAAAGTATAGCACAGATGCAATTGATTGATAATCTTACATTTTTTTATGTCAAAATAATTTCACGAAAAAGTATTAAATTACTTATACAAAACTTCTTTTCTAGAACTCGTTTAAAAGAAGACTCTATTTAAAAATGCAACTCAGAAACAGAGACTTACGCCTGTCCTTAATTATCCTCCCACCTATTCAAATTCTTGGAATATGGGAAATTTTCGACCACTGGGAGTTGGTGCAACTTTCGTCAAACTTTGGGCAGCCTTCAATTTGCAGGTTCCGTAATTTAGTGAGGCGTTGCATGACATCTCGGGATGACAAATGCTCTTTTTTTTTCTTTTTCAAACTCTAGTTTTTCGTAGTTCTGTAAAATTAACTGTTCCAAAGAAACAAGGTTGCCGAGCCCATTGGATAGAGTTTCTAACAGTGGTCATTCATTGATCTCCTGATACTGTAATTTACACATGACCTGAGAAGTCCAGACGTTGTAGCTGTTTGCACCCTGTAGTTAATTAAGGTGGAAACCTAGAAAAAGAACAAAGGAGAACTTATGAATAATGAAACATAAGAACTATAAAGCAATGAAGAACAAGACATTTATAATAAAGAACTAACTTCAGACATAACAACTAACACTCCTCTTGGTTTAGGAACTGTTGATTCCTAAATTTTCTCTGAAAAACGCAAACTTGCCGAGGGAAAGGGGCTTGGTGAAAATTTCATCAACCTGCTCATCACTATTGCAGGAAAGAAGCTTCACATCTAAATGTTTCTTCACGTCTCTTAAGAAAAAACAACTTAATATTGGAATGCTTTGTTTTTGCATGAAATATTGGATTATTAGCAATAGAAATTGTAGCTTGGTTATCAATAAAAACCTCAGTCCGTTCTTTTTGCTCCACATTCAGATCACACATAATTTTCCTCAACCATAAGACTTGATTCACAGCTGTTGTTGCAACAATAAATTCTGTGGCTGTTGATTGTGCTACTATATCTTGTTTCTTGGAATACCAAGAGAAAGCTCGTGATCACAGATTGAAACAGAAACCTGAAGTACTCTTCATATCAGGTGCACCTCCCCAATCACTATCGGAGAATCCGTTAAGTATAAACTTTTGACTTTTGTGAAACTTAACACGATAGTTGATAGTGTTCTTGATGTATGACAATTCTTGTAGCTGCTATCAAGTGTAAATCACTTGCACAATGCATGAACCGAGACAAAAAACTTGCTGCATACAGAATATCAGGCCCCTAGTTGCAGTCAAATACATCAGGAAACCAATAAGACTTCTATAACATGCCTCATCCACCTTTTCTATTCCATCATCTTTGGAAACTTTTCCCTTTGGTTCATTGGAGTACTCATAACTTTGCAATCTTCCAAATGAAACTTCTTTAGGATTTCTTGAGCATATTTTATCTGGCAAATGAACACATTGTCTTCATTTTGTATGATCTCCACTCCAAGAAAGTATGTCACCAGTCCAAGGTCTAAATCATTTCAAAGACCTTCATCATTTCTAATTGGAAGTCCTCAATTAGGAAAACCTTACATCATGTGACAAACAGATTGTCAACATACAAAAAAAATAATAAATATGTTAGCACATGTGATAAAGGCTTATGTTCCTAGATGTTTTGATGATCTCCTCACAAGTGCAGGGACCTGGTCCTCTGCAGAGTATGAATACTCGTCCAGTGTCAAAGTTCTGAACAACTATAAAGTTGTCCGCGTCAGAAAGTTGGTGAAGGAGCAGAGTACTTCACCAATCGGAAGCGACGAGGTTGTTTGTACATTGGATAATAATTCTTCTTGCCTAATATATTCAACACACAAACAACAAGTCAATCATTCATTCAAAGAGAGATACATTCAAACTTCAAAACAGCAAGGGACCTGATAGAAGTGCGTCTGTTTGCTTTCAGTACCAACTGCATTTGTTTGCTTGTACTAGTGCTTATATTGTAGGATTCATTTCACTTGTGAAAGAAACGTTTCAACCTTGTGTGAATCATTGTAAAAACTAGGTTAAAGGGTAACTTAGTTTATTACTCTAAAGTCTACTCTAATTGGCTAGGATTAGTGTAGTGGTAGTGTTGTATCTACTCTGGCTCACATAAGTAATAGAAGATATTGCTTAGAGTTGGGATTAAGAGGCTAATCTCAGTTTGTAAGCTGGCTTTTACTTTTGCTTGAGAAGATTAGTGAAAACAGTTTGAAAAGTCCTGGCAGGCCAGGTCGTGGTTTTACTCCCTTGAACAAGGAGGTTTCCACGTAAAGTTGATTGTCAATCTTTACTTTCAGCATTCGTTCTTTACTGTTTATTATTGTTATTGTGTTGAGGACCTGGACCCATCTACATAGGTGGATGCATACATTCCAGCAAGTAGTATCAGAGCTTGACTTTTCAGTTTGGTTACACCAAGAAAAGAAAAGATCGTGAAGGAATGGTTGCTCCACCCAATATGGAGGAAGGACAATCTTCCACCAGACCACCTCGTTTCAATGGCCAATACTATGAATGGTGGAAGAATCGAATGCACGATTACATTAACATTGAGGACTCTGAGTTGTGGGACATTATCCTTGATGGACCATATATTCCTACAAAGGAGGTGAAGGATGGAGAGCTTACCACTATTGTTGTTAAAACCAGAAAAGACTACAATGAGGCAGACATGAAAAGAACTACAAGACAAAGAAGATCCTTGTATGTGGAATTGGAGCGGATGAATACAACAAAATATCCGCTTGTGAGACTGCCAAGGAGATTTGGGACTGTCTTCAAACAACCCATGAAAGAACCCAACGAGTGAAAGAGTCTAAAGTTGATATGCTCACCACTCAGTACGAAAATTTCAGCATAAAGGAAGGGGAAACCATCTTGAGATGAACTCAAGATTCACCTCAATCACCAATAAGCTGAGAGGCCTGGGTGAGCCTATTCCTGTCAGCAAGCAAATTCGCAAGATCCTCAAAGTGCTTTCTAAATCTTGGGAAAGCAAGGTGGATGCCATAACAAAAGCCAAAGATCTAACGACGTTTCCCATGGATGAACTCATTGGGAATCTTCAGACCTACGAGATGAACAAGAAGCAGAGAATGACTTTGAAGGAAGGAAAAAAGGAGAAGCCTATTGCTTTGAAAACATCTCAAAGTGAGGTGACTGAGGAGGAGGATGAGATGACTTATGTCACTAGAAGATTTCAAAAGATCATAAAGAAGCATGGGGTTTCCAAAAGAAAGTCTCTACCAGTACAACTGTCACTACAAATGATATGTGCCATAAATGTCGCAAGCCTGGTCACTTTATGAGATATTGCCCCAGTTAAAAGCAGGAAACTCATGACACCAAACCTCGCAAGAAGGACCTGGTCCCAGACAATGTTCGGAGGAAGGTTCATGCTGATCAGTTGGTGAGAAAAGCCTTTGCTGTGTGGGGAGATGATTCAAGTGAGTCAGAAGAAGACGCAGAAAACCATGAGAATGTATCAATGATGGCCATTGAAGATGATGAAAATGTTTTCCCATTGAAGATGATGAAAATGTTTTCAACTCCATTTTATCCTTGATGGCTAAGTCCGATGATGAGGAAGATCCAGATAAGGTAACTCTTTTTGATCTTAAAGATGATTTAGAAAATTTTCCTGTTGAAAAATTGAGGAAACTTGCTGCCCTGCTTATTGATTCCTTTAATGAACGGACCACTGAAAACTTAATGTTGAATGAAAAATTGAGTTTGTGTGAGGATGAGAATTCAGCTCTCATGTCTCAAGTTTTTGAAATGAGCTTAAGGATAAGTACTCTAGAAACTAGCAATATAACTCCTAAGGAGGATCCTGGTACTTCAGAGAGTGAAAAGAGAAAGCTTAGTATCTTTGAGGAAGAATTAGAAGAAAATCTTAAAATTTTGGAGTCTAAGCTAGCTGCTTCTCTTGAAACTAATTCCCAACTGAGAAAGGATCTGAGTAGGATCAAGGATGAGCTAAGCCACTCTCTAAAATGGACTGATTCCTCTGAGATACTCTCTAACCTATCCAATTAGAGTTTCAATGGAAAGAAAGGGCTGGGATGCAGACCAATAGAACCTCCCTATAATCCTCATAGAAAATATGTGTCTGTATCTGACAATCTGTTGTACACTCACTGTGGACGTAATGGTCACCTAAAAGAAAAGTGTGAGAGTCTGAGAAGAGCAAAAAAAAAAGCATATGAAATTTGTCAGATTTGAAAACAATGATAAAAGGGAACACAAGGGACCTGGTCCCTGTTATCGTTTTAATAAGAACATTTTTCCCTCCTGGACATGAAGGTTTCTTATTATGCCTTTTGATAGTTATTGGGAACTCCATTTGAAATGGGTTCCTAAATCTAACAAATGTTTCTTATGCAGAAGAGAGGAATGAGTCAATGCTAGTACATGGACAGTGGATGCTCAAGGCACATGACTGGAGACACTTCAAACTTCCTCTCTTTGAAAGCACACCAAGGTGGTGGTGTGTCGTTTGGTAGTGGAAAGAAGGGCTCTATCCTTGGTATTGGCAAGATAGGGAGATCTGATGATAATTCAATAAATAATGTACACTATGTGGAGGGTCTAAAATACAATCTTCTGAGTATTTCACAAATCTGTGATAAAGGAAATGAAGTCAAGTTCATGGCTGATAAATGTTTGGTTACAAGTCGCATTACCAAAAGGGTTGTCATAGCTGCTACTAGAGTTAAAAATATGTATGTTGCAGATCTGTATTCCATTGAGGGAGATGATCTGTCTTGTTTAAGTGCTCAAACTGATGATGCAGATTTGTGGCATCGGCGACGAAAACATGTGAGTACTTCATTGCTGGACAAACTTGTTACAGGGACCTGGTCCACAAATTGCCAACACTAAAGATTTCAAATGTCAAAGTCTGTAAGTGTGCTAAAGGGAAATAGACTAAGTCATCATTCAAGGCCAAGAAGGAAGTCAGTACAACGAGACCTCTACCATATGGACTTATGTGGACCCATCAAAATCCAAAGCATAGAAGGTAAGAAATATATTCTTGTCATTGTTGTTGATTTTTCCAGGTTCACTTGGAACATGTTTCTGCGAACGAAATATGAGATAGCCGGACAACTGATCACATTTGCCAAAGCCATCCAATTGAAGCTAAATGGCAAGATAGCCAGTATCAGATGTGATCATGGAACGGAGTTTGAAAACTATCTACTTGAAGGGTTCTGTGCAGAAAATGGAATCAATCACAACTTCTCAGCACCAAGAACTCCTCAACAAAATGGAGTGGTTGAAAGAAAGAATAGAACTCTGGTGGAGATTGCTAGAACTATGCTGATCGATTCAGGACTTGCGATGAATTTTTGGGCTGAAGTAGTTAATACAGCCTGCTATGTGACAAACAGGTGTCTTATCAGATCTATCATCAAGAAAGCACTTTATGAGCTATTAAATAACAAAAAAACCTTCAATTGCTCATCTTAGACCATTTGGGTGCAAATGCTTGGTGTTGAATAACGAAAAGGATGATCTAGGCAAATTTGATGCCAGAAGTGATGAAGGTCTATTTGTTAGGTATTCATCTACAAGCAAGGCATACAAGGTGTTTAACAAACGAACTCTTTGTGTTGAAGAAAACATGCACGTCAAGTTTGATGAATTGGGTATAAGAAATGAGAACATTGAAGACTATGAGGTTGAGGAACTGATGAACAAGTAGTAGGATGATCAAGGTACAAAAGAGAAGGATGCAGAACACTCAAGAGGACCTGGTCCCTCAGGTTCATCACAGGAAACAGTGTCTTAACATCTTGAAGAAGGTGAAGGTGATTCTGATGCTGACAGAGAAGAAGAAATTACCGAAAAGTCCGGATGGAAGCATCAATCTTCACATCCACTGGACAATCTCATCTCTCCACTTGACTCTGGAATTCAAACTAGATCTAAATCAAGAAATCTAGTTGCTCACTCAGGATTCATGTTACCCATTGAACCAAAGAACATCAAAGAAGCATTGCAGGATGTAGACTGGGTAACGTTAATGCAGGAGGAACTTCATCAGTTTGAGAGAAACAAAGTGTGGCACCTGGTCCCCAGACCAATTGACAGAACTATTATTGGGACTAGATGGGTCTTCAGAAACAAACTTGATGAGCATGAAATCATTACTATAAATAAATCAAGGCTTGTGGTGCAAGGTTACAACTAAGAATAACAGATTGATTATGATGAGACCTTTACCCCTGTAGCTAGAATGGAAGCCATCAGAATCTTAATAGCGTTTGCAACCCACATGGAGTTTAAGTTGTTTCAAATGGATGTCAAGAGTGCTTTCTTGAATGGGAATCTAAAGGAGGAAGTATATGTCAAACATCCCCCAGGCTTTGAAGATGCAAACCTGCCCAATCATGTGTTGAAAATTGACAAAGCTTTGTATGGGTTAAAGCAAGCTCCCAGAGCTTGGTATGAACGCCTATCAAAATTCCTGCTAACAAATGGGTTCAAGAGAGGTAAAATTGACAACACTTTGTTCTTGAAATCTAGAGGTAAGGAATTGCTGATTATGCAGGTGTACGTTGATGATATCATTTTTGGAGCTACTTCAGACCTACTGTGCAAAGAGTTTGCTGTGTTGATGAGCAGTGAGTTCGAAATGAGCATGATGGGTGAGCTCACTTTCTTCCTAGGCTTTCAAATCAAACAAACCACTCAAGGGATTTCAATATGCCAATAGAAGTATATCAAGGAGCTGCTCAAGAAATTCAATCTTGTTGAGGCAAAGGTGTTGGATACTCCTATGAGCACCAGTGTGAAACTTGATAGAGATGAAAATGGTGTGGAAATCAATTAGACCATGTATAGGGGAATTATTGGATCACTCTTGTACTTCACTGCAAGCAGGCCAAACATAGTGTTCAATGTAGGGATGTGTGCAAGATTTCAAGCAGCACCAAAAGAGTCCCACCTGAAGGCAGCCAAACATATCCTGAGATACTTAAAGGGAACTCAGGACCTGGTCCTCTTCTACCCTACTGGTGACTCTTTTGATCTTATAGGTTATGCTGATGCTGATTATGCAGGTTTTCTGATTGATCGAAAAAGCACATCAGGCATGGCACACTTCCTAGGATCAACTTTGATTTCATGTGGAACAAAGAAGCAGAATTCTGTGGCATTGTCTATCGCAGTACTCACAAACACCATCCCTCTCATTTGTGATAACACCAGTGCCATGAATATGGCCAGGAATCATGTCCAGCATAAGAGGACCAAGCATATAGATGTGAGGCATCATTTCCTGAGGGACAATGTTGAAAAGCAAAATGTAGTGATGAAGTTCTGCAAGACTGAAGATCAGTTGGTTGACATCTTTACAAAGGCTCTAAGTAAAGAATCCTTCATAAAAATAGGATGAGGCCGGGGATGCACAAAATCACATGATTCCTTAACAATATTGTAAAGATTTCCTTCTTGCGGACTATGCGCAGGAGGGTAGGTATATGTACTTATTTTTAATGTTTGTCATTAAAGGATTCATCTTAGGTACCACAATGCAGGTATACACTCATGTATATATAGCTAAAGGGATGAATTAATCACACAGGCAGGGTTACAAACTGAAAGAAGGACCTGGTCCTCACGAGGTTAGTATCACTTATGCTCCACTGTCTAAATGTCAACATCATTGCCATGTGTCACTTGCCCATTCATCGCGTCAGTTTCAGATGTCTTTTCATTTTAAATTCAAACGTCGCCACTGTTGGGGACCCGATACCCTCTTAACTTTTCGTTATAAAATCCCTACCTAAGTGAATCAAATTCATTGTTCTTCAACAAATTCCCTTGAAGATTCACTTGCCCTCACTGAAATTTTTTTGTCTCTTAGTTGCCTTTTTTTCTTTCCAACAATGTTTAACCCGGATTCCTCTTCAAAGACTCCACTCTCCCAAGAAGTTCTTGAAAACCCTAGTTCTTTCGACTTCTCCATTCCTACTCCTGAGGAATCTCCCTCAACTCCAGTCTGTGGGGTTGGTGAAATGGCTGAGTCCGTCACTCCTCAGACGAAAGTCATATCCTCTCCTGTTTCCCCTTCTGACAAGGCCTTGGTCTGTACCCCCACCCTAGTGTTGTCTGGTGGCAAATCTCAGAAATCAGAGGCTCAATCTGTGACTAAACCTGGTACTGAAATTTTCTCTGAAGAAATAGAAGTTGGGTCAATAGCTGTGTCGTTTACCATATATGAAAAGTTGTTTGACGGAGATCTGCCAGAGTGAAAGGGTCTGGACTCTTGTATACTTACAGCAGGGGCAGAACTAGTGGATGTTCAAAGTTTAGCCTCACTAAGAGGAGATACTCAACCCACATTGTTGGACTAAGAACTGAGGTCACTAGATCAGGTCCCTCACAGAAGTGAACCTATCTTCGACTAAACATCAAAATCCTTAGCTATTGGGAGCGATAAGGAAGAAGAAGAAGAGATTCCATTAAAATTGAACTTAAGAGGAATGCGAGGAGGAAACAAATCTCAAGAAAATATCCCTGAATTGGAAATAGTTAAAGGCACACCTAGTATTGCCATTGTTGAGGAATCTGCTAAACAAAAAAAAAAGCGCCAAAGAAAAGGGAAGGGAAAGTTGGTACTGACTCATCCTAAAGGAGACAAAAGAAAGTATGTTACAAGAAGTGAAACACAAAAGGTTATGGGAAGTGCGATTGCGGCAAGTAAGGCCCAAACTGAGAGAAATAGGAAGAGAAGGAGCGAAAGGGTTGAACTTGAACAACCTACCTCTGTTCCCTTATTCATTGAGAACAGTGAAACTGAATCTGAGGATGCAGCCAAGTATGTGGCAAAAAGGAGAAGAGAAGCTGAGAAAGAAAGGGTTAAATCCAAAGGAGATTAAAAAGGGGGGAAGAAATTACCTGTAAGAAGGGTGAAGGTTACAAAGCAAACACCTCTTGAAAAAGGGAAAAAGAAGTTGAAGGAACAACCCGTAAAGGGACCTGGTCCTAGGGTTGGAGATCAAATCGAAGAAAAGGAATTGACTAGAGAGGAGCGGATACAGAAAATGGAACAACAAAGAGTATTGAATGGTAGAGTCTTCGATCCTGACATTCTAACAAAATTTGGGATGGCCAATCTGGTTGACGTTGTCACCATTCAAGGATGGAATCATCTTTTTGAATCACCAATTCCATACTTGCACGAACCTGAAGTGTGTGAATTCTTCTACAAGATGGAATTACTCGAAGCGGGTGGAATCAAAACCATTGTCAAGAATGTGGAGATTCATCTTCATGAAGAAACTCTAGGAATCATTCTTGGAGTGCCTGTGGTGGGAATTCGAGCTGTTGAGGGCTGTAAACCAATTGGTGATTTCTCGAAGCTTACTACCAAATGAGGAGATGCCAAGCGTATAGGGCTTCATAAGAAGTTTCTTAAGGAGGAGTATCAGCTGTTGTTTGAGTTCATTAACAAAGTAATGGTGCCCAAGACTGAAAAGAGAATAGTGGCTTCTGCTGCCAATCTTTTTCTCATGAAAAAGCTTGATGAGCTTGAGGAAATCAACCTCCCTGCTATTATGCTGGAACATATGCATAGAATGACATGGAAGAATGCTAAGCACGGCATTCCCTATGGGTATTTGCTAAACTTTGTCTTTAACCATTTTGAAGTTCCAGTGGGAAAGGGGTTACCTGGTACCACCAAGCAAATGCTCACTCTGTCTACTCTTCTGGAATATGAGTGCATTGAGGGACACGCTAGGGGTAGATCTCAAGTGGCGGATGTGTTGGAGCAGCATGCAAATCTTAAGAGGGAGGTAAACGATCTCACCAAGATTCTGAGCGACAAGGAAGTTGAAATCACTAGGCTCAAGTCTGAATTGCAGAAGGCTATTTCTAGGGACCTGGTACCAATGAGGGTCATGTGCAGGTGCTCAAAGAGTTGAGGGATGAAAACACAATGCTGCTGAAGACAAATGCCTCTCTCAATGAATAAATTAAGTCCCTAAACAAACAACTGATACAGGCCGATGATAGTGCAAATGAGCGCATGATGATGTTGATGCGTACTTTTAATCCCTCCCATCCTCCATCCTAAATGTGTCTTGTCTCTTTAGTTGTCCTTTTGTTATTCCACCTTATTATCCTAAACACTTGTGGCTTTGTGTTGTTTTGACTGACTACAGTGGTCAGTATTTGTGACCTAATGCTTCTTATGTTTCTTCCCTGTTTATGTGTGGCTTGATTATCTCTTTATGCTGTCATACACATGTTCTGTGTGGCCCATGGCCTTGAATTCTTGCATTCCTCGCATTTTAACTTGAATATGTTTACTGCTCCACCTTTTCAATGATGTGAAAAGGGGGAATTGTTGTCTCCAATTTAGTCGGGGATTAAGGGGGAACTGATTAAGGGGGAATACTAGTGATCGAAATTGAATGAATGTTTGTTCACTCATGAGGAGTTAATGCAGGTTCTTTGTCATCATCAAAAAGGGGGAAACTGATAAAGGCTTATGTTTCTAGATGTTTTGATGATCTCCTCACAAGTGCGGGGACCTGGTCCTCTGCAGAGTATGAATACTCGTCCAGTGTCAAACTGTAAAGCTGTTCGCGTCAAAAAGTTTGTGAAGGAGCTGAGTACTTCACCAATCAGAAGCGACGAGGTTGTTTGTACATTGGATAATAATTCTTCTTATCTAGTATATTCAACACACAAAAATCAAATCAATCATTCATTCAAAGAGATATACATTCAAGCTTCAAAACAACAAGGGACCTAATAGAAGTGCGTCTATTTGCTTTCAGTACCAACTGCATTTGTTTGCTTGTAATAGTGCTTATATTGTAGGATTCATTTCACTTGTGAAAGAAACGTTTCAACCTTGTGTGAATCATTATAAGAACTAGGTTAAGGGTAACTTAGTTTCTTACTCTAAAGTGTACTCTAATTGGCTAGGATTAGTATAGTGGCAGTGTTGTATTTGCTCTGGCTCACCTAAGTAATATGAGGTATTGCTTAGAGTTGGGATTAGGAGGCTAATCTTAGTTTGTAAACTGGCTTTTACTTTTGCTTGAGAAGATTAGTGAAAGCAGTTTGAAAAGTCCTGGCAGGCCAGGTCGTGGTTTTACTCCCTTGAGAAAGGAGGTTTCCACGTAAAGTTGATTGTCAATCTTTACTTTCAGCATTCATTCTTTACTGTTTATTATTGTTACTGTGTTGAGGACCTGGTCTCATCTACATAGGTGGACGCATACATTCCAACAACCTATATGCTTAATATAAAGTGTAGACACAGATAGGCTCTTCCTAAAGCCTAAACTTAGCAAATGACCATCAATCTTGCTATACCAAGCTCTTGGTGTTTGCTTTAAACTATAGAGAGCTTTCTTTAGCAAATAAACCTTATTTTCGTGCCTCTTGACAACAAGACCATCTGCTTGCTCAACATAAATTCCTTCTGGAGAAGACCATTGAGAAAGGCAGACTTAACATCAAGTTGATAATTTTTCCAACCTTTTTCCACTGCAATGGCTAGTAGCAATCTGATTACGTCAAGTTGAGAAACTGGTGCGAAAGATTCTGAGTAGTCTACTCCAAAGATCTGAGCCTAACCGTTCACTACAAGGCTCGTTTTGTGTTTGTTGATAGAACCATTAGCATTTAGCTTTGTCCTGAAGATCCATTTTACACCAATGATCTTTCTATCTAGAGGTTTCTCAACAAGCATCCAGATCTATTTTTTTTCGATCATCATCTCCTCTTTCATTGTTGCTACCCATTTGTCATCCCTTTCCGCCTCATAGCCAGTGGCGGAGTCAGAATTTTCTAAGGTTCAAAATCTGTAGAAATAGACATATGAAGTAGCAGAAGGGGGTTCAACATCTACTATATATATTAAAAAAATGATTTTATCCATGTATAAATAATATAATTTTCCACCTAATGGGGTTCGAATGAACCCCCTTACTATAAGGTGGCTCTGGCCCTGCTTATAGCTTGCGGGCTCACAAATTGCAGAATAGCATCTCTCATAGATAACAGAGATCAACCGCTTGCCTCTAACAGGAGGATCATCTACTAGAACTTCTGTATCTAATAGACTGTCAACTGGTGGATTGTTTTTGGGCTACTCCCGATTCCAGTGTTGGGCCTCAATGAAGTGGACATCTCTACTTACGACAATATTCTCCGTTTGAGGTCCATAGACCTTATATGCTTTGGAGAAAATACTATATCCTATAAAGATTCCAGGAATTGCCTTTTTATCAAGCTTATCTCTTTTAACTTGTGCTATATAAGAAAAACACAAGAAGCCAATAATTCTGAGAAATTGCAATGAGGGTTTATGACCATACTATGCTTCATATGGTGTTTTATCCTTTACAGATCTAGAAGAAAGTCTGTTTTGCAAAAAGAAAAACAGCAGTGCTGGCAGCCTTCGGCCAAAACCTTTTTGGTAGATGTTTCTCATGTAGCATGCACTTAGGCATCTCTAATATAGTTTTGTTTTTCCGCTCACTAACTCCATTTTGTTGTGGAGTATAAGGGAGTGATAGCTGATGTTCTATACTAGCTTTGTCACAGAGTAATTTGAACTGATTTGAAGTGTAATCCTTCCCATTATTAGACCTTAAAGTCATAATTTTGCAGCCACTTTGATTTTCCATCTTTGCTGTAAAATTTCAAAACACATCAACTACCTCTGACTTGAATTTCAAGAAAAAAATCCAGGTCACTCTTGTTAGATCATCAATAAATGCAATGTAGTAAAGACTACCACTTAAATATGGTGTTCTGTGAGGTCCACAAAGGTCTGAATGAATGAGCTGAAGCTCCAAGTTGTTTTGGGAAAGGACAACCTGTTCATCTTTCCAAGTAAACAAGCTTGGCAATCTGTCCATCAATTTTGCAATCTTGGTAGATCATTCACAAGTTCCTTTCTTTGCAAGAACATCATACCTTGATGATGAAAAGGACCCATTTATTATGCCAAATTTTTGTAGAGTTGTCTAACATAAGAAAAGTTGTATGCTCTTCTTCCAAAGGATTGAGCAGGAAACACCTCCCCTCCATTTTGACCTTGAATATCTTATCTCCTGATGGATCTTCTATGACACATGTTTTTTTAAGGACCATATTGAATCTGTTCTCCATTAATTGACCAACAGTGAGAAGGTTTTGATCAAGGACTGGAACATACAAAACATTTGCAATAAACATAGTTCTAGAGCCACTGGTAATGACTATGGCGCCTTTGCCTTTCATAGCAATACACTCGCCATTTCCAATTTTAACTTTCTTTTTCCTAGTGTTCCATAACTCTTTGAAAAACATCTTATCAGATGTCATGTGGTTAGAGCAACTGCTATCAATTAACCAAATTTCACTTGAATCTAGGCTTGTGAAACAAGTTGCAACGAAGAGGTGATCTTCTTCTTCTCGATCAACAACTTGAGCTTCAACTTCAGGCTGCTAAATTTTGGCTTTACAAATCACAACTTCATGACCCTATTGATTGCACTTGCTGAATTTTGCATCAAGTCTCCTCCAACATTTGAAAGGAGGGTTACCTTTTTTTCCACAACGTCGACAAGGAGGATAGTTAGCCTTCTTGCTTTTAGCAAAATTCTCACTATTCCATCCTTGTATCTTCTTGTTCTCTTTCTTCTTGTTTCTTCCATCATCTTCATGTTTAACTAATAGGGCTCCTTCAACAACTCCTTCTTGTCTCATTACACGTTGTTGCTCTTGTGCTTGAAAAGCACTTATGAGTTGTGCTAGTATAATTTTGGACAACTCCTTAGTATTTTCTAAGGTTGTGACAATAGCCTCAAATCTTTCAGGTATTGTTACAAGGATTTTCTTAACAATCCTTGAATCGTTAAAAGTGGAGCCCAATAATTTTTGCTATATTAAAAAGTCGGTGAGAATACTCCTTTAAGGTTTCACTTTCCTTCATCCTTTGCAGCTCAAACTCATGTACTAAATTTAGAACTTTCATCCCTCAAATTCTTTCATCTCCTTCATGCTAAGTCTTGAGATAATCTCATACCTCTTTTGCTAACTTCAGGGACATGATACTAGTAAAGATGGTGGATGAAACTACTGTATACAAGCATGCCCTTGCTTTTGATTTCATGGTTTTCCTTTCCTTGTGATTTATAATCTGCACAATTGTGAGATTATATTTGGGAAGGGAACAATCTTGTAATCATCTTCTACAGCTTGCTAGAGACCCAAAGCTTCTAGATATGATTGCATTCTAACTATCCAGATCTAATAACTTTCTCCATTGAAAGCTGGTGATGCCATTGAAGAAAAACTTGCTTCTCTGTCCATGGAATTCACTAAAATAGATTAATGAACACAGACAAGTACCCCAAGAATTAAAAGCTCTGATACAAATTGTTGTTAATTAAGTTGGAAACCTAGAAAAAGAACAAAGGAGAACTTATGAATAATGAAAGATAAGAACTGTAAAGCAATGAAGAACAACAAAGAAGAGAGAACTTTATTTGAAAATGCAGTATTTTTCCATTGCCTAAAACTTACATTTTTAATAAAGAACTAACTTCATGGTCCTAAAAATCAGCAACAAATCTGCTGAAAATAAACAAACTCCTAAAGACTAGGTAAAAAAGTTATTTGAAGAAAACTAAAGCTAATTTATTGTAGTTAATAAATAAAAGGTTTCAGACCTACAACATAACAACTAACACACCTCACTAGCGTTAATAATACTAGAGAAGTAAGGTTGCCAAATCTATGAGGAAGATTCTCGATTTCGAAATCATATATCTAGATCACTGTTAGCTTAGAGAGTTGCATAAACTGGTAAGGCAGAGAATCCCAATGCAAACGTCCTACCACACACAAACAATGAAGGGAGAACATCTGCTGAATGCCGTTAAATATCAATTGGAATGCCTCAAAATCCACCATTTTTGATAAAGGAACAATTTACAAATGTCGTAACCCAGTGAGACCGTGAAGGCTTCCTGCGGGTATACTTATCAATTTGGGACATTCTGACATATCCACAAATGAAAGCGAAGGCATTTCCCACACATGTAAAGGCAAGGAAATCAAGTTGTTACAATTGCTGACTATCAAAATCGTTAGAGACCGGCATTGCTCTAGCATTTCACTTGGTAAACTGGTCAATCCATTACATTTGCATAACCAAACACTTTGGAGGTTAGTCAAATAGCTCTCTCCACTGGGAACAGGAAAATAACTGAAATTGGTGCAGCTGTCAACCTTTAAACTCTTAATAGAATGAAGATGGTACAATCTTTGTGGAAATTCACGTAACTTTTCGCAGTCGAAGACAGATAGGTGTTAAAGAGAAACGTTGTTGTGTAGCATCTCATCGGGAAGGCAAGCGAGCTCTTTCACGTTACCTACAACAAGATTCACAAGAGATGTCAAGTTGTTGCACAAGTTCAACAGTGGCATTTCATTTTCAACTTTTTCAATTTCTAAATCACGGAGGATTTCAAATTTAGTTGGAGTGCATTTAATAGTGGACACTCAATAATCCTCAACTTCTCAAGCCCAGGAAATTTCTTACTCCAACTTCAGCTCCCTTCCACTCAATAAGGCTACACATATTATCCAATACCAGTTCTTTCAATGACCGAAATACTTGGAAAATGTCGTTATTGCAACTTGACCCACTATTGCTAATCTCAACACCATATAAAGGAGGTCCAATGCATTCCAACTCATGGAATCCTACTAGTTCAAGATGCTAAAGTAATTTCAGTTGGCCAATCGATGGAATTTCTTCGCAACTTTTGCAACCACTTAATTTCAACATGAAAAAATTGGTAGCAATTCTTCATTGAACCATGAAGGAAATTTAGTCCCCAAATAGTTCTCAACTTCTAAGGTTTTCAAGTTAGGATGCTGTTGAAGACCATCTAACACATGCTCATCATTGATCTCACAACCTTCTGACTTATCATGGGACCGCAAATACACCATCTTGTAGATATTTGGTTTCTCCTGTGTTAGAGTGGGTAAAGTCCCACATTGGTTGGGGAATGGACTAGTGGTCTCCTTATATAGACTTGGGCAATCCTCCCCTCATGAGCTAGCTTTTGGGGTTGAGTTAGGCCAGGTGTCATATCTTTACATGGTATCACAACCAGGTTCATCCCTGTTTGGGCTTCCGGTGCACACGACAGTTGAGCCTGGGCGTGAAAGGGGGTGTTAGAGTGGGTAAAAGTCCCACATTGGTTAGGGAATGGACTGGTAGTATCCTTATATGGACTTCGGCAATTCTTCCCTCATGAGATAACTTTTGGGGTTGAGTTAAACTCAGATGCCATATCTTTACATCCTGTAAATATGTTGTTCGAGCCTCTTCTTTATTTCCGACTAATTAGAGATGTTTGATTGTAAATTCACCTCTAAGGTTATTCGAACAATCTAATTCATCTATTCATCGACCTTTCTCTAAACCTATGTAGAAAAATTGTAGCATCTGAAGACTAGTCAATTTCCCCATATTAAGTGGCATCTGAAACTGATCATGAATTTCTGATTGGTAATATATGTGTGTCAAACTTATCATATTTGCCATTTCTTCAGGAAGCTTCTTGAGTGAAGAACAATCATTGACTCTAAATGATTGCAAATTGTAGAGCTTGCATATAGATTTGGGAAAAGTCTTTGATCTCACTGTTGGAGAGATCAAGATATCTCAAGTTTAATAGCTTGCTGATTTTGGCTGACAACTCTTCGATGCCTGATCCGGACAAATTTAAAACTCTCAAGAATTGAAAGCTCAATAGCATATCATCAGATATATTGCTTTTTCAGAACAATGTGCATAAGCGTCCTAGCTCATTTATCGTATCCATTTGACTTGGTGAGTCCCATCCAAAGTATCGAACTTGAGAAAGATTCTCTGCTCCAACACTCTTCGTATCAAATTGTTTAGATTTTAATGTATCTCCAGCTAAATCATGCACAAGATCATGTATCTTACAGTGTGTTATATTGTTGTGCTCATCTAGCTCCACATCTTGCAGCAAGGAATATTGCCCACCATTCATGTTTCTCCTTGTTACGCAAGAGGCCTCCCAAAACAGTTGCTGCCAACAGTAGACCTTGACACATTTTAACAATCGTGTTCTCCACCCTCAGTATTTCCTCCGTAACTTCCCTATCAACAAATGCTCTTTTTTTGAAAATGGACCAACAGTGATTTGATCTGCTAATTTTCCCAACACATGAAGATCTACTGCTACTGTGGATGCCACTTGTTTCATGCGAGTAGTCACGAGAATGCAGTTTCCTCTGGAAGTGTTTACTCCTCTAAAGCTGTCCATGAACTCATCCCACAGTGGAAGGTCAAAACGCCACAAATCGAGACATTGCTCTTAAAAGCAGTATGAGAAAAGAAACCGCTGACCTTTCTCGTTGGCCTGTTTCGGACATGTGCTTCGAGAGATTCATTCTGAATTCGTCACACATTTTCAGTATTTTCAACAGCTCTCTCAAGCATTTTGACCCATTCTCCCACAGCGTGATCATCAACTTGTCATCTTTGAGCATCATGAATGAAAGCTTGAACGATGGATACATTTTGTGTCATCATTCTGAGATGTTTGTTGCAGTCCCTGAGCTACTGACTCTATCAATAGTTAGAGAAAGTGCTCATAAGAAAAAAGTTGAACAGTAGCACCATTTAGTATATGTTTGGATAGAAGTGCTAAACCCAATAATAAACACTAGACATATTTGGTAAAAAGTGCTTATAAGTTATTTGTTTTGTTAAAATTACTAAAACACTCTTAATATATATATATATATATATATTTTATAAAACTTACAAATGTAACATCATCTTTTAAAGAAAATGAGGAAGGACATGTACCCATTCCCTTTTGTAAAAATGAATTCATATTGATCGAACTTTAATGCGGGTATTAGACATGAGACGGAAAATTAAAGTTGAGAGTACTGGTTTTTCACTTTTTAACAATGGACTCTTTATATGGAATGAAGCACCATGTAGACCTACTTGCTTTTAGCATTTTGATGTTTTTTGTGTCATGTGTGTAAGCTTTACTATTTGTTTAATTTCCACGAAAGGGTTATTAGTACCCAATAAAAATGCAGATAATTTTATTTTGCACTTGCAGTAAAATTTGATCTGCAATTTAGAGCAAGCTTTTTGCAATGCCTCTATTTAAAAAGTCTTTAAGGTAATTGGAATTGGTATAATTACACGATCTATTAATTACGTTGACATATTTATTTGTCATAGACTCACAATGTAAATACAAATGTATTGTTTGGTTTCACAATTGCAATCATAAAGTTGTATTAAAATTTAAGAATAAAAGTTGATCATATAAAATTAAAATTTATGTTAGGCAAATAAGAGACTTTATAAATTATATTGAATTAAATATTTAAGATATATATTTTTCTTTCAAAAATATATTAATTAACAAGCCTATGTTTATTAAAAAACAATTGATTTATGTTTTTCAAAATTAGTATATATTAAGTAAATTTATAACAAAAACTAAAAGTACAAGATTTCTATGAACATCCTAAAATACATATTACAAAAAGATTAATATTATAAATATAATGTCATAAATTATAGAAATATTTAACAAAAAGATAATCTATCATATCTAGCTAAAAAATAAATGACTTACAATGTGAAATATCAAGTCAATACTACCAAAATAAATGTAATTGAAAATATAACATAAGTTCTAAATCCGAAAAGAAATTTGATATAATACTCTTTTGTGAAATTTCAACCTAACGTACATAAATGTGATTTAAAAGAAAAGAAAAAACGTAAATCTATAACCTTGTTTAACAATGAATTTTCCTTCAATTAAAAAATTAGAATACTAACAAAATTATGTTAATGATTTAGATCCCTTGCTCCCTTAGGATTAGGATACCTATATCCATGACGAAACTTTCCTCTTCCACCGCTTGTCCCTCATCCCGCAGGATGACCCGCCAAATCGCATGTAAACAGGATGCGAAAACTGAATCAGATCAGTTTGGTGAAAAATATAAACATAAAATAAATAAATAAAATATATAATATGAAAGATCGCATGGAATCACAAGAAGTAAAGGTTGAGAATGCAAATAAAATGAAATATAAATAATAAAAAATAAAAAATATATTTTTAGAATAATAAAAATAAAAAATAATTTAAAATGATATAACAAAACTTAATTTAAAACAAAAAATAAAAAGAAGAAATAAAAAAGTAACTAGCTCGTAATTATACCATGTAATTACCAGCAATTCACAACGTCTCCTGAGAATAGGAGAGTTCAATTACCACATATGTCAATTACTTCCAATTACATGTTTGATCAAGTAATTACATGGCCAACCAAATATGTTAGAGTGTAATTACACCAAATTAGGGATGGCAATGGGGCAGGGCGGGTGTGGAGCGGAGCGGGTTTAGGCCTATGCGGGGCGGGGCAGAGGACATAATTGCGGGTGCGGGGCGAGTTGAAATAGATTTTTTCTAATTATTAGTGGGGCGGAGCGGGTACGGGTTTACCGTGTAATTGTTGATGCTCTAACCTAATCTTAACCTCTAGCCTCTACAACTATGTAACTGTTGATGTTTTTTATTTTTTTTATTTTATTATTATTATTATTATTATTATTTTACCTTTTGTTAAATTTGAATCTGAGCTGCAGCATGTTAAATTTTTATTTGTATTTCATAATCAAAAAAATTATAGTCAAATGTTAAAGCTAAATAACAAAGCGAAAAAAAATAATAAGAAAATTTATGCAGGGCGGCTTTATGCAGGGTGGGGTTAATGTGGGGCGGGTTGAAAATAGTAAATTAGTCTATGTGGGGTGATGTGGGGCGGATTAAAGTCTCCGCGGATTTATGCGGGTTTTCCCTGCAACCGCCCCGCCCCACCCCATTGCCATCCGTACACCAAATTACACTAAATCCAATCACCATGGTGACTTTCCAAACAGGCCCAAAAGTATGAAAAGACGACAACAGGTTCTGGTTTACCCCTCAACTTTATCATTAAAAGTTGGTACACCTCTTGTTATAAAAGTGACTCACATATATATACCCCTGCAATTATAAAAGTTGCTCATATACCCCGACCGTTACAAAAGTGGCTCACATATACCCTTTATCTAATGAAGTGAAAACTTAATTTTAAACTTATTTTTTGATTTTTGATTTCAAAAAAATTCATGTAGGGCCACTATATATGATTTTTTTCACACATAATTTTTTTTTCTTTTTTTTTTTTAAAAAATCTTTCTTTTGTAATGTAAAATTATGAGAAATAAAAAAATTGTGAATGAAAAAAGAAAAAAATTTAAAACTTTTTTGGTTATATTGTAATTTATTTTGTGTATCCATAAAAACAATTGGAGCATATATGATAAATTTTACAAGAAAGTTACTGAAAAAAATAAATATGACCATCAAAATAATAAATACAAACAAGGCATTGAATCAAAGAAGCCAATATATATATATATATATATATATATATATATATTAAGGACATCTACTTCCTTCATATATGATTTTGTAACAGTTCTTCTTAAAAATGAGTTTCATACATTCAAAGAAGTTATGTCTTCTATGGAATCGTCTTTTTGGAAAGAGGTTATCAATTGTGAGATTGATTCAATCACGAGCAATGATACTTGAAAGTTGGTTGATCTTTCTTATGAAATAAACCTTTGGTTTGAGAGTGTATCTTCAAATAAAGGAAAATGAAAGTCGATGGAACTATTGACAAATACTAAGTAAGGCTTATTGTCAAAGGCTAAATAGACAAAAATAAGATCTTGATTATTTCAACACATACTCTCCAGTAACTAAGATTGCATTCATTCGGATGTTAATTGCATTACCTGCAGTATGTGACCTTGGAGGAAGAAATTTACATGGATAACCCGAGGGTTTTGTGGTTCCTAACAAAGAAAAAGAGGGTTGCAAACTTGTTAAGTCACTCTATGAACTAAAGGAAGCACCCAAATAATGGCATACGAAGTTTGACAAAACCATATCGAGAAATGTATTTAAGATTAATGGAGATGATAAATTTGTTTACATTAAAGACACTCCAAATCATAAGATATTTGTTTGGTTTTATGTTGATGGCATGTTGATCATCAGTACAAACAGTTCTGACATAAATGCTACTAAGTGTATGCTAGAAAGCAAATTTAAATATGAAAGAAATTGGAGTTATTGATGTTATCTTAGGTATAAGAATTCTTAGAACTCCACAAGATTTTAGCATTGTGGCAATCTCATTTCATTGCAAAGGTACTTGATAAGTTCAAATATTTGTATTTCATTACTGTCAAGATTTCAATAAATATGAGCTTTGCACTTTAAAAGAATGAAGGTGAAAGTGACTCACAATTGAATTATGCTAGAATATTTTAAGTACGATGTATATCACAAAGTGTACACGATCAAATATCATATGTGCTATTATAATTAGACTGAGACAGTTCACGAATAATCCCAATCAAACTTATAGGATGACACAATAAAAAGAGTTTTTGAGTATTTAAAACATACTCAAAACTATGCTTTGCATTATAACAAAAACCAATAGTATTGGAAGGATATAAAGATACAGATTGGATTACCAGGTCAAATGAAGTAAAATTCATGAGTGGATATGTATTTACTCTTGGTAGAGGGTCGGTCTCCTATAAATCTTCCAAACAAACACGCATCACTTGCTCTACGATGGAATCTGAGTTTATCACTCTAGATAAGACCGATGAAGAAGCTGAATGACTCCCAAATTTCTTGAAAGATATTTCTTTTTGACCCAAACCTTTGGCACCAGTATGCATATGCTGTGATCATCAAGCTGCAATAGGTAGGTCATGGAGAATTATGTATAACGGAAAGTCTCATCATATAAGACGTAGACATAATACCGTTAGTGAATTACTCTCTAGTGGTTCTTTCACAATTGACTATGTGAAGTAAAAGAATAATGTGTCAGATCCACTTACAAAAAAAGGCCTAATTGAAGAAAGAAATGGAAGATCATCTAAGGAAATGAGTTTAAGGCTTAGGATAAGTCATCATGGTGGTAACTCTATCTAGTAGACTGGAGATTCCAAGTGATAAGTTCAAGAAGATCAAACAAATTTGTGACTAACGGTTCAATGGTATCAAATAACTCAATCCATTATTGTGATGAAAACAATGTTTAAGAAAAAGGATAAAACATTAAGTCTTTTTAACGAGTTAATAAAACTTAAATTTTTAATGGTTTATAATTTTCACACATTTGATCAAATAGTGTATCTACATGATGACACGGTTAGGAATCACTTATGTGAGTGTGAAGTGTAAGCCGCTTCAAAGAGGATGATTGTAAAAGCCTATTCTCTATACACTCATGAACCATGAGGTGTTCATGGCTGAAACAAACACAACTGTGAGAACCATAGAAGGTAAAAGATTGATTGTGTGACATGTGGTTGTCTAGGTGTACACCAAAGCTTGACGGTTCAAAATATTAAATCTATCGATTGACTGAGTATATCTGACATATGTTTACTACGGAAGTTTAAAGGGAAACATACTTATTTAGATGCAATTAATTCTTACTTTAAAAATACACACTTGTTTGTTTCTTTTTCTTAGAGTCATTCCCATTCATTCAGAGGATTATTGGGTTTTAAAAGGTGTGAATGGAAAATGAAGAGTTGTGACTTTTCGGAAGAATTGCAGCTTTTATGAAGAGTTGTGACTTTTTAGAAGAGTTGCAGCTTTTATAAAGAGTTGTGACTTTTATGAAGAGTTGTGACTTTGATAAAAAGTTGTGACTTTTATGAAAAGTTGCGGCTTTTATGAAGAGTTGTGACTTTTATGAATGGTTGTGACATTTAAGAAAATTTGTGACTTTTCCGTAAGACTGTAACTTTTACGAAGGGTTACGACTTTTGACTTTTGTAAAGAGTTGTGGCCTTTTTAATAAGACACAATAAACAATTATTTCCATACCCTTTTTTATCCATAAATAAAGGGGTTTCCTCTCATTTTTTAACAAACAAATTTTTTGAACTTCTTCTTATTCTGCACAAAGAAATTTTAGTGTACTTTACTATCTTTGAGTGGTTCACTAATACCGTAGTTTTAGGTTCCAATACACTAGTGAGTAAGATTGTTCTATCTTGGGAGGATATATTCCCTAACCTCATGTACTAGAAGGGAATAAATTTCTTAAGAAAACATTGTGCATTTAGTGAGCTCGATTTTCTTCCTTGAGAAAAATATTTTTCATGTTCTTTTTTGTTAACTGGTTTTAATTTTTGGTTTTTGAAAATATACCTTGGAATTGATTGTTTCATATGAAGTTTCTGTTCTTAGTATTTTAGATATATAGAGTAACAAGTATTAGTATAGATTTCATAGACAGTCAGTTAGAGTTACTAAGTTATGGGAACTAAGTTAGATCAGTCTACATCTTGTCCCTAACATGAGACCATGATTATGGGTACAAAGTTAGATCAGTCTCATGGGTTTTTAGTACCTTAAGTCAAAGGTGGTGCCTTTGGTATTACTAGTGCTACATATATTAGTAAGGTTGAGGTCAGAGATGATCCATTATATGCTTCTGTAGGCCGGCCAGAGGTCGAGTCTCCAAGTGTCCCTTCTTTGTATGCAATTTTTCCGTTTTACTCCTTGAGTTTCTGTGTTGCATTGATTAGGAGTAGTGGTTGGGTAACTTCCCATGTGATTTAGTGGGCTCAATTTTCTTCCTTGAGAAAAATATTTTTCAGGTTTTGTTTACTGGTTTTAATTTTCTGGTTTTTGAAAATATTCTTTGAACTTTATTGTTTCATATGAAGTTTTTGTTCTTAGTATTTTCGAAATATAGAGTAACAATAAGTATTAGTATAAATTTCATAGACAGTCAGTTAGAGCTACTAAGTTATAGGTACTAAGTTAGATCTGTCTCATGGGTTTTCAGTATCTTAAGTCAAAGGTGGTGCCTTTGGTGTTGCTAGTGCTACATCTGTTATTCAGTTTGAGGTCGGAGATGATCCATTCTATGCTTCTGTAGGCCGGCCAGAGGTCGAGTTTCCAAGTGTCCCTTCTTTGTATGCGATTTTTTAGTTTTACCCCTTGAGTTTCCGTGTTGCATTGATTAGGGATGTGGTTGGGTAACTCCCCATGTCATTTAGTGAGCTCGATTTTCTTCCTTGAGAAAAATATTTTTCGGGTTCTTTTTTGTTTACTGGTTTTAATTTTCTGGTTTTTTGAAAATATTCCTTGAACTTTATTGTTTCATATGAAGTTTCTATTCTTATATTTTAGAAATATAGAGTAATAACAAGTATTAGTTTAGATTTCATAGACAACCAGTTAGAGTTACTAAGTTATGAGTACTAAGTTAGATCAATCTACATCTTGTCCCTAACATGAGACCATGATTATGTGTACAAAGTTAGATCAGTCTCATGGGTTTTCAGTACCTTAAGTCAAATGTGGTGCCTTTGGTGTTGCTAGTGTTACATCTATTATTCAGATTGAGCTATTTTATGCTTCTGTAGGCCGGCCAGAGGTCGAGTCTCCAAGTGTCCCTTCTTTGTATGTGATTTTTTGGTTTTATCCCTTGAGTTTCCGTGTTGCATTGATTAGGAGTAATGGTTGGGTAACTCCTCTTGTCATTACCTTGCTAGTCTTATTTTGGTCTAAGTGTCCCTTCTTTGTATGCGATTTTGTGGTTTTACCCCTTTAGTTCCTTTGTTGCTTTGATTGGGAGTAGTGGTTGGGTAACTCCCTATGTTTTTTCCTTGCTAGTCCTATTTTGGTTTCTGTCTTGGGATTGCTGGTTTCCCTTTTTCCACCCATGTTTTGTGTTTTTTCCGTGATACTGATCCTTGTCTGATAGGTGGCTAGACAAGCCTTGCCCAGTGTGAGATTTGTGTGTTGTTGGGACTAGTTGGCTTAGGTGGTTGGGTAAGTTGTGTGTCATCCATTTTGGGTAGTAGTTGGGAATTTTCTAGTTGTTGGAGTTTTGTGTTGGGTTCCTTCTGTAGTTGTTGTTGATTTCTCCTTTTTCCCTAGTCTCTTCTCATTTGTGGAGTTGTGTTTTTTCTATTCTGGATCCTTTTGGATTCGTCCTCTTCTTGTGGTCTTGGATTTTTGTTATGGCTAACCGGAATTTGGAGGTGTGACTCCTTGTGATTTTTTTTAAGCCTTGTTGATACTAGTTTTGGTTCATTGCTGCTAAGTTGATTGCTCTCGAGATTGGTATGTGATTTAGAATTGGAATGTTGGTGTTTATTGGTTATTTCAAAATTTATCTTCTACTTGGAAATGGAAATTTTCTAAGAAAAATCACCTTCAGGACGGGGTCAAAGTAATTCATGGAATCTATGAGTTGGTTCTAGTTTAGGATGTGTGGTTCACTTTTGTCATGCATTAGCTTGCGTGGTTTATGATGGGACTTGATACCCAAGAGCCACTACCGGCTAATTGACTATGTTGATACGTTACCTGCTGTCTTGTTTTCCTTTCGAGATGGATGGTTGGTTCATATTTTCGGTGGTAGAACATCTTGTGGACTTATGTTGTAGATTTTTCAGGAGTTCCTTTTCTTCGAGTAGGTCTTTGGTGCCGGGCATAATGCAAACTTGTTGTTTGCAGGATGGCTTTCCTTTTGGATTAGCCTAGTTAGCTTCAAAATATTTTGTTTCAGTTGGATTTGTTGATCTTTGAGAGCCAAATGTGTTTTTTTGGCCTTGCCTTATGCAGAGTTCCTTGTTTTGGTTGTCGTTATTCCTCCGTGTTTAGATGAATCTAGTTCTTTTAGGAAAGTTTGAGTTAGTTAGGTGAGAGTTGGAGCCAAAATGGTTTTGGAGAATTTTATAGAGTTTTAAAGTGAATTTGAGAATTTTCCACTTAGCTTAATTGAGTTTTGTGATGGCCTTGTTTGATTCGAGAGGGTGTCTGAGGGTCTGGTTGAACATGTTGACCCAGTATCCTCCTTTATTCGTGCCCTATGGATGTGTCTATACTTCTACTTTCGCAGATGAAAGTCCTTTTAGTAGTGGATCTTGTATTGACCCTCCAGGTCATTTTCTTTGTTTTTCGCTCTTTTTATTGTTTAGTAGTGGAATTGTGTTCCATTTCAGGGAACAAGCTCTATTAGTCGATAAGGACCTTTTTACAGAGTTAATTTCATGATTCCTTTTGTAGGTCCCACATTCTCATTTTCTACTCAATTTTGGATCCATTTCATATTGTTGTAATTTTAGTGGGAAACGTCTATAATGACATTGGGATCCGTAATTTGATAATGTGGTGTTGTTTAGAGGTTTTTCAGAAGCAGATAGGTCATGTGTGGTGGATTCAAAGAGATCGAGATTGGCTTTGAGGTAGGCTTTTGTTTACTTTCTTGGTTGAGATTCTTAGATAATGCCTAGTATAACTTTCATGTAATTATGGATGGTAATTGCCGGATGTTTAGCTTTCCTTTCGTTATTCCATCTTTTCTTGATTCTGTAGGAGCCTTAAGATTAGTATGGGTGTTGGGATCCTTAGTTTAGGCTTGTAGCTTCGCTTGTGTTGTAGATGATCTTGGTTACCCTTGTTAGTATTGGTGCTTCATGGCCTTAGATTAGGTTGGACCTTAGGTGGTTTAGATTGTGTTTTACGATCCTCGTAGTTATGATTTGCTCCCTGTAGGGCTTGTATTGAGGTATTCTCCTTAAGTTGGTGCTTGCGATCTTGGTGGCTCATCGTAGCTTTGAGTTTACCCTTATGCTCACTCAAGGACTGAAGCATGATGATTTGGGTAGGGTGTCGTCCCTTGAGTTTTGTCCCCTTTTTATTGATTTGACATCATTTATTTGGTCACTTCCTTGTGGTTTAGTGGTAAACTTGTTATACTCTTTTGAGCTAGGTTATATTGTTGGGCCCAAGGCCGTATTCGAGAACATGTCAGATCCTAGGTTAGTACTCTTTCATTTGGTAGCGTATTTTTTTTATTGTATTGGTATTTGACTTGAGGTCCTTGTTTGAATGTTGGTTACGACATGCATTGCATTATTTGTTCATTCTCATGGATTTTTATGGTTCGATCCTCGTTCATGCATTGGCATATTTATCATTGTTGATGAAATACTGGTTTATTAGGCATTTATCCTAAGCTTATTTTAACAGGAGTCGTACCACCTAGACAACTTAATTTATTGTCTTTAAATTTTAGAGGCACCTGTGATGTGGTCAATTAATTTTACTTGACTAGCCAGCGCTTCAACATTCTATCTTGCATGATCCTGGCGACTTTGAGATCCTCTTCGGAGTCAACAGGTTCTCGAGTCACTCTTACTAGATATGCGGATTTCGCTCTTTGCAATGGACTGTGTGGCTGGGTGGCTTCGATAAAATGAGATCCTCTTCGGAGTCAGCATGCCCCCGAGTCACTCTTGCTAGCTGGGCTTGGAGTGGGCTGACTGGCAAGGCGGCATAGAATGATTTTTCACTCTTGCTAGCTAGGCTGGGACTCCACTCTGGTCGTAGTTACTTAGGCTGGGAGCCCGATTTTCATTTCTTGGGTTCAGATTTGTTACACTTCTCTTATGGTTTTATTCCATCCTCTCCATTCATATGCATTGCCTATCACTAGTATACTACATATTTTTATGTTATTGTTTTCTTGTTAGGTGATCGGTTTTGGAGTGAAGAATTGTGGTTGTGGATCCTCTAACCCTGGGTAGTGACTTGGTACCATAGTTTCTTGCGAATAGGTTTATGGCTTGCGTTCCTGGTATATTCTTGACTCGGTTTCTCACCCCTTGTATTATGTTTCTTCCCTTTATTGTTTGTCTACTTTAGAATCTTTTGTTTAGTTAATTGTGCTATGTTGTCCTTATTACTTGTTGTTTATGCTTGTGTTATATTTTTAGCTCAGTCGTCTGTTGCCTATTGAGTACCATTTTGGTACACAAACTACACTTTTGCCCTCAGCAGATTGCAGTTTCATTTATCGCCGTTGATTCGGAGTCGTGCGGTGCAGCTTGGAGTTTCAGGAATTAGGGTGATCTCCTGGCGTCTAGAGCTACCGGTTTCCATATGTTTTTGGTAGGATTAGTCTTTATATTTTATTCAAAGACAACCTGTACTTATGTTGTATTTGTAAAAAAATCTTGAATTCTTATTTTGGATTAGATGCTCAACTACTTACAAATGCCAGGTCTTGGGATGGTTCTTGTATTGTTTTCTTCGATTATCTTTTATTTGTTTTGTTATAAGCATTTTACTCCTTGTTGTTGGCTTCCTCTTGGTAGTCCGTAGCTTATGGCTCTGGGCTAAGGGTTAGGTTTACCTACTAGTGGGGTGTAGTAGGTGTCATCATGACCTGAGAAATCGAGTCGTGACAATATTTGTGTATCGAGCGTATTGGCAAATACATTTCTGCATTTATGGATGGCCTTGTCGAAATACCCACATTAAAATAAAACATCAGTTGTTTGGTTGTGCAGTTCCCTTTCAAGACGGTTCTGAGACAAGGTACATTATAGAAGATGGAAATACAACCACTCTTCCTCGTAGAGATATCAAGAAGGAGGATCAAAGTAAAGAAGGCCACAAAGGAACTCAATCAACTATACCTTCTAAACTTATCGAGAAAAAAAGAAAATAGTCTACCGAAGGTTTGGAAGGATTAACTTCAATGAGCTGCAGATAGTCAAAAGGAAAATATTCTACTGAATGTGGGAAGGAGTACGTTCAGTGAGTTAGGGATAGCCCAAGGAGGATGGTGGGCCACCTAAGGACAGCCCAAGGAGGATGGTGGACCACCTGACTCTCCCTTGTCAAAAGGAAAACAGTCTACCAAAATTTAGGGAAAACCATCTTTAGTGAATTGGGGACAAACAAATAGGATAGTGCACTACCAAACTCTATCTTGACAAAAAGGAAAAGATCAAAAGAAACACCGGGAGGAACATATTCTTCTGCATATATATGCACCTAATGCTAAATGGTCAAAATGCAGATAGGAGATTAGGGAGGAAGCTAAATGAACCATTTCGTTCCGAATGAAGTAAGTTGATCGTATATAGTTGAACGTTCTTGCTGGAACTTATGGAGTATGTCATATGAGCTAGGTAATGTACCCCTCGTCACCCTCTTGTTATTGTACTGGTTTGTTAGGACATTTTGTACAAATTGACTTAGCAATGATCTCACGAGATGGAATGTTACAAATCTCTCTTTCTAGATTGACTTTACTGAATGAGCTCACAGTAAATGAGCACTGAAATTTATTCTAACTATTAAAACTTTAAAAATAGGAAATATAAGGTTTCTAGTACCTTTGGTTCAAGAGTATATGTCAATTGGATTTACCAGTAACAAAATCATTTGTCTTTAAGGCAAATTTCTAACATTCGGGATTCTCTAAATCCCATACTTATTCCTACATGGTTATATAATGTCTTAAATATAAGTTGCCCAATTTGGTGGGTAGAGAGTAGAGACTAGAGTTAAAGTTGAAGTGTGTGCCAGCCAATTGGTCCCCACACAATCGTAATAAAAATTAAAAAATAATTAGCAAAGAAAAAAAAACAGAAAAGTTCCATCAAATTTCTATGACAATAGAAATTAAATTCCAACAAAAACAGACTAAAACAAACAAGGCCGATGCACTAAATATCTTGGATTCGCATAAGGCCAGTGAATCTAACGACATAGTAAAAAGTAAATCATGGTGCACAAGCATCCTGCCGAGTCAGGCAAATATATTTAACAACATAGTCTGTATATTAATGGATGTCAGATTTTGTCTCCTCTAACAGTCTTAATATCATCAACAATAGTTATAGCATCCATTGAAATACCAGCAAGCCCTCTCTTTGAAAATCCAGCACAGTAGAGCCCATTCTCTCCTTTCCAATGATTTGGAAATTCATTCATCAGTGTTCCATCATCGAAAAATATAGAGCTATAATCCTGAGTACATAAAAAGTAATAAAGTTGTACATATTTTAGATAATGATAGTGAACTTATACGAAGTAAAATTAGTAACCAGGTTGGAGAAAAACATATCTGAACGTGATATTTACAGACAAGTGGAACAATTTCAAGACTTAAAATTAGAATTAAAAAAAGAAAAGATTATAGTGATAATTTGCAAAACTTACCTTTAGCCATTTGGTAGCAACATTCTTGTATCCTGTAGCAAATATGATTGCATCAAATTGACGTTCTTCCCCATTCTCAAACATTATTGTATGTTCCTTTATTTCTGATATTCCAGGAAGTACCTAATTAATAATTCACCAAATCCATAAACCACACGGATTTAACTTCTATATATTTGAGCTAAAATTACTTAATTTTATCGATTCCATAAATATAATGGTGGATACGCCCATTTCTGCCCATGATAGTAGAAATTAGTTGATTAAAAAATAAGGTAGACAACTCCTACTACAACAGGTTATATTTTACCCACAATACAAAAACTATACACAATTTGTTAATTTATATCCCAAAATCTTTACTAGTTATGCATATTGAATGGTAACCTTGATGTTTTTCAAAGTTTTAGGGTTTTGGTTGTAATCGAATTTGAACTCGTGATGTGCCCCTAACTACACATCATAGGTTGTGCTCTTAACATCATACCAAAGTCCTCGGACCAACTCAAGACATCAGTTTTTAACATGATATTTCTCAAAATAGAATGAAGATAAATAAATATAGTATCGTACCTTAATCTCTTCAAGTTTAATCTTGCCAATGGCACCAACATCAATTACAGGGGATGTACCTTTTGAGATTTTAATTGAAAATGGACCTTCTTCTGGCTGTGGTATTCCAAATTTTTCCAAATTTCCAAATTTAAACTTCGCAAACTTTGAAATCATAGTATCAACCAAAGATATTGGTAGATATTTTAGCAACACCATTCCAATATGCACCATTTCCCTTGTTACAACATGAATCTGCAAACATATTAGGACAATATAAATGAAATAATTTACAATTAACAATTATATGTATAAAAAATATAATTGATTGTGCATATGCAAAACTTGCATCATCTAACTATAGAAAAATTATAGTACTTTCGGAGAACATGGATGCAAACAAAACAAAATCAAATCTACATGCATGCAAACAAAAAAAAAATAAAGTAAAGATTAGGTATAGAGAGACAGAGAGACTTACTGGGCTCCTAACAACAATTGATGTGTGACTTCCATAATTTGAAAGATCAAAAGCTATTTCCATCCCAGAATTTCCAGATCCAATGACCAATACTTTTTTATCTTTATATTGTTCGCCTGATTTATAGTCACTTGAATGAATTATGTTGCCTTTGAAATTTTCTATCCCTACCACATTTGGAATATAACCTTCATTGTTTTCTCCAGTAGCCAAAATCAAGAAATCACAAGCATACAATTCCATTTCTCCGCTAGCCACATTTCTTGATTTGACATTCCATTTCTTCTCCTCATTGTTGTAAAAGGCTAATTCAACACAAGTTTGAAATTTTGGTTTGATGTTGAAATGCTCAACATACTCATCTAAGTATTGAATAAATTCATTTTTTGACAAATACTTAGGTGATGAAGTTGCATGTGGCATAAAAGGCAATGAACAAATCTTTTTAGATAAATGCAAGTGAAGTCTATCATAAGTTTTTTTCTTCCACAAATAGGCACAACAATCTTCTTTTTCTAACACAATATTTTTTATGCCATATTTGTTCAAACAAGCAGAAATGGCGATACCTGATGGACCAGCTCCAACCACAACAACATCAAGTTCTTCCTTTGAAAAATTAGCCATTTCAAAATTTTCAGAAAATTAAACAAGTCTTTTTTAGGATTGTTGAAAAATAAATTGCAACAAGATTTCAAGAAAGGGGAATTTAGACAATGAGGTATGTGTACATATGGTCTTCAAAAAGAATAAAAATGATATTTATAGTTGTGAAGAGTTATAACTTTTACAAAAAGTTGTGACTTTTGTGAAAAGTTGTGTGACTTTTGTGAAAAGTTGCAACTTTTATGAAGAGTTATGACTTTTTGATGAGTTGTAACTTTTATGAAGAGTTGCGAATTTTCCGTAAGGTTATGACTTTATGAAGAGTTCTGACTTTTAGGAAAAGTTGTGACTTTTTCATAAGGTTGTAACTTTTACAAAGTGTTCTGACTTTTGAGTTTTCCCTAAGGGTTGTGATTTCCGATAAGGAACAATAAGCACTTATTCACATTACCCTTTGTTTTTTTTGTTTTATTAATAATAATAGAGGAGCTTCCTCTAATTTTCCCAGAAGAGGATTTTGAACTTCACAACTTCTTCTTCTCCACAAACAAATTCTTGTGTACATTACTGTTGTCGAGTAGTTCGCTGATACCGTGGTTTTATGTACCAATACACCGGTGAGGAAAATCATTCTATTATGGAAGAAATATTTCATTAACCTTGGGGTATTTGAGGGGAATAATTTCCTTAAGAAAACAAGTGGGTTCAGCGGGTTCGATTTTCTTTCTAGAGAAAAATATTTTGTCAGGTTCTTTTCTATTTACTGGTTTTGAGGTTCTGGTTTGAAAATTTTAATTATACTTTGTTGTTTCTTATCAATTTCTTGAAAGTTGTTATTCTAAATATTTTAGTAATACAATTAACAACAATCTTAGGAAATTATTTTACGGTTGGTAGTGTTCTACTTTGTTGGAGAAAAAATGAGAAAGAGAATCAATTTATCCTATCATAAAAGAACTTTAGGATGAACATTACTATTTTAATATGCTACTGGTCTGATTATTTGCAATCGTTAATGCTTTAACTTATTGAGTGTGGCCGAGGAAGTAAAGAACAAATAAGTCTGGTGCAAATTCAAATGAATAGGTTGTCATCAATAATGAGATTCCACTTATGCAAATTGGCAGCATAACAAATGGTTCATATTTTGGGAAGTGTGAATTTCCATTTTAAAGATGTTTAAGGACATTTTAAATATTATTTTATGGTGAAGTTTGGAAACTAAAACTTGTGTAGTTTTCTACTCCGTGTGAAATTTGATAGTATATAATTTTAAAAGACTAAAAGTTTCTAATTTTCTACTCCTTTGGATTGAAGAATATAAAAACTTCACCACATAAATCAAATTGTGCATTTAGTTTGAAAGAATATAACACTTCATCATTTTATTTAACACTCTGTTTGAATGAATACTTGAATTTGAAGAGTATAGAAACTTCGTCAGGAATATTAAGGCCAAACGATTTGAAGAATATAAAAAGTTTATCATTAACTAAAAACATTGTTGTATTTTTTATTCTACTCCGCCTGAATTTAAAACATATTTGAAGTTATAAAAACTTCATCAACATTGAAAGTCCATTTGGTCGACTATTTTAAGAATATAAAAACTTTATCGTTAACTAGAAATAAATTGTATAAAGATATTTCCGCAGGAGAAAGGTCTACTGGAATCTCGTTGAGGTCTGGAAGCGCAGGTGCAGGATCCGCACAAAAGGCTATTGAAGGGGCGGCGAATGCTGGAAAAGCTAAAGTAAACCAGAAAGGATTTTTATTAAAAATCATACTTGTGTTTTTAGAAAAAGAATATCATTCCATCTTCATTGTTAGTATTCTAAATACTAAATTCTCTATTTTATTGTGACAAAAACAATGGCGACATAAAGCTAGTGATTTTGTGGCTGCAATGGGTGCCTCTATAGATTGAACTTTGATATTTTGTAAAGATTATCAATGGGAATTGAAGCACTAACACTTCTTTTAATTGTAGAATATTATCTCCAAAAGAGGCTTCATGCTGCCAATGTGTATTTTGATAGTTCACAAGTTGAAGGCATGGAAAAAATATGTCGAAAATTATTTTTAAATACTTGAAAGTATTTTTTATTTGATATTGTTGTTGTTGAATTTCTTTTTTACTAGTATATGATACGACTAGTATAAAACAACCAAATTAAATATATACTTGTTCAAAAGAGTTGTGTTCTATTATGAAATAGTTTCACTTTAATTTGATTAGACAAGCTAATTGTATATAGCTTTATTATATACTTTAGACACTCTTGTACTGGTGATACCAGGTACAGGCTTAGGCCCCTGTGTATGCTCGTCTTTCTTGGTCACTTTCGAGCCCTTGTTGTATATTTTGTACCATTTTCTACATCAACTGATTTTACTTTACTTCATTTAGAGAAAGTTAAATTTAAAGACTATTGGAGCCAAGATATGATTCTCACGTGATTTTTAAATACAAACCATTGATCCGTACACCGGAGACTAAAGGGAGAGTGGTGATTCAAGGATAGAAGAATTGATTACACTTAGGCAACTATGGAAAATTTCTCTTGAAAAGAAAATCCAAAGAAAGATTAAGGGTGTGTTTGGTATGAAGGAAATTATTTTTCGGAAAATATTTTTCAATTTTGTCATGTTTGGTTGACTCAAATGTTTTCAAAAATGTTTTCCAAATCAACTTATTTTCCTCGAATTTAAGGAAAATGACTTCTCTTCAAAAATTAAGGAAAACATTTTCCAAATCTATCCTCCAACTTCAAATTACAATTTTTTTTTTGAAAAATAAATCTAAAGCTTATTTTAAAAAAAATATTTTCAAATTTAATTTTTTTTTACCCCACCCTCACCCCCACCCCCGCTATACCCCCAGCCCCCCATAAAAATTTAAGTTTGTTTTAAAAAAAAAATTTCTAATTTCTAATTTTTATTTTGCACCCCACCCCTCCCCTGCCAGCCACCTACTCCTCCAAAAAAAATTTAAAAATTAAAGTTTGTTTCTAAAAAAGTATTTTCAAATTCAAATTCTTATTTTTCATCCTCCCGGGCCAGCCCCCCCTCCCCTCCCCCCCNCCTACCCCCCAAAAAATATTAAGTTTGTTTTTAAAAAATATTTACAATTTCAAATTTTTATATTTTCACCCACCCCCTACCCGCGAACCCCCACTCCTCTCAAAAAAAATTTAAGTTTGTTTTTAAAAATATTTTCAATTTTAAATATTTTTTTTTACCCCATTTCAATTTAAGTTGTTAGGTGGATCATAAGATATTAAATGAAAGGTCTTGGAAGCTTCTTTCTAATGCCACCGAATTTGCTAAAATACTTTAAAAGGTAAACTAAAACCCAATTAATATCTTAGAATGTTTTAGAAGTAAACATTCATCTAGCCAAAGCAGCAACTCAAGTCTTTAAACAAAACAACTAAAATGCAAGGACTAAAGAACTATAGCTAATTGTCTATGAAGCCTCTAAAACTATGAGGGATGTCAGGACAAGACCCCCGATCATCCTAACAACTGAAACTACTAAACCAATGTAAAAAAGGATCCTCCGAAACCAATGAGGCTCACCAAATGACTCTGAAATGCTCAACTGGATCAATGAAGTGTTGGATGCTGATCCTGGTTACCTGTATCTGCATCATAAAAGATGCAGGCCAAATGGCATCAATACATTTAATGTACGAGCATGCGAGGGGAAAACTAAAAATGACATAAGGTTGAACTAAATTCTGAAGGAAACACTTACCTCAGCTTTATTCAACAAATGTATATTCAACTCAATGCACAAATAAACAACAGTAAAAATGCAGTTTATATAAAGCATTTAAACAGTAGGTAATAACTCAATGTATTTGAAGAAATACAATAACAACTTAATTTATATAATAAAGTAATATTATTCTGTGGGAGTTTCTCTAACCGACAACCATCATTATGAGCTATGTGATGATACAACGTCTCGCCCATGCTGCCACAACTGTCCTAGAACTTGCCGGGATATAGAACGCCTCAACTAAGTGGACCTACTAGTCTATGCTAAATAGCATTAAGGAATCATCTAAAAAGTATGACTCTTTCTACCCACGTTGGCTACATGGTTTATGGAGACTTGAGTTAGTATGAACTCGTCCCCATATCGGTGCTCAATACTACTCCCAAAATATATTCAGCACATATGTTTTAAAAGCAAGACTCTTTCTGTGGTTTGAGATAATTACTCAAAAAAAACTAGCTCAAAGGCTCTCTTGGAAATCAATGTTTCCTCTCTTGCTTAAATGTGAAGACATTTACTCTTTGGGAATACTTAGTTCCCATATACTCTTTTTGAAGAAATGAACTTCATTTGATACTCTTATTCAACTCAAACTCAAGTCTTAAAACAAGTTTAAAAAACATTTGTAAAAAGACTTCTTGAAAGAACTCTCTAGACTTGGCTCTTAAATTTCCTTGAATTTGAACATATGGATTCAAGGTTATGATTCATGTTTACGGATAATTTCTAGATGTTTAGAAGTCATTTAGAGTAGTTAGAATCGATAGGAAGTGTTAGTACACTTTAGAAGGACTCAAAAGGGCTAACCGATGAAAAAGAGGTTGGGGCGGACGACTCAGGCGGGCGCGCCAACACCAAAGTTCAGAGAGCCATTTCTGGTGCACTGCTGGTGCGCCGCCCTAGCCTCCCTGGCGCATCAAGGCCGGGCCATTCCAGCTTTCCCCAGTCATAGCTGATGAATTTTTCAACTTATTTTTTGATCTTAATTAGATTAAATATGATCTTTTTTCTCAATTTCTCTTTAGATGCAGATACCCAAAACATATACACAAGAATCTAACGCAAACAACTCTAATAATCGACACTGTAATCTCAAGAAACTCCTTAATCTCATCCCAAACTCAAGAACGAAAGCAATGCAAGAACATGCATCAAGAACAATCCAACATTCAACCTTTTAGTGTTTGGCGCATGGGTGAACGAAGCCAATGCTGTGTGAACTCACATACCTCATAGGATCAAATCTTTGGCGAAATCCGCAATCAATTCCTCAAGAAATTGATGAATCTATACCTTTTCTTCTCCTTTTTCCTCTTGAGTTCTTTCTCTAAAAACCCTAGCGTGATTTTGCAATTGTGTAAACTGTCCAATTCAGCTTTGACCCCAATTTAATTACTAAAAATGAATTAAATTAATTGGGTATGAAAAAGTCTAAATTACCCCTTTAAAATCTGATTAGCTTTCCTTTTCTAGACAGCTCCAACTTCGAATGGGCATATCTCCCTCATACGAGCCCCAAAATTAGCAAACTCGGTGGAGTTGAAAAGATAATTCCAAGGCCTTTCATTTGATATCTTATTTGCCACCTAAATCATCTTGTACTATGATTTATGGTCTATTGAAGTTGACCCAAAACTCATACTCAACATAACTTTGCCAAATTTCAGATTTTCATACTTCCCAAAAATGGTTCTTTCTAATTCTAGCTCTTCAATTAGCAAGTTGTTATAATATCTCCCCCTTGGGTACATTCGTCCTCGAATGAGCTTTCTCTAAGCAGACTAAGGGTGTAACATCTAACGCTCAAACACCCAACAAGCAACATATAACATAACATGCCAACTTAAAATAAATGCTAAGAAAAGGATTAGTACCTTAATTTGGAATTTCTCCGAACTGAAAGAGATGTGGATACCTCTTCTTCATGTCCTCCTCAGCCTCCCATGTAGCTTCCTCATTAAATTGATTCCTCCAAAGAATTTTGATTGATGCGATTTCCTTGGTCCTCAACTTGTGAACTTGACGATCTAGAATCTGAACATGAATCTCCTCATAAGATAAGCCATCCTTAATACCAATATCTTCAGTTGGTACAATCATTGAAGGATCGCCCATACATTTTTTCAACATAGAGATGTGAAACACTGGATGAATGGCTGCTAACTGTTGTAGTAGCTCCAACTCATAAGCTACATTACCAATCCTTTTGGATATTCGGTAAGGACCAATATATCGGGGACTCGGCTTTCCTTTTTTACCAAACCTCATAACACCCTTCATTGTTGAAACCTTTAAGTATATTCAATCATCTACTTCAAAATCTAAGTCCCTTCTCCTAACATCAATGTAGGATTTTTGACGACTCTGCGCTGTTTTCAACCTTTCTTGAATAGCTCTCACTTTCTCCATAGCTTGATGAACTAAGTCTGGTCCTATCCAGCTTCACCAACTTCAAACCATCCAATTAGAGATCTTCATCTTCTCCCATAAAGAGCTTCATATGGAGCCATCTGGATGCTAGAATGGTAATTATTGTTATAAGCAAACTCAATGAGAGGTAGGTGATCATCCTAATTACCTTTGAAATCAATCACACAGGCCCTCAACATATCTTCTAAAGTCTGAATAGTGCACTCCGCTTGACCATCTGTCTGAGAATGAAAAGCAGTACTCAAGTTCACCTTTGAATCCAAGCCTTTTTTAAAAGATTTTCAGAACTGTGCGGTAAATTATGCACCTCTATCTGATATAAACAAAATTGGGACTCCATGAAGTCTTACTGCCTCTTGAATGTATAACTTGGCGTAATCCTCGGATGAATGGGTAGTCTTTATCGGAAAAAAGTGGGTTGATTTAGTCATTCTATCAACAATCACCCAAATAGAATCATGTTGCCTGCGAGACTGTGGCAAGCCACTAATGAAATCAATATTACTTATCTCCCACTTCAATTCCAGAAGTTCTATATTCTGAGCCATACCACCGGGCCTTTGGTGCTCTACTTTAACTTGTTGACAATTCGGGCATTTAGCAACGAACTCAACAATACCTTTCTTTATACTATTCCATCAATATACTTCTCTCAAGTCACGATAAATCTTTGTGGAACCTGGATGAATGGAATATCTGGAGCTATGAGCTTCCTCCATGATCCTCTCTTGGAGTTCATCCACCCTTGGTACACACAACCTACCTTGATACCTCAATACACCATCTCCCCCATGTTCAAAATCCATCACTTTTTGCTTATGAACATTTGCCTTCAATTCAAGAAAAATAGGATCGTGGTCTTGTTTCTCTTTTACTTTTGACACTAATGATGATTTAGCCCCATTCATCACAACCACTCCTCCTTTTATGGAATCCATTATTCAAACTCCTAATTGTGCAAGTTTGTGCACATCTTTCGCTAAATCTCTCTTTTCTTTCTCAACATGGGCGGTACTACCCATAGACAACTTGCTCAAGGCATCAGCAAAAACAGTAGCCTTACCTGGGTGTTAGAGAATACCCATGTCATAATCATTGAGTAACTCTAACCACCTTCTCTGTTTGAGATTAAGATCTTTCTGACTGAATACATACTGAAGACTCTTATGGTCAGTGAATATATCCACATGAACACCATAAATATAATAACGCCATATTTTCAAAGAAAATACTATGACAGCCAACTCTAGATCATGGGTTGGATAATTCTTCTCGTGAACTTTCAGCTGTCTGGAGGCATAAGCTATACTTTACCATTCTGCATTAACACACAATGCAAACCAACTCTGGATGCATCGCGATATACAACAAAGCCTTACGTACCCTTTGGTAAGGTCAATACTGGGGCAGTAGTCAACCTAGTTTTCAATTCCTGAAAGCTTTTCTCACAAGTTTCAAATCATTGAAATTTAACTGTTTTCTAAGTCAACTTAGTCAAAGGGGACAAAATGGATGAGAACCCCTCGACAAACCTTCTATAATATCCGGCCAAACCCAAGAAACTCCTAATGTCAATTGGAGATGTGGGTCTAGGCCAATTCTACAATGCCCCTATTTTCTGAGTATCAACTCTAATTCCATCACCAGAAACAATGTGGCCTAAGAATGCCATAGACTCAAGCTAAAACTCACACTTAGAGAATTTAGTGTACAACTCTCTATTTTTTTAGAGTTTGGAGAACTACTCTGAGATGACTAGCATGATCTTCCTCATTCCTCAAATAGATTAGCATGTTATCAATGAATACGATAACAAACATATCTAAATAAGGCTTAAATACTCTATTCATAAGGTCCATGAATGTTGCAAGAGAATTGGTCAAACCAAAGGACATAACTACGAACTCATAATGACCATAATGGGTCCTGAATGTTGTCTTTGGAATATCACATTTTCTTACTTTCGACTGATGGTAGCCTGATCTGAGGTCTATCTTAGAAAAACAAGTGGCACCCTGAAGTTGATTGAAGAGATCATCAATTCTCGGAAGAGGATACTTATTCTTGATAGTAACCCTGTTCAACTAACGATAATACATACACATTCTAAGAGAACCATCATTCTTTCTCGCAAATAAGACTGGAGTGCCCCAAGATGAGACACTTGGTCTAATAAAGCCCTTCTCAAGGGGATCTTTCAACTATTCTTTTAACTCTTTTAATTCTCCTAGTGCCATCCTATATGGCGGAATAGATATAAGACGAGTGTCGGGAAGAAGATCTATACCAAAATCTATTTCTTTCTTAGGAGGGACTGTGGGAAGATAGTCTTGAAAGACCTCTGGAAACTCACTCACGACTGGAACTAACTGAATAGGAGGTGTCTCAACACTAGAATCATTAACTTGGACCAAGTGATAGACACACCCCTTGGAAACTAACTTTCTCGCCTTAAGGTACAAAATAAAATGACCCTTAGGCACTACTGAACTACTCCTCCACTCAAAGACTGGCTCATTAGGAAACTGGAACTCAATAACTCGAGTTCTACAATCAACTGGGGCATAAAAGGCATGAAGCTAGTCCATACCTAGAATAACTTCCAAATCTACCATGTCTAACTCAACTAAATTAGCCATGGTTCTCTTGTGATTGATGGAAATGGTACAATCACAATAGACTCTCTCAGCTAGAATAGACTCACTAACAAGTGTAGAAACACTGAAGGGCTCAATAAGTTTCTCAGGAAGAACATCAAAATTCATCGCAACATAAGGAGTCACAAAAGATAGACTCGCTCCTGGATCTAGCAAAGCATAAACATCAAAATTAAAGACTTTGATAATACCAGTGACAACATCTGGAGAATTCTCTTGCTCTTGGAGACTAGTGATAGCATATAGGTGGTTTGCTCCTCCGCCAGTCCCCGAAGTAGCTCCTCTAGTTGCAACTTTGTCTGGTGGAGCAACTGCAGAAGATTGGGCTCTATTACCCCTGTTTCCATTGCCCTGCCTGTTCTTAGGGCACTTTTTCATGAAGTGGCCCTCTTGACCGCACTTGAAACAAATAGTGGAGCCATTACGACACGTTCCGGGGTGATTTCTACGACACTTAGCACATGCAGGAGCCTAGTTGCCTCCTTGTGCCACACTACTTTGAGACTGTGCAGGTCTAGCTCTGAAATTCTGTGAATTTTGACATTTGTACTCACCTTTGTTCCTTCGTGCAGGTGCACTAGCAGATGATGAAGCAGGTCCCTTATGTTTCTATTGAAAAGAAGTCAGGTTCACATTATTCTTTTGATGCCCGGACTCATTCACTGATGTCTTAGCCTTCTTGTTTCTAAGCTCTTTTCTATCCCTCAACTTATCTTTCTCAACCTGTTGCACATGGATCATCAACCTTGCTATGCCCATGTCCCATATCAGCATAGTTGTCTTGCCCTCCTTTCTTAATAGACAAGACAACCCAGCAACAAACAAACTCATTCTACTCATCATATCTGCAACCATCTTCGGAGCATAATGAGAAAGTTGGTGAACTTCAAGCTATAATCATGAACACTCATAGGTTCCTGCTTAAGGGTAAGGAATTCTAATACCTTGTCTTATCTCAGTTCACAGGGAAAGAAAGCCCCAAGAAGGCCTCCTCAAACATAGCCCAACTCAAAATTGGTGCACCTTCAGCTCTACCCTTCTTCCACTGGTCAAACCAAGTCCTAGCAACACTCTTCAGTTGATAGGCAGCTAGTTCTACTCATTCAGCGTCAACAACGTACATAACCTCAAACATTTTCTGTAGTTCCTTTACAAAATTTTCCATATCCTCAGGAACACTTGAACCAATGAAGCTTGGAAGATTCACCCTTAGAAACTCACGGATCCTTGAAGTATCACTCACTTTTGGTCGGTTCTCTCTCTGTCCATCTTGATTGGTCACAACTTGGCTTAACATTCTGATAGCTCCCTGAATTCATCATTGGTGACCTCTCTTTGGGGTTGCACTTCAGGTGCATTAGGTACCCATTGTTCCTCGACATTTCTCTAAGAAATACGACCTCTGACAGCTCTTCGTGGAGGCATGATCAACTAAGAGACATGCGCAAGCACGAGTTAGAAGAGACATTTTAGTGATAAACTCTAACGCACGAAATAAGTATGAAAGAAGTGAGATAGTTCCTAAATTTTACAGCCTCCTAATTATAGATGTAGTGCGCTTCACACCGATAATTAGGACTCTACGGACACGACTTCATAGACTCCCTAGGACTCTTGACCGATGTGCTCTGATACAAAGTTTGTCACTCCCCGAGCCTACACCCTGGGCAGGACTGGCACTCGAGAACATTGCTGGCCCCAAGCGAACCATTGGCCTGACTTACCTCTTAGCGAAAGACTTACTCATGATAAAATACTTTAAAAAGTAAACTGAAACCCAATTAATATCTTAGTGTTTTAGAAGTAAACATTCATCTAGCCAAAATGGAAACTTAAGTCTTTAAACAACAGAACTGAAATGCAAGGATTAAAGAACTATAGATAACTACCTATGAAGCCTCTAAAACTATGAGGGATATCGGGACAAAACCCCCAATCATCCTAACAACTGAAAATACTAAAACAATGTAAAAAGGAATCCTCCGGAAAGCAAGAAGGCTCACTAAATGAGTCTGAAATGCTCAACTAGATCAACGAAGCGCTGGATGCTGATCCTGGTTACCCCAGATGGCATAAGTACATTGAATGTACGAGCATGCGAGGGGAAAACTAAACATGACATAAGCTTGAACAGAATTCTGAAAGAAACACTTACCTCAGTTTCACTCAACTCATGGATACTCAACTCAATGCAGAAATAAACAGTAGTAAAGATACAGTTTATATAAAACATTTAAACAGTAAGTAGTAAGTCAATGTATTTGAAGAAATACAATAACAACTCATTTCATATAATAAAGTAATATAATTCTGTGGATGTTTCTCTAATCGAGAACCATCACTATGAATTATGTGATGATACATCGTCTCGCCGTCAGAACTGTCCTATAACTTGTCGGGATATAGAACGCCTCAACTAAGTGGATCTAATAGTCTATGCTAAATAACATTAAGGAATCATCTAAAAAGTATGACCCTTTCTACCCACGTTGGCTACATGGTTTATGGAGACTTGAGTTATTATGAACTCGTCCCCATATATGTGCACAATACTACTCCCAAAATATACTCAGCTCATATGTTTTAAAAACAAAACTCTTTCTAAGGTTTGAGATAATTACTCCAAAAAAAACTAGCTCAAAGGCTCTCTTGGAAATTGGCGTTTCCTCTCTTGTTTAAATGTGAAGACATTTACTCTTTCAGAATAATTAGTTTCCATATACTCTTTTTGAAGAAATGAACTTCATTTGATTACCCAACTCAAACTCAAGTCTTAAAACAAGTTTAAAGAACATTTGTAAAAGACTTCTTGAAAGAATCTAAGAACTCTCCAGACTTGGCTCTTAACTTTCCTTGAATTTGAACTTATGGATTCAAGGTTATAATTCATATTTACGGATGATTTCTATATGTTTAGAAGTCATTTAGAGTATTTAGAATCGATAGGAAGTGTTAGTACACTTTAGAAGGACTCAAACGGACTAAACGATGAAAAATGGGTTAGGGCGGACGACCCCGGCGCATAACTGGCACACCGTGCCATTCCCAAAGTTCAGAGAGCCATTTATGGCGCACTACTGGCGTGCCAATCCAGCCTCCCTGGCGCATCAGAGGCGCGCAGCGCCAGCTTTCCCCTAGTCAAATCTGACGAATTTTCCAACTCATTTTCTAATCTTAATTCGATTAATTTCGATATTTTTTCCCAATTTCTCTTTAGATTCATATACCCAAAACATATACACAAGAATCTAACTCAAACAACTCTAATAATCGACACTATAATCTCAAGAAACTCCTCAATCTCATCCCATATTCAAGAACGAAAGAAATTCAATAACATGCATCAAGAACATTCAAACATTCAAGTTTTTAGGACGAATTCACGCTGAAATAAACATGTTTGGCCCGTGGGTGAATGAACCCAATGTTGTGTGAACTCACATACCTCGTAGGATCAAATCTTTGGTGAAATACACAATCAATTTCTTAAAAAATCGACGAATCTAGACCTTTTCTTCTCCTTTCGCCTCTTGAGTTCTTTCTCTAAAAACACTAGCGTGATTTTGCAACTGTGTAAGCTGAACCAATTCAGTTTTGACCCGAATTTAATTATTAAAAAACAAATTAAATTAATTGGGTATAGAAAAGACCAAACTACCTTTTAAAATCCGGTTAGCTTTCCTTTTCTAGACAGCCCCAACTTCGAACTAGAATATCTCCCTCATACGAGCTCGAAAATTAGCAAACTCGATGGCGTTGGAAAGATAATTTCAAGACCTTTCATTTGATATCTTTTTTGCCACCTAACTCATCCTGTATTTAGATTTATGGTCGATTGAAGTTGACCCAAAACTCATACTTAACATAACTTTGCCAAATTTCAGATTGTCATACTTTCCAAAAATGGTTCTTTCTAATTCTAGCTCTTCAATTAGCGAGGTGGTACAAATTAGTCACTCCAAACTCATAGAAATGTAGACTATGGTTGGCACTTATAATCTACAATTACAAGCCTAGCTAATACTCAATTAGAAGAAGATGGTGAATCCCTACAAGGAAAAAGCTCTGTAAAAGTAGAGATAATGAGTCAATCTTGATTATGGGAACAAGGTCAACTTCTAAAGTTTAAGGAGTATCTCTGTGATGGTCATGCTAACATGGCAACCCAAGTGAGAGAAGGAGGAGTTGAGTTCTGACAAGAGATAGACCAATTTGGCACAAGTATTCACGCTTGAAGGCTCACTTGAACAAAAAGATTGAGGTGTCGAATGCTAAATAACTGTATATCGTGGTTTATTACCTACTAGTGGATTAGAAAGAGCAATCACAATCATTCAACTATACTTTATTTCTTAGTGTCGATGTTGAGGAGTGTTTTAAATTATATTTCTTTATTGTTGAGGTATCTTGGATCTCATTAAAAACATTTTTCTACATTATTCTTGGATGAGGGCATGAAATTCAAGTCAGTTGAACTAGTAGAGAACTGTATAAATGAGGATCAAGGCCCTACATCCTAAAGTTTTCCGGTCCACATACACACAACGACATTCCTCACATAAGGACCAAAGAATGCAAGATAGTACATTCATTTCTTGGACCTTTTCTGTTTATGCTACTGCCCCTTGAGCATGAAAGAAAATCTGATGTAAAACTAGGGGTGCAATTCCTATCCTCAAAGTGGTGGGAAACTGGTTTTTGACTTTTATCGTGTCGCAGCGTTAAATTAGGCGCTGCTAATTGGGAGGCAATCCAAGTTAATTTGTTTTTGTTTTTGAATATGACCGTTTATTTTATTTGTATTTTTTAACAGGTTTTGGGAAGCTTGAATACTCGAAATTCAGAGATGAGCAAAGCGAAGAATGACTGTGGGGCCACACACTTCTCTTGAAAAAAAAAGATATTTACATGTAGTTAGCTAGGCCTAGAGGCATCAGGGAATTTTCCTAACCCTTATTTTAAATTTTGATTGATGTTTTGGGGACATATATAACATCTTTTCAAGTGTGGGGTGGAGATTCTTCCACTACTAAAAAAACAGTGAATACCGACCTAAAAATTTCCGACCTCAAATGGAGGTCGGTATTTACAAGTAGTCGGTTTTTATGCAAAATAAAGCGGAAAAACCAAATTCTGACCTCCGGAGGTCGGAATTTTTCCCGGGAAAAATGAATTACAATAAAAATTTGACCTCATGAGGTCGGTATTTTTTATATTTAATTGAGAAAATAATACCGACATCAAGAGGTCGGTTTTTATTGTAATTCATTAAAAATTCCGACCTCAGGAGGTCGGAATTTTTTCTCAATTAAATATTTTATAATTCCGACTTCCGAATGTCGGTAGTATGTAATTAAAATACCGACCTCATGAGGACGGTATTTTTATTTCATCTAATTACTAT